>NC_035161.2:11507092-12107092 GCF_001659605.2 Manihot esculenta
GTCCACCTGTGTAGGTTCGGATCCGAGGAACCGAGGACCTCAGCAGTGAGTCAGCTGCTTCAGTCAGTGTCAGAGCTAGCCAGAGGTGAGTGGAATAATTCTTATGCTTTCAAGTAAATAAATCAGTTTTGAGCATGTTCATGCATCACGGATGCCATGTGATATTTTAGGTTGTTTGCATTAGAAATCACGAATATGTTGCATTGCATAATATGTTGTTGATGTGGATGAATGTTGAATGATCCATTAGCCCTCATATGTTATGACGTAATGATATGATATGGAAGTCCAGATGTGGCCTGCACTACACCCCTGGCACTATGTAAGTGAAAGACCGGAAGTGGCCTGCTCTACGCCCCCGGCACCATGGATTATGTATGTTATGTTATGTATAAGAGAAAGACCAGATGTGGCCTGCACTACGCCCCTGGCATGATTGGAATATGTAGAGGGCTAAATGGTGACAAATTCATTCTTGAGATGATTAATTGTGATGTGATGCATTCCATGATAACAGATGTTTTAAATGCTTTATGATTCTGCTCACTGGGCTCTAGTAGCTCACCCCTCTCCCGAATTCCCCAGGTTTGCAGGTACGGGTTAGACAGAGAAGTCAAGAAGAGTAATGAAGTCTTATGTATGTAATAGTTAGAATGTGGACATGACAAATTGTATAATGATGTATAGATGTGTAATGTAATGATATTGAGGTTTAGAAGTGTGCTTGACCATGGTTATTGTAATCCCTTGTTGATACATGATCTTAATGTTTATGGATGTCTATGTTTAGCCAACTCAACACATGTTATGCCACCCATTAGGGGCATTGATGAGGTCCCATAGAGGGGCCAAAGTTCATGATTATGTTTATGTTCAGTGCATGCACAGGTTGAGTTTGGTGTATGATAGAATGTATGTCAAAAAAGTTTTAAATTTTTATGTATATTGTTGATCATGTATGGGATTAAACAGGTTTACAGGTTGCATGTCAGGCTTGCTATGGGTCCCGGCGGCCTTAAGTCGACCCGGATCCTAGCGCCGGTAGCGGTCCGATTTTCGGGTCGTTACACTATGAGTGAAATAGCTCCAAAAGAGATTTTGTATGGAAATATATGCATTTATTAAAATCATCGAGTACAAATGATCTTGTTTGTAAATTTTATCACAAAGTTACAAATGTTGGAATGGATAGAGCTAACCGCTATTTAGTTGGAGGGCATCAAAACATCACGTTGTGCAAAAAGTGTCCAGTACATGTGTATAAAAGGATACAAGTGTATATGTAGAAAAAGGCTACAAGAAATAAACTAGATAAAGGTCCTTTGTTTATTTTGAAGATATTGAAAGGCTTGGTGATGATGAAGACGGAAATGAAATTGGTGCAACTACAAATGCAGAGAGTCTCACATAAAGGAAGTAGTAAAGTTTCAAATGCAAGCAACAAGACAAGGATAAAAGGTTCTACAAATGTGTATTTTTCTCAAGATGCAAAAAAGGTTGTGAAAGATAAGAAAATTACAAAGTTAAAGCAAACTATCATAAATGCGGCATGTAAAAAGTAATTGCGAGAAAAGGTATGTAGGAATTGCTCGATGGATGTACAATATTGCAATTCATTTTGATATTACCAACAACCCAAGTTTTCAAGTGATATTGGAGTTTGTTGGGCAATTTGGCGTCAGTTTGAAGGGCCCTAATTTTCAAGAATTATGGGTTCCCTTGTTGAATAAAGAAGCAACTGATGTGAAGAATTTATTGCAGTCCCATTAAAAAAGGGCAAAATCTGATTGTTCTATAATGGTAGATAGTTGGACAAACAAAAAGCAAAGAATCTTGATTAATTTCTTAGTGAATTCTCTAATGGGAGTTATTTTCATTGAATCTGTGGATGCTTCAAAATATGCAATGATCGGTGAGAAGATGCGTAATGTTCTTGATGGAATAATGATGCATATTGGAAAATGGCTCCCATTAGAGAATTCACCAAGAAATTAATCAAGGTTGGAAAAGCAAATGTGGTTCAAGTGGTGACTGATAATTTTAGCAATTGTGTGCTTGCAGGTAACTTTAATTTTAATAATGTAACTTTAGTTTAAACTTTATTTTAAGTAAAGAATATATTTACTATGTTGAAGTTATATTCATTATATTTAAAGGGAATATGATAGAAATGAAGCATCCATATTTTTATTGGACTTCTTGCGTTGCCCACTGTGTTAATTTGATTCTAGAAGATATTGAAAAAATTATCAGTTTCACAACACAATTAAAAAGGTAGTGGGCTTAAATAGATATATTTATGTTCGTCCAGGTATAATGAGCATGTTATGATGCTTCACCGGTAAAAGAAAACTAATTAGGCATGCTATCACAAGGTTTACGACATCATTTCTCACCTTTCAACGCATACATAAGAACAAGACTAACTTGAGGAAGATGTTCACTTCAGAGAGACAGAAACAAAGTAAGTGGGGTTAAGACATAGTTAGCAAGAAAGTATATGGTTTTGTTATGATACCTATCTTTTGGAATAATGTGGTTTATAACTCAAACATATTAGGCCCATTAATTTGTGTCCTTAGATTAGTTAATGGTGAGAAAAAGCTTGACATAGGATATTTATATATGTGTGTGTGTGTGTCCATGCGCGAGATGATGGATAAGGCAACCCATTATTCAAGTCTAGAATATTTTTATTCGAATAAAAATATTGATCAAGATGAAGAAGTTTTGACTGGTCTATACTAAGTCATACAAATGTTGATTCCAACCCAAGAAGAGCAAGAAAAGTTATCAAACAATTACTTTTATATATGTTATTTTATCAATAATTGAATGGTGGAAGGCTTATGGAACTTCAACTTTAAATTTGAGAAATTGTGCTATCATAATACTTAGCCTCACTTGTAGTAGTGCATCTAGTTGTGAGTAGAATTGGAGCATTTTTTAGCATGTAAGATAAAAATATATTGTTTTACCCTTAGAACTATACCTTTAATTTGTACTTTTATGAATCTTAATTATTAAAATTATTATATTTGTAGGTTCATATTAAATAGAGAAATAAACTAGCTCAACGATGCTTGAATAAATTGGTGTATATGAAGTATAATTGATCGTTGAGGTGCAAATATGATGTATGTGAACACATAGACTCCATCTCGTTTAAAGGCAGATGATATTAATGAATAGTTAATGGGTTAAATGCAAGAAGAGTTAGATAGAGATGAGCTTATTTTTTATAATGATATTTGATGTAGAATATGGTTGTTGAAGCTACTAGAGTAGAAGAGGATGCCTATAACACTAGGATAAAGAAAAGAAAAAATGTTACATCTACAATAGCTTCAAAACCTATGCTAGAGAAAGGAAAAGCATCATCCACTAGTTTGAAAATTAGTAATCTTTTATACCAAACAGATGAGGAATATGAGGAGGAGAAACATAAAGAAGATATGGAGTTGTTAATAGTTAATAGTGTTTATATTATACTATGTCATTTCAAGAAAGAGCATGAGAAATGGAGTAAAATAAGAAACAAGACTATGAAAAAAAGGATGAAAAAATGGAAAAGAAGAAGAAATACCAAGAAGGAAATAAATGGTAAATATATAAATCAATTTCACCAAATTAATTTCAATTGTGGGCTTATCACGCCTTATTATATAGTATATTAATAACTAAATGTATACTTACACACTTGTATTTTAATACTTTTTACTCGTTAGACGTTTCAACTTTAGTCGTAACCTAATAAATATCTAAATTTTTTTTCAAAAAATATTACTTTTAAACACAAACTTGTATTTATAAATTATGTTTAAAAGTAATGTGTTTTTAAAGTTTAGTTGTTTTTTTTTTTTCAAAATTTAGTTGTTTAAAAGTAATATTTTTTTCAAAATTTTAAGTGTTTATTATATTATAATTAAAATTGAGTTGTCTGATAGATAAAAGTGATTAAATACATATATATAAATATATACTTAAATGGATATTAATAGTTAAAGATCACCTAATTTAGGAAGTGGCTAAATATATATTAACTGGTATGCATACACTAGTGATTTTCATGCTTAATTATATACATATAGATACTTTATAATTAAAGAATTCATAATTAAGAAATAATTTAAATATGAAAAATTGCACAAAATTATTTGAAAAAGCATCATACTAAAATTAAAGGGAGAACCGAAACAACAGATAAAGGAATTAAGATTGTATTAAAATTCTAGTTGAATTCTGATTTTTAATAGACTCTGAATTGAAAGGCATACTACAGAGCCCTTTACCTACTCGCAAAATGTGAGATGCGAGATTTTCTAGCTTTAAAGGAAATAAAGGGCAATTATTTTCGGCAAAATGGCAACCTAATACTAAGAGCAACGCTACACTAAATTGGAGATAACCTCTCTAACGTAGTATCAAAATTTTACTAAATTTTAATACTACGTTACGGTGTCACACGTTGTATTTGGCGTGAAACTATAAAAGTCCTATTTTTTATTATTAATTTATAATTTAATTTAAAATTTTTTAATCTTTTATAAAAATCTTTCTTTATTATTTGGGTATTTAATACTTTTCAATTAAATTTTTATTTTTTTTATTCTCCTAATATATTATATTTTTAATTTATTTTATATTTTTATAATTATAAAAATTTAATTTAAATTAATATATTTTTAATTTTTTTATTATCGCAATATACGAATTTAAATAATTATTTAACTTAACTTGTATTTTTTTATTTTTAATTTGCTAATTAATATTTAATTAATATATGTTTATAATTAATATTTAATTAATATATTTTTATAATTAATATATTTTTATTTATCTATAATATAATTGAATACTTAAATATTGAATGAATATATAAAATATATAAATATTTGAGGTGAATGAATAACATTATATGAAATTTTTTAGTGAAATAGATAAATAAAATTAAAGTAAAATAAATAATATAATATTAAAAAGGAGAATATAAACCTAATATATTTTTTTTTAATGTTAAAAATAATACAGAAAAATTAAAGATAATATTGTCTCGTTTTAGTATTTTAAACTAAAAATAATGTAAAAAATAATGCGATGAAAATGATAAACATTCTCAAAGCAGAGCAGCAAAAAGATGAGCAGTTTATAAAAAAGCTTTTCACTGTAATTTTAACTAAATATATATGTCATCAAAATAGTATATTTCTAACCTATTTCTTTATTTTAGCATGTAAATATGTTTTTTAAAATAAATTTATATTTTATAATATAAATTAAGATTCTAAAAATTAATTTTTATGAAAAATATTTTTAATAAGATAATTTATTTTTTATTATTCAATTTTAATTTAAAAAATAAAATATAATAATAAATTTATATATAGAAATTTTAATAAATATTTTAAAATGTGTAAAATGATTTTATTTTTTAAAATAGGAAGTCAGATTAAGATTTTCATTTATTTTAAATGTTTTTATTTTTCGTGAAACGTCTAAATATAATTGTAAAAATTCTATGGAAAATCACCATGCTCAGCTCCATGGTAGAAAGCTTTCCACTTTGATCCCCGATGCTCTGTGGGGACAGGACGCTTCCGTTGTCATTCCTAAGCTCAAATTGCTTAAATTCAAAACATTTCTACTTCTGTGTATATTGATGGTAGATCAAAATTTACCTGAATACTCATATTAAATACTCTGTTTTTTATCTATTGTTTTCGAAGTTTTTTTTTTAATAAATAAATGATGTTTTATAATTTCTATTAAATTAAATTCATCATATTTGTATAAATATTTTAATTAAGGTGTAATATAACCTTTTTATCTTTATTTTTATTAAAATTTAATATATTTATTATTATTTTTAATTTGTGTGAAAACCTTTAAACAACAAGGAGAAAATTTTTAAGTTGATTTTTTATTACTCTATTTATTTTATGAAAAATATTTAATATTTAAATTAATAAAAAAAATATTTTCTGGCTTTATCTAATTTTGACAATCATAAATTTATTAATATCTATTTTTTTTAAATCATAATTGAAAAATGAATTATTTGTAATTTACAATTATTTTCAACAAATAAATAAAGTTTTTGGATTTTTTTTTTTAATTAGGCCTTAATTTTATATGAAAGCAAATTTATAGATTTTTTCCCTTTAATTATTGTTTGTGTAATAGATTCTCGATTTCTTATCAAGAGGTATTTGATACTATATGTATATACAAGTGTAAAACAGATAAATTTATTCAACAATTTGAGAAAAAAAAAAAAAGAAAAGAAAAAGTTTTTTTCTCAAAGTAAGTTTTATTTCTAAAGAGTTGACTGATACTACAGAAAACTTAATTATCAAACAAATTGATTTTCTATGTTAAAAAAAAAAAAAAATAGATCGCATTTGGACCCATTGGTCGTATTTAAAAAAACAAAAATTAATAAATTTTAATAAAATCATGTATGATTTTATTTTTCAGTTTTTTAAATTATAAAAAATATTCTTCTATTCCAATAAAAAAATTTAGTAGAATTTGAATTGGTTGAATTAAATTTTGGTGAAATCTTTCCTTCCAAACAAGGGATAGCAGTTTCCCTTTTTTTTTTTTGCCAAAAGGGGTACCAGTTGACTGTATGCAAATATATAAACTATTGCCATCCCCAAATGGAGGTCATGACTGCACAAATTTCATGGACCTGTGTACTTAAAGAAAGTAATTTGAGGTGGGTTCTGCCAGATAAGGCCCTCTCCAATTGTTTCAGTTTCCAATCGAACCTGCTGAGATTGATGCTGTCCAATATGCTGTGATTATCTAACAAAATAAAAGTATTTTTCATTTATGCAAAAATCTCGAAGCAACTTTGTTTCTCTAGCTGTAGCTGCATAGCAAGGATATGAGATGCTGTATTAGACCATTACACACACCATCATGTAAATAAAGCAAAAAAGGGAACAAAAATAGCATTTCCAGAGGAACTCAAAGCATCAGATATTTCAAGACTAATGAGCTACTCAAATGAGCTACAAATTTATTTTGACCTTTTTTTCTTGTAATTCTAACATTGCTGCCAAGTATTTTCGGGTTTTGTGAATCCTCCACTGCAGCAATAGATTTGTCCATATCAAAAGGAATTCAACAACTACAATCCAGAAGTCAGAACATTGCCGCTGCCGCTCAACTATAAAAAAATACATAAACAAGAAGTAATACACTGTACAATGCTGCTAGTCCCTTGATTTTTCCAAAAGCATAAACTATATTGTTGCTTGATAAGACCGAAATTTTTGTCAGTAATCATACCCAATTATTGCCTGGTGTATGAAATCAAAGCAATACCAACTCACCAAGCTTGCTTTGCAAACATAAAGCAATACCAGCTGCCCAGCTTATCGCAAAATCAGAATCGTTTGAGCCACTGGTGATTTCCAGTAACAATATGAAACCCCCAGGAAGAATTGGGTATACTCCAGTGTTTGTCCTAGTATTTTGCTTGTGCAACATTGTACTTTCAGACAAGGTGCACACAAGTATCATGAACAGATTAGGCAACGGAAGAAACTTAACAATACACTGTCAGTCAAAAGATGATGACCTTGGCCAGCAGAACATATCAGATGGAAGCGAATTTGGCTGGGACTTTTCGGTCAATGTAGGGGGAACCACACTATTTTATTGTGACATGGAATGGGAAAAAGTACAGCAGTATCATTTTGATGCCTATTCCTTTGCAAGGGACTTCACCAGATGTGAGAGTCAATGCTTATGGCTAATATCAACAGAAGGTATGTATGGCCTGAATGGACAAACTGGATATTGGGAATTTATGTATTATTGGCCAAATTGACATGCATATAAGTATGTCTAATTTATGTATGTTGGCATGTGCATGTTCTTTGCACAGATGAGTTCAATCCAAACCTTCCTCCCACACGGGACCAGAAATAAATCTCTTGATCACGTGTGCAACAAAGGCAATTTGGCTAAAGACTAAAAATAAAAAATTGCCACCACATATTTGAACTAAAATTATGCGTTCTTAGCTAAAGATGAAATTACAAGTGACAAACTTTTCACTGATCTAAAATGGTATTTCGATCATTTAAATGGAATATGGATCAATCCTTTCTCCTTCTCTCAAGACCATTCCACAGAGTCATTCTGCCTTACCAATCTCATGTTTAACTAAGCCAAAACCTTGTCATTTAATCCACCCTACCCACCGCAATAACCCTTTCTTTCTAAGAGAATCAAATTCAGTATGTTATTAAAGAGCCATATTGAGCAACTATCGATTATCCATTCCACCTGCAACCATGGGAGACAGAAGATATGTAGTGCAAGTTTGATTCTGAGTTTCTGATCATCAGCACCATCAAATCCAATTTGAATAACTATTTTCAAATTCAGACAAAAGGTATTGACAAAGAGAACAGAGAGACTTCCCATAATGCATTTTCAAATAAAAAAAAAGTCTCATCCACAAATAATGCGTCTTCCAGCAAAAAGTTAGCTCAAAAAGAAATAACGCTCAGAACAAACTAACCAACTACAGCTTAGAATTGAAGGCCATTCTCCCGAGCTGCATCCGCAAGAGCTTGTATACGTCCATGATATGGGTATCCACCTCGATCAAAGGCCACTTTAGTTATCCCTTTCTCTAGACATGCTTTTGCGATGATTTCACCCACTTTCTTTGCTACTTCCTGTTGAAAAATTTTGCAATAAGTGAGCAATATTGTTGATCACCATACTCCACATTAAGAAATTTACCCAAAGAAAGAAACCATAGATTCAATGAGTGAAACCAGTGAAAGATGCCAAAATAATCAAATTTTCTTACTAATTCAAGCCAATTTGATCAAGCTTGAGATTTCTAAACTGTGCTACACATGTAGAGCTTGAGCCAACAATCTCAATCTTCTAGTGGACTCACCCAAGCTCAAATAACCTTGGGTTCGCAGTGGCTATGCTCAAACTACCTATTATCTGGTTAACATAATTATACTTCCACAATACTGTCATAGGCAATCCTAGCTATCAACTAAATTAGCCAGTGTGAATTTTAACTTATCATTACAAACTTACAAGGGTAGGACCAGAACTATAGTCAAACTCCTCAGAGACAGAGACGGATTTCTGCATCGTTGAAGCTGAAGCCAACGTGTGCATCTTTGAGTCATCAATCACCTGGACATAGAGATGCTTGTTGGAACGGAAGACGGACAACCTTGGCCTCTCTGGAGTTCCTTCAACCTGAGAGAACAAGAGTTGGCCAAAGCAGGCACATTGCATTACATAAAATCAAGACAAGCAATTTACATGAACACACACGATAGCAATCACAGGGGGAACGGATAAACCCTAAGATTTAGCAACTATTTTGCACACCAATTATAATCTGAGTCTGAATTGGGAACAGGGTCCCAATTCACTGCCAATTACAGGTCCATGAATATGAAAAATAAAAGTCAAGCAATAGAACACATGCATTGGGAATAAACAAGTATTCAAACTCTCTCTAGTATGGAAGTAAGCAAACCCAATAACAACGCCATTCACTTTCTGAAATAATTGAAAATTACAACACCCAATTTAGCATCCTAAAGGGAAAGAGAAATGAATCGGAACCTTCTTTCTGATGCGGATATGGCGTGCAATCCTGTCTTCACGTCTAGTTCTGACTTTGGCCTCGATCCTCACAAATCTTGGATATGAAGCTTGATTAGGCCTCGCTGCCACTGATGCCGAAAGGGGTTGGCCAGACCCTAGGAAAGAACTCCAGAGCAAAGCTGAGCTTGCCATTCTCAAGAATTTTCCTCTTTGGTTTCCCACTTCCCCTCCCTCCCCACAACTGATAAGTGCCAACTTGAAAAGGGCCGTTACCTTATCGGCTTATCCGTTGTCCTCAGAGAAATTTATTTACCTTGAGTTCCCGTTTTACCCCTAATTTATATTTTCATTTACAAAAAGAGGCTCTCCTCTCCCTTCAAGCATTTGAATCCCAACATTGGGTCCTTGCTCGCAGCCTGACAAGATGAAGTAGTGAAAATAATTTAAAGACAAAACTACAATTTAATCTATATATTTTAGTGAAATGTAAACTTTAGTTCTCACACTTTTAAAATTCTATTATTCAATCAATGACATTTGAAAAACTTATAATTTAGCCCACAGTTAATTTACTGTTAATTCTAATAAAAATTACTAAAATGCCTTTTGATATATATTTTTCATTTAAAATAATAGTAGCTAAAGTTTAATTAAATTTATAAATTTTGTCTCTCAATTTAAATTTTATGTTTTTTTAATGTATTTTAATATTATTAGAAATTTAACCTTAAATGTTATAATTATTTATAAATAATCCCTATAATTTACAAATTAATCCTTATATATTATAATTATTTATAAATCTATATATTTTTACAATTTGATTTTAAATACTATAATTATTTAATAATTTTTTTTATTTTATAAATTATTCTTAAATATTATAATTATTTGTAAATAAATTCTTATATTTTATAAATTAAGCCCTAAATATTATAAAAAAATTTATAAATAAACCTATATTTTTATGAATTTGCACATAGAAAAATTAATAATTAGATAAATGAAGATGAAGAGTTGAAATGGGAGTAGTGATTATTAGTAGCATTGATGAGAGTTGTGAGGGACTGCAAATGAAGATGAACTAGAAATCTAGAAGATGGATTGAGATTTAGTATCTATAAGAAAATAGGCTTTTGTGAGAAAAACTTTTTTATTAAAGGTGTAAATTTTACCGCTATAAGTATTAATGACGAAATTAAATTTCGTTATTAAAATTACGATACAAAATATTATAGTGATGAGATGTAATTTCGCCATAAAACACTATATTTTTAATTAAAAAAATATTTTCTATTGAAAGCTCAATTTTTTTGTGAGAAAATGCTTCCGCACTAAAGCTTAAAACATTTGTGGCAAATATTTTTTTTAGTAAAGTAACACATGTATGGTGATTATTTTTTCCACTAAAAATCAATATATTTGTGGCAAATATTTTTTTCACAAAAAAACAATAAAAACAAAATAATTCCTCAATAAATATTTATGACAAAAAGTTTTCACACTAATAGTTTCTTTTTCTGCAAAAATAAATATTCCCCACTCAAGTCAATTATTGAAATTATTATTATTATTATTATTATTATTATTTACTCACATTTTATTCTATCTATTTATTATAGACAATCTATTAAAGTAAATGATTATTGATATTATACAATAATCGCTTAGAGTAGGTCATGAGTTATCACCGTAAAACGAGACCACGTAGCAAGAGTTGATAAGCCAATGTGTAGTCCCACCCATAGAAAGAAAGGTCCAGACACCGTAACATACAACTCTTCACCAAGACTCGCTCTCCCCTGAAGAGACCGAGTTTTCACATAAAGTCATCGTTAGCAGACACAATCTGGTAGACGATCGTTATGCCTGTAATCACGAGTCCCCAACTAATCAAGCAGACGAGATCCTTTACCAATGAGTTGGTCACATCATTGCCGGATTTCCAGAAAATACTATAATTAACATCATTTTCTTACAGTATAAAATCTAATGATCTTAGAGACAAATGTATGCAATTCTTATACAACTACTCTTAAGTTCTAAGAAATTTCTTATACTCGTCTTATTCTCCAATTTATTGACTAGAGTGTCGGAGTGGCTGCTATAGGTGCTAACCACCTCACATTCTCTTTCTTGCAGTTTTAACTAATCACAGTACAGTTCTATTTTCGGTTATATCATTTGGTTTCATTAATAGAAAAAATCCATTGAATTTTCTCTATTCATTTGAATCAAAACCGATCTTTAATTCCCTTTTTCTCTTAAAAAGAAATCACTATCCTTTTCTGAAATGGCCAGTAATTCACGAGCTGTTATTAAGGTTTGTTATCAATGAGGGCGCTATCTTTTTTTTCACTTCTGGCAGTGGACAGAACCCGCCTTCTATGGTAGACGAAGCCGATCTCAACAACTTGAATAACGAGAAAATGTTCTAATACATCAAAAGGTTGCAAGCTACTCTCGATCAATATAAAGCTCGGGAGGAGACATCATGCATGACTCCTAGAGGAAGGGA
Source organism: Manihot esculenta (assembly GCF_001659605.2). Lineage (NCBI taxonomy): Eukaryota > Viridiplantae > Streptophyta > Magnoliopsida > Malpighiales > Euphorbiaceae > Manihot > Manihot esculenta. Next base: position 11,519,220 of record NC_035161.2, read on the forward strand.
GAAAGCCAGCGTTGATATCCCAAGGCCTCAAATAGAGGCGACCCAGACATTAACCAAAGGGAAGGCCGAATTTGAAGAAGAAAAGTCACCGAGCAATGCTCCTAAAGACGTTGATTGGAAGTTGGCATGAGTTGTTCAAAGATATCAAAAGGAGCAGGTGAAAGACTATAGCTTGGACGATACCTCGCCCCTATCAGAAGAGATCTTAGCATATACTTTTTCTGCCAAGTTTAAGCTCTTAGACTTGAGCAAATATGATGAAACAGGAGAATCTAGAAGTCACCCGACGATCTTTAGGATGATCATGCAGCTCCAAAATGTCAACGACTTTATGTTATATCGAGTTTTTCCGTTGACACTCACAGGTTTGGCTTAGAAAAGGTACCAACATCTAAGTTCAGGTTTAATTCAGAATTTTGCACAATTCACTATGTTATTTAAACCAGGTTTATTACTTGTGTACCTCCTAAAAAGCTCTCCTCTGACTTGTAGAAGATTCTCTAAGGAGAGATCGAGTTTTTAAGGAGCTTCATCTTACAGTTTAATGCAGAAGTAGTATAAGTGGAAGAGTTAAATCATGAGATAGTATGTGAAGCATTAAAAAAAGGGACATGTAACGTCAAGTTCATGGACTCCCTAATTAAGAACCTAGCTGCTATATACCAAAAGCTAATTGACAAAGTCCAGAAGTACATCAGACTGGATGATGAAGTCCAAGCATTGAGAGAAGACAAAAGGACAAGTTCAAAACAAAACCAGAAGCCAAAGAGGCAAGGCTATAAAGGAGACTACCGAAGTTAACCAGTCTCTCGAATGAGGAATGTTCAAAGTAAGTATAAAGATTATACTCCACTAAAAGACTCACAAATGCACATTCTAATGTGGATCAAGAAGAATGATAAGAAAGTTAGATGGCTCCCAGGCTCAATCTAGAGAGAGCCAAAAGATGAGATAGGACCAAGTATTATTATTTCTACGAAGACCACAGATACAACAGAGGAATGTTGATAGTTGAAAGAGGAGATTGAGAGGTTAATAAGGAATGGCAAACTTTGGAAATTTTTTAGAAAAAATAAGGAAGAAAGGAGGCCCAAACTTGGGGTAACAACCCCTGAAACTCCACTCGACAGTGAGCCTGTAGGAGTTATACATGTAATTATAGGAGGACCCAGCAATATCAAGAAAAAAAAAACAAGCGCATCGCAAAGAACATTCTATCAGTCAAGCAAGAACCATGGGCCAAATAGGAGGTAAGGTTCGAACTACAGATAAGACAACAAGATTTTTTCAAAACGACCCATTGGTTGTCAACATACATTTAAACAGGTATGAGGTGAGGTGAGTCTTGGTGGATACAGGTAGTTCCGTTAATCTCCTCACCTTAAATATTTTTAATAAATTAGGTGTGGATAAAAACAACCTTATTAAAGTCTCCTACCTGTTAGTGGGACTAGGAGATAAGACTATGGCAGTTTTGGACACCATTAATCTTCCCCTAGTGTTGGGTGATGAAAAGTACAAGTGAGAGTTTTATACAGAGTTTGCGGTGGTAGACATCCCACTTGCGTACAATGTGATACTTGGTCGTCCAATTCTAAACTACCACGATATAGTTATTAACATGGGTGTTGTGTGTCTCAAGTTGCCAGCTCTGGGGGGACTAGCTGTAGTCCGAGGCAATCGAAAGTCAATCTAGGAATGTTACAAGCACTTTACAAAAACCTCAGGAAAGCGAATATGCCCATTGACTTGCTAGAAAAGCCTGATTCTCATATAAAACAGAGCCAATAGACTCAGTAAAAGAGGTTCAGTTAAGTAAAGATCAAAATGTATGGTTCAGTACTGCGTTGACTGGTGAAATAAAAAATCGTTTGACAGAATTACTAAGATGCAGAGTGACCACTTTCGCCTGGCCTCCCAAAGATGTGACAGGATGGATTCGACTCTTATCACTCATAAGTTATCTATTGATAAAATAATAAAACCGATACAATAAAAGAAAAAGAAGTTTGCTCTGGAGAGATAGCAGGTGATTAAAGAAGAGGTTAACAAGCTGTTAAGTATAAGGTTAATCAAGGAGGTCCAGTATCCTACATAGCTCGCCAATGTGGTGCTTGTCAAGAAGGCCAACGGAAAATGAAGGATGTATGTGGATTTTATCGACTTGAACAAAGCATGTCCAAAGGACCACTACCCACTCCAATCTATCGATAGGTTAGTAGATTCAACCTCGAGTCATGCAGTGGTTTTCTTTTTTAATGTTATTTCAGGTTACCACCAAATCATGATGGATGCTGAAGATGCATAAAAGACTGTATTTGTTACAGACGTAGGAGTTTTCTACTACAAGGTAATGTGTTTAGACTAAAGAATGCAGGGGAGACTTACCAAAGGCTAGTGTCAGGTATCTTTAAAGACTTGGTTGGGTCAACAGTCGAGGTATACATGGATGACATGGTGGTAAAGAGCTTATCCCTAAAAGATCATCTAGAAGATATTCGAAAAGTTTTCGATGTACTAGATAAGGCAGGTATAAAACTAAACCCTGAAAAATACACCTTCGGGATAAAAGCTAGAAAGTTTTTGAGGGTATATAGTTTCAGAAAGAGGCATAAAAGCAAACATGAAAAGATTAATGCTATCCAAAATATGGAAGCACCTAAAATCATTAATGAAATATAAAAGTTCAATAGGCGAGTCACAACCCTTGGCCAGTTTATATCATGCTTGGCCAAGAGATATCTCTCATTTTTTAAAGCCTTAAAAGGCAAAAGTAAGTTTATGTGGGGAGAAGAGTGTGCATAAACTTTTGAAAGTTTAAAAACCTTTTTATCATCTTCCACATTATTAAGCTCGCCCTTTGAAGGTAAGGTTTTATTTTTATACTTGTGCATGATACAGGAAATAGTAAGCTCGATACTCATTCATGAGAACAATGGGAAGCAAAGCCCAGTCTATTATGCCAGCCAAGTCTTGAAGGGGGCAGAGCTGAACTATCCTCCTCTCGAAAAGTTGGTGTTTGCAGTCCTGATATCAGCCACGAAGGTACATCCATACTTCGAATCACACAACATAGAAGTTAGGAAAGATTATCTTCTGTGAAAATTTTTACACAAGTTGGAGCTTTTAGGGTGGCTATCCATGTAACGCCCCGGAAATCCGGACCGCTACCGGCGCTAGGATTCAGGTCGGCTTAAGGCTGCCGGAACCCGTAGCAAGCCTACATACAACCTGTTTACCTGTTTTATCCCATACATGATCAACAAACATACATAAGAATTAAAAACTTTTCTTTTTCTTCATACACCAAACTCAACCTGTGCATGCACTGTATTCATCGTATACATAAACATTAATCCCTCTGTGGGATCTCATCAAAGCCTCAAGGGCTATACATCATATGGTGAGTTGGTTTACATCAATATCAAAACACAAGATCATGTACATACCAAGGGATTAACATATACTATGGTCAAGCACAACTCTATCCTCAACAACATAATTACATTCTTATCATTTGTCATGTCCACATACTCTAGCTATTACATACATATGACTTTTCTCTTCTTTTCTTCTCTATCAAGCCTGTACCTGCAAACCTGGGGGTTAGGGGAGAGGGGTGAGCTAAAAGCCCAGTGAGCAGAAACTAAAAACATTATATTAAAGTTCATGCTTTCATGAAATGCATCATATTACAGACAATCCACATCAAGGGTGAACCTGTCACCAATTAGTCCCAACATAGTCTCTTGCCAGGCCGTAGCATGGGGTCCTGGTCTTCCTGTCATAACATACATAATGCCTCGTGCCAGGCCGTAGCATGGGGTCCTGGTCTTCCTGTCACATCATATATCTATTAAGTCTCGTGCCAGGCCGTAGCATGGGGTCCTGGTCTTCCTGTCATCTCATATATTAAGTCTCATGGACTAATTGGATCATACAGCATTCACCCACAAGCGCAAAGGAAAATGCAATGCAACATATTCGTGAACTAATGCAATCATCCTATTACATATCATCATGATGCGTGAAGCATGCTCAAAACATTTAATTACTTGATTTAAAACATTAAGCTTGTTTCCACTCACCTCTGGCTAGCTCTGACCAGACACTGAAGCAGCTCACTCACTGCTGGGGTCCTCGGTTCCTCGGGTCCGAACCTACACAGGTGGACTCCAATGAGGGACCAAACATATATAAACATAACTCTAATATGTCCCCCAAAAATCCCCTAAAACATCATGAAAACATCACAGAAAATATGCATGAAAAGGCTGAACAGGGCACCTTCGGCGGCACCTTCGGCGGCCGAAAGTCCTGGACAGAGACGAAACTCAGCTAGGTTCGGCGGCACCTTCGGCGGCCGAAAGTGTCAGACAGAGACGAAAGTCTCTTTTCGGGGGCACCTTCGGCAGCCGAAAGCTGCCTCCACAAGAGGGGTTCGGCGGCCGAAACTCCCTTCGGCTGCCGAACCTGGTTTCTGCCAAACGGCAGAAACTTGGTTCAAATGAACCTCCTGCCTCCCAAAACCATAAATCGTGCATATATCTCAACCAAAACACACATACAAGTTCCTAGGGGTCTCAAACATGCATATACGCCATCTACAACACTTCAATCACACACAATCAAGCTACATTGTTCAACAAACCTCAAAAACCTAACATTTACTCAAATATACATATATTCCCAAACATGCCATTCTACCCCATGAATCTTACATGAAACTTATTTAAAACATTACAAGAGTTTAAGATCGACCCTTACCTCTTGAAGATCGAAAGTAGAGGCGATCTAACTTGGAGTTGGGAGAAATCTAGCTCCTTGGGCCTCCAAGCTCAAAACTTGCTCAAAACTCGATTCAAAAGCTTAAAACTTCAAAGCAAGATGAAAACTCATTAAAACCATGAAAGATCTAGAGGAAACACTCAAGATCGAGGGAGGAGCGGTGGAGACTCACCTTGGCCGACAATGGGAGAGAAAAAGCTCGCCCGTGCGGACCAAGGGGACCCTTTTATAGTGGCTGGCCAGGCCACGTTCGGGGGCCGAATGTGCCTCCGCATCCATGCAATGTTCGGCGGCCGAACATAAGGTTCGGCGGCCGAACCTGCACTTCCCTCACTTAGACTTTCGGGGGCCTAACGTGCCTCCCAAAGTCCATGCATGTTCGGCGGCCGAAAGTGAGTTTCGGCGGCCGAACCTGGGTTTTTCCTTAAAGAATTTTCATGCAACAACTTATTTAAAATCATACTTAAAACATTAAAATACATGAAAACATTTTATAAAAACATGCTTTTACCCTTCTAGAGGTTTCCGACACCCAAATTCCACCGGATGGTAGGAATTCCGATACCGGAGTCTAGCCGGGTATTACATTCTCCCCCCCTTAAGAACATTCGTCCCCGAATGTTCCTCAACTAATACATGCATATCATACACATAACATACACACATATAGCACATGGAACACATCTCAACTTACCTTAGAAGAGGTGGGGGTACTGCTGGAGCATGGACTCCCGGGTCTCCCAAGTGCATTCTTCCAAATTGTGGTGGTTCCAAAGGACTTTCACCATCGGGATTTCCTTGTTCCTCAACTTTCTGATCTGAGTGTCAAGAATCCGCACTGGCTGTTCAATATAAGTGAGATCCTCTTGGATCTCCACATCAGGCTCGCTAAGAACCTTGCCCGGATCTGACACGAACTTCCTCAATATGGAAACATGGAAAACCGGATGGATCCTCTCCATAGAAGCAGGTAAATCCAGCTTGTACGATACATTCCCAACTTTTTGCAAGACCTCAAAGGGTCCGATGTACCGTGGAGCTAGCTTACCCTTCTTACCAAACCGAACCACCCCTTTCATCGGAGACACCTTGAGCAATACTAGATCCCCCTCCTGAAACTCTACCTGTTTCCTGCGGATGTCTGCATAGCTTTTCTGCCTACTGGTGGCAGTCTTTATTCTCTCTCGGATAATGGGCACCACCCTGCTGGTGATCTCTACAAGTTCAGGCCCTGCTAAGGACCTCTCTCCAACCTCTTCCCAGCAAACAGGTGATCTGCACTTCCTCCCATACAAAGCTTCATATGGAGCCATCCCTATGCTAGCATGATAGCTGTTATTGTAGGCAAACTCCACCAAAGGTAGATGTTGCCTCCAAGAACCGCCAAAATCTAGCACACACATCCTGAGCATATCCTCTATTGTCTGGATGGTCCTCTCTGACTGTCCATCAGTCTGGGGGTGGAAGGCAGTACTGAAATCCAACCTGGTACCCATAGCATTCTGCAGACTCCGCCAAAATCTGGAGGTGAACTGGGGCCCTCTATCTGATACTATTGAAACTGGGACCCCATGCAGTCTGACAATCTCATCCACATAAACCTGCGCTAATTTATCCACAGAGTAGTTGCTCCTAACTGGAATGAAGTGAGCAGATTTGGTGAGTCTGTCCACAATCACCCATATGGAGTCTAGTCTGTTGGATGTTGCCGGTAACCCCACTACAAAATCCATAGCAATATTCTCCCATTTCCACTCTGGAATCGGTAGCGGGTTAAGCATTCCAGCCGGCTTCTGATGTTCCAGCTTCACCCTCTGACATATTTCGCAGGCTGACACGAATTGTGCCACTTCCCTCTTCATAGCTGGCCACCAATACACTCTCTTCAGATCTTGATACATCTTGGTGGCTCCAGGGTGAATGCTGTATCTTGCATTATGAGCCTCTCTCATAATGTCTCCTTTAAGTCCGATGTCATCTGGTACACATAGTCTATTCCCATAGCGGAGGATCCCCTTACTGTCGAATTTGAACTCACTGTTTTTGCCTGACTGAACGGTCCTGGCAATCTTCACTAACTCTGGGTCCTCGTGCTGTTTCTGAGCCACCTGCTCCAGAAACATGGGTGTTACTTTCATCTGTGCAATCAGAGCACCTGTACCAGACAATTCCATCTGTAGACCTTCCTCAATGAGCTTATAAAATTCCTTCACCACCGGTCTCCTCTCTGCCGTGATGTGGGATAGACTGCCAAGTGATTTCCGGCTTAAGGCATCAGCTACTACATTAGCCTTACCCGGATGGTACTGTATCTTACAATCATAGTCACTGAGCAGTTCTACCCATCTCCTCTGCCTCAAGTTCAAATCTCTCTGACTCAAGATGTGCTGCAGGCTCTTATGATCTGTGAAGATCTCACATTTTACCCCATAGAGGTAATGCCTCCACATCTTGAGGGCAAAGATAACCGCTGCCATCTCCAGATCGTGTGTGGGGTAATTCACCTCATGCCTCTTTAGCTGTCTAGAAGCATAAGCGATCACCCTACCATTCTGCATCAACACACAACCCAAGCCTACTCTGGATGCATCACAGAACACTGTGAAGTCCTCATTGCTAGTTGGCAGAGCTAACACTGGTGCTGAAGTCAACCTCTTCTTGAGCTCCTCAAAGCTTTCTTCACATCGATCGGTCCACTCGAACCTCTGATTCTTTCTGGTCAATCTGGTTAAAGGAGCTGCAATTTTGGAGAAGTCCTGTACGAACCTCCTGTAATAACCAGCCAAACCCAAGAAACTTCTGATCTCCGTCACTGAGGTGGGTCTGGGCCAGTTAGTCACAGCCTCTACTTTCTTGGGGTCTACCTCTATTCCATTTTCCGACACAATGTGCCCCAAGAACGAGATGCTCCTCAACCAGAACTCACACTTGGAGAACTTAGCATACAAGCCATGTTCCCTCAAGGTCTGTAATACAATCCTCAGATGATGGGCATGCTCCTCTGTATTCCTGGAATACACTAAGATATCATCTATAAAGACAATAACGAAGTGATCCAGGTATGGTCTGAATACTCTGTTCATGAGGTCCATGAATGCTGCAGGGGCGTTAGTTAACCCAAACGGCATTACAAGGAACTCATAGTGCCCATATCTGGTCCTGAAAGCTGTCTTTGGTATGTCTTCTTCCCTTATCCTCAGCTGATGGTACCCAGATCTCAGATCTATTTTGGAGAAACAACCCGCTCCTGCTAGCTGGTCGAATAGATCGTCGATCCTTGGCAATGGGTACTTATTCTTGATGGTGACTTTGTTCAACTGCCTGTAGTCGATACAAAGCCTGAGGGATCCATCCTTTTTCTTCACAAAGAGTACTGGAGCACCCCAAGGTGAGGTACTTGGTCGGATGAAACCCTTGTCTACCAGTTCCTGCAACTGTTCTTTCAATTCTTTCATCTCAGCTGGGGCCATCCTGTAGGGAGGGATAGAGATAGGCCTAGTTCCAGGCATCAGTTCTATTTCAAACTCTATCTCCCTTGCAGGTGGTAGTCCTGGAAGCTCGTCTGGGAAAACATCTAAAAACTCATTGACCACTGGCACTGAGGCGGGCTCTCTAACCTGACTGTCCAGCTCCCTCACATGAGCCAAAAACCCCTGACATCCCCTCCTAAGCAACCTACGAGCCTGAAGAGCTGATATCAGTCCTCTAGGTGTACCCCTCTTGTCTCCTCTGAAGACGACCTCTGACCCATCCTGACATCTGAACTTAACTACCTTGTCCCTGCAGTCCAAGGTAGCACCATGGGTAGATAGCCAATCCATCCCTAGAATGACGTCAAAATCTGTCAAATCTAGAACCACAAGGTCGGCGGACAAGCATCTTCCCTCTATAAAAACTGGACTACACTGGCAGACTGACTCTGCAACTGACGGGTCACACTTGGGTCCACTGACCCATAGGGGACACTCTAACCCAGAGACCATCAACCCTAACCTCTGAACGGCTCTCGGTGCAATAAAAGAGTGAGATGCACCCGGGTCCATTAATGCATACACATCAGAACACCCAATGATGAGATTACCTGACACCACGGTGTTGGATGTGTTAGCCTCCTGCTGTGTCATGGTGAAGATCCGTGCTGGAGCTGATGGACCTTCACCTCTGAATCCTGCTGAGGAAGAAGCTGACCCTCTCCCTCTGCCTCTGCCACTGGCCTGGGTAGCCGCTGGAGCTACTGGCTGTGCCACACTTCCTGAAGCTGTCTGCTGTGTCTGTGCCATAGGAACTGTTTTAGGGCATTGCCATGACATATGCCCTTCTTGCCCACATCTGTAGCAGGTCGTCGTCCCAAACCGGCATAAACCCCTGTGTGGCCTACCACACTTCGCACAAGCTGCATTATCCGCCCCAGAACTAGAACCACTGCCAAATCCCAGACTAGACTTGACCTTGTTCCAGAACTTATTCTTCTTACCCTTGGGTTTACCCCATCTCTTACTGCCTGAAGCTGCTGCACTCAAGGTAGAGGGATCTAACCTTCCCCCACCCGGAGTTTTAGAACCAGAAGCTTGTGCCACTGTCTGTTTGACTGTCCCCTGAACGATGGCACTAGCCTCCATTCTCCTAGCCATGTCTACTATGGCGTGAAAACTCTCTCTATCTGCTGACTGTACCAAGGAGGAATACCTGGGATGGAGCTTCATGATATACCTCCTCGACTTCTTCTGGTCTGTGCTAAGGTCTTGCCCAGCAAATGGCAGCAACTCCATAAACCTGTCAGTATATTCGTCTACACTCATGTCATCAGTTTGCCTCAACTGCTCGAATTCTATCATCTTCAATTCCCTTGAACTATCGGGGAAAGCCCATCCTGCAAATTCATTAGCGAACTCCTCCCACGATAGGCTATCCACCCTCGGCTTCACATAGTTTTTGAACCACTCACGGGCCTTTTTGCATTTCAAAGTGAAACCAGCCATCTGAATGGCTCTACTATCATCAGCCCCAATCTCCTCTGTGATCATCTTGACCTTCTCCAAATATACAAACGGGTCATCACCTGACTCAAACTGGGGAGCACCCAACTTCATGTAATCTGTCATTTTAGCCTTACTTCCCCCAGATGAGCTAGGTTGGGGTATCTGGGTATCTGGGACGGTAGGTGCTGGTGGTGGAGGAGGTACAGCATCCCCAGGGGTAGGGTTTGCTGGATTTGGATAGTATGGTGGAGGTGGGTACATTGGGTACTGTGGATATGGTGGGTAGTATGGTGGGTATGGCATCTGTGTGGAATAAGGGTTAAAACTAGGGTAATCCGATGTACCTCCCATCGAGTACCCGGGATGTTGTGAGAAATGTGGGTAGTGAGGTGGCTGTACAAATCCCGAGGCCTGAGTGCCTCCTTGGGATTCTCCCATCCCTTCTTCTGACATACTGACTCCCAAACTGCCATCCCTCCTCTGTTCTACGTCCATATCATCCCCCATATCCTCTGACGCTCCTCCCTGAACTGTTCCTCTGACTGATCTGCTTCTACCCAGATCCAGAGACCTTCTAGGGTCTCTTGCTACTCTGTCCCTGTTGGACCTGCTAGACATTGCCCTAGGCAATGCTGGAGGACGGGCGCTCATGCCCTCATCCTCAGGTGGCATTCCAGTCAATCGCGCAGATCGACGGGTTCCTCTCATCCTGTTTTCTGAAAACAGCACATAGCATAGCAACCATTAGCATCATATGATTCATGTGGGCACACATGAACCCTCATCACATACATATCACATCATTTATGCACATGCATTTTATCATGGCATATCACATCATTATAGCAAGACAGGACTCTACATCCTATCCTAGTGGACATGACTTTTCCTATTGTGCTTGACCTTCTATAACATCTATGAGCCCGACACTCTAGGTCCGACCATATGAACCTAGGGCTCTGATACCACTCTGTAACGCCCCGGAAATCCGGACCGCTACCGGCGCTAGGATTCAGGTCGGCTTAAGGCCGCCGGAACCCGTAGCAAGCCTACATACAACCTGTTTACCTGTTTTATCCCATACATGATCAACAAACATACATAAGAATTAAAAACTTTTCTTTTTCTTCATACACCAAACTCAACCTGTGCATGCACTGTATTCATCGTATACATAAACATTAATCCCTCTGTGGGATCTCATCAAAGCCTCAAGGGCTATACATCATATGGTGAGTTGGTTTACATCAATATCAAAACACAAGATCATGTACATACCAAGGGATTAACATATACTATGGTCAATGTAATACCCGGCTAGACTCCGGTATCGGAATTCCTACCGTCCGGTGGAATTTGGGTGTCGGAAACCTCTAGAAGGGTAAAAGCATGTTTTTATAAAATGTTTTCATGTATTTTAATGTTTTAAGTATGATTTTAAATAAGTTTTTGCATGAAAATTCTTTAAGGGAAAAACTCAAGTTCGGCCGCCGAAACTCACTTTCGGCCGCCGAACATGCATGGACTTTGGGAGGCACGTTAGGCCCCCGAAAGTCTAAGTGAGGGAAGTGCAGGTTCGGCCGCCGAACCTCATGTTCGGCCGCCGAACATTGCATGGATGCGGAGGCACATTCGGCCCCCGAACGTGGCCTGGCCAGCCACTATAAAAGGGTCCCCTTGGTCCGCACGGGCGAGCTTTTTCTCTCTCATTGTCGGCCAAGGTGAGTCTCCACCGTTCCTCCCTCGATCTTGAGTGTTTCCTCTAGATCTTTCATGGTTTTAAACAAGTTTATAACTTTGTTTTGAAGATTTGTGAGCTTTGAGCAAGTTTTGAGTTCTTGGAGGTTCAAAGAGCTTAATCTCTCCATCTCCAAGCTAGGATCGCTTTCCTCTCGTTTCTTCAAGAGGTAAGGGTCGATCTTGAACCCTTTTTATGTTTTAAACAAGTTTTAAGTAAGATCTATGGGTAGAATGCATGTTAGGGTATATGTTGAGTTTATGGGTTTTGATGATGTTTGAGCAATGTAGCTTGTTTGTGTGTGAATGAAGTGTTGTAGATGGGGTATATGCATGTTGGAGGCCCCTAGGAGCTTGTATGTGTGTGTTTTGGTTGAGAAATATGCATGATCTATGGTTTTGGGAGGCAGGAGGTTCATTTGAACCAAGTTTCTGCCGTTTGGCAGAAACCAGGTTCGGCAGCCGAAGGGAGTTTCGGCCGCCGAACCCCTCTTGTGAAGGCAGCTTTCGGCTGCCGAAGGTGCCCCCGAAAAAGAGACTTTCGTCTCTGTCTGGCACTTTCGGCCGCCGAAGGTGCCGCCGAACCTAGCTGAGTTTCGTCTCTGTCCAGGACTTTCGGCCGCCGAAGGTGCCGCCGAAGGTGCCCTGTTCAGCCTCTTCATGCATATTTTCTGTGATGTTTTCCTGATGTTTTAGGGGGTTTTTGGGGGATATATTAGAGCTATGTTTATATATGTTTGGTCCCTCATTGGAGTCCACCTGTGTAGGTTCGGACCCGAGGAACCGAGGACCCCAGCAGTGAGTGAGCTGCTTCAGTGTCTGGTCAGAGCTAACCAGAGGTGAGTGGAAACAAGCTTAATGTTTTAAATCAAGCAATTAAATGATTTGAGCATGTTTCATGCATCATGATGACATGTAATAGGCTGATTGCATTAGTTCACGAATATGTCGCATTGCATTTTATTTTGTGGTTGTGGGTGAATGCTGTATGATCCAATTAGTCCACGAGACTTTATGTATGATATGACAGGAAGACCAGGACCCCATGCTACGGCCTGGCACGAGACTTTATATATGTTATGACAGGAAGACCAGGACCCCATGCTACGGCCTGGCACGAGGCTTTATATATGATATGACAGGAAGACCAGGACCCCATGCTACGGCCTGGCACGAGACTTATGTATGTTATGACAGGAAGACCAGGACCCCATGCTACGGCCTGGCACGAGACTATGTTGGGACTAATTGGTGACAGGTTCACCCTTGATGTGGATTGTCTGTGATGTGATGCATTTCATGAAAGCATGAATTTTAATATGATGTTTTTAGTTTCTGCTCACTGGGCTTTTAGCTCACCCCTCTCCCCTAACCCCAGGTTTGCAGGTACGGGATTGATAGAGAAGAAAAGAAGAGAAAAGTCATATGTATGTAATAGTTAGAGCATGTGGACATGAAAATGATAAGAATGTAATGTAATTATGTTATCGAGGATAGAGTTGTGCTTGACCATAGTATATGTTAATCCCTTGGTATGTACATGATCTTATTTTATGATGTATATGTGAACCAACTCAACACAGGATATATATTGCCCATTGAGGCTTTGATGAAATCCCACAGAGGGATTAATGTTTATGTATATGATGATTATAGTGCATGCACAGGTTGAGTTTGGTGAATGAAGAAAAAGAAAAGTTTTTAATTCTTATGTATGTTTGTTGATCATGTATGGGATTAAACAGGTAAACAGGATGTATGTAGGCTTGCTACGGGTTCCGGCGGCCTTAAGCCGACCTGAATCCTAGCGCCGGTAGCGGTCCGGATTTCCGGGGCGTTACAGAGTGGTATCAGAGCCCTAGGTTCATATGGTCGGACCTAGAGTGTCGGGCTCATAGATGTTATAGAAGGTCAAGCACAATAGGCAAAAATCATGTCCACTAGGATAGGATGTAGAGTCCTGTCTTGCTATGATTGTATGATATGCTATGTGTGTAATGTAGCTGTGAGGTTCATGTTTGCCGACATGAACCATTTAATGCTGATGTTTATGTGATGTTTACTGTTTCTCAGAAAACAGGATGAGAGGAACCCGTCGATCTGCACGATTGACAGGAATACCACCTCAGGACGAGGGCACTGATGCCCGTCCTTCAACATTGCCTAGGGCAATGTCAAGTAGGTCCAACAGGGACCGAGCAGTGAGAGACCCTAGAAGGTCTTTAGATCTGGGAAGAAGCAGATCAGTCAGAGGAACAGTGCAGGGAGGTATGTCAGAGGATATGGGGGATCAGATGGATGTTGATCAAAGGAGGGATGGCAGTTTGGGCGTCAGTATGTCAGAAGAGGGTATGGGAGAGTCCCAAGGAGGCACTCAGGCCTCGGGATTTGTTCAGCCACCTCACTACCCGCCCTACACCCAAAATCCCGGGTATTCGATGGGAGGTACGTCGGATTACCCTAGTTTTAACCCCTACCCCACACAGATGCCATACCCACCATACTACCCACCATATCCACAGTACCCAGTGTACCCACCTCCACCATACTATCCAAATCCAGCAAACCCTACCTCAGGGGATGCTGTACCTCCACCACCACCAGCACCTACATGCCCAGATACACAGATACCTCAGCCTAGCTCATCTGGGGGAAGTAAGGCTAAAATGACAGATTACATGAAGTTGGGTGCTCCCCAGTTTGAGTCAGGTGATGACCCGTTCGTATATTTGGAGAAGGTCAAGATGATCACAGAGGAGATTGGAGCTGATGACAGTAGAGCCATTCAGATGGCTGGTTTCACCTTGAAATGCAAAAAGGCCCGTGAGTGGTTCAAAAACTATGTGAAGCCGAGGGTGGATAGCCTATCATGGGAGGAGTTCGCTAATGAATTTGCAGGATGGGCTTTCCCTGATAGTTCAAGGGAATTGAAGATGATAGAATTCGAGCAGTTGAGGCAAACCGATGACATGAGTGTAGACGAGTATACTGACAGGTTTATGGAGTTGCTGCCTTTTGCTGGGCAAGACCTTAGCACAGACCAGAAGAAGTCAAGGAGGTATATCATGAAGCTCCATCCCAGGTATTCCTCCTTGGTACAGTCAGCAGATAGAGAGAGTTTTCACGCCATAGTAGACATGGCTAGGAGAATGGAGGCTAGTGCCATCGTTCAGGGGACAGTCAAACAGACAGTGGCACAAGCTTCTGGTTCTAAAACTCCGGGTGGGGGAAGGTTAGATCCCTCTACCTTGAGTGCAGCAGCTTCAGGCAGTAAGAGATGGGGTAAGCCCAAGGGCAAGAAGAATAAGTTCTGGAACAAGGTCAAGTCTAGTCTGGGATTTGGCAGTGGTTCTAGTTCTGGGGCAGATAATGCAGCTTGTGCGAAGTGTGGTAGGCCACACAGGGGTTTATGCCGGTATGGGACGGCGACCTGCTACAGATGTGGGCAAGAGGGGCATATGTCATGGCAATGTCCTAAAGCAGTTCCTATGGCACAGACACAGCAGACAGCTTCAGGAAGTGTGGCACAGCCAGTAGCTCCAGCTGCTACACAGGCCAGTGGCAGAGGCAGAGGGAGAGGGTCAGCCTCTTCTTCAGCAGGGTTCAGAGGTGAGGGTCCGTCAGCTCCAGCCAGGATCTTCACCATGACGCAACAGGAGGCTAACACATCCAACACCGTGGTGTCAGGTAATCTCATCATTGGGTGTTCTGATGTGTATGCATTAATGGACCCGGGTGCATCTCACTCTTTTATTGCACCGAGAGCCGTTCAGAGGTTAGGATTGATGGTCTCTGAGTTAGAGTGTCCCCTATGGGTCAGTGGACCCAAGTGTGACCCGTCAGTTGCAGAGTCAGTCTGCCAGTGTAGTCCAGTTTTTATAGAGGGAAGATGCTTGTCCGCCGACCTTGTGGTTCTAGATTTGACAGACTTTGACGTCATTCTAGGGATGGATTGGCTATCTACCCATGGTGCTACCTTGGACTGCAGGGACAAAGTAGTTAAGTTCAGATGTCAGGATGGGTCAGAGGTCATCTTCAGAGGAGACAAGAGGGGTACACCTAGAGGTCTGATATCAGCTCTTCAGGCTCGTAGGTTGCTTAGGAGGGGATGTCAGGGGTATCTAGCTCATGTGAGAGAGCTAGACAGTCATGTTAGAGAGCCCGCCTCAGTGCCTGTAGTGAGTGAGTTCTTAGATGTTTTCCCAGACGAGCTGCCAGGGTTACCACCTGCAAGGGAGATAGAGTTTGAAATAGAGCTGATGCATGGAACTAGGCCTATCTCTATCCCTCCCTACAGGATGGCACCAGCTGAGATGAAAGAGTTGAAAGAACAGTTGCAGGAACTGGTAGACAAGGGTTTCATCCGACCGAGTACCTCACCTTGGGGTGCTCCAGTACTCTTTGTGAAGAAAAAGGATGGATCCCTCAGGCTTTGTATCGACTACAGGCAGTTGAACAAAGTCACCATCAAGAATAAGTACCCATTGCCAAGGATCGACGATCTATTCGACCAGCTAGCAGGAGCGGGTTGTTTCTCCAAAATAGATCTGAGATCCGGGTACCATCAGTTGAGAATCAGAGAGGAGGACGTGCCAAAGACGGCCTTCAGGACCAGATATGGGCACTATGAGTTCCTTGTAATGCCGTTTGGGTTAACCAACGCCCCTGCAGCATTCATGGACCTCATGAACAGAATATTCAGACCATACCTGGATCACTTCGTTATTGTCTTCATAGATGATATCCTAGTGTATTCCAGGAATGCAGAGGAGCATGCCCATCATCTGAGGATAGTTCTGCAGACCTTGAGGGAACATGGCTTGTATGCCAAGTTCTCCAAGTGTGAGTTCTGGTTAAGGAGCATATCATTCTTGGGGCATATAGTGTCAGAGAATGGAATAGAGGTAGACCCCAAGAAAGTAGAGGCTGTGACTAACTGGCCCAGACCCACCTCAGTGACAGAGATCAGAAGTTTCTTGGGTTTGGCTGGTTATTACAGGAGGTTCGTACAGGACTTCTCCAAAATTGCAGCTCCTTTAACCAGATTGACCAGAAAGAATCAGAGGTTCGAGTGGACCGATCGATGTGAAGAAAGCTTTGAGGAGCTCAAGAAGAGGTTGACTTCAGCACCAGTGTTAGCTCTGCCAACTAGCAATGAGGACTTCACAGTGTTCTGTGATGCATCCAGAGTAGGCTTGGGTTGTGTGTTGATGCAGAATGGTAGGGTGATCGCTTATGCTTCTAGACAGCTAAAGAGGCATGAGATGAATTACCCCACACACGATCTGGAGATGGCAGCAGTTATCTTTGCCCTCAAGATGTGGAGGCATTACCTCTATGGGGTAAAATGTGAGATCTTCACAGATCATAAGAGCCTGCAGCACATCTTGAGTCAGAGAGATTTGAACTTGAGGCAGAGGAGATGGGTAGAACTGCTCAGTGACTATGATTGTAAGATACAGTACCATCCGGGTAAGGCTAATGTAGTAGCTGATGCCTTAAGCCGGAAATCACTTGGCAGTCTATCCCACATCACGGCAGAGAGGAGACCGGTGGTGAAGGAATTTTATAAGCTCATTGAGGAGGGTCTACAGATGGAGTTGTCTGGTACAGGTGCTTTGATTGCACAGATGAAAGTAACCCCCGTGTTTCTGGAGCAGGTGGCTCAGAAACAGCACGAGGACCCAGAGTTAGTGAAGATTGCCAGGACTGTTCAGTCAGGCAAAGATAGTGAGTTCAGATTCGATGATAAGGGGATCCTCCGCTATGGGAACAGACTATGTGTACCAGATGACATCGGGCTTAAAGGAGACATTATGAGAGAGGCTCATAATGCAAGATACAGCATTCACCCTGGAGCCACCAAGATGTATCAAGATCTGAAGAAGGTTTATTGGTGGCCAGCTATGAAGAGGGAAGTGGCACAATTCGTGTCAGCCTGCGAAATATGTCAGAGGGTGAAGCTGGAACATCAGAAGCCGGCTGGAATGCTTAACCCGCTACCTATTCCAGAATGGAAATGGGAGAACATAGCTATGGATTTTGTAGTGGGGTTACCGGCAACATCCAACAGACTAGACTCCATATGGGTGATTGTGGACAGACTTGCCAAATCTGCTCACTTCATTCCAGTTAGGAGCAACTACTCTGTGGATAAGTTAGCGCAGGTTTATGTGGATGAAGTCGTCAGACTACATGGGGTCCCGGTATCTATAGTGTCAGATAGAGGGCCCCAGTTTACCTCCAGGTTTTGGCGGAGTCTGCAGAGTGCTATGGGTACTAGGCTGGATTTTAGCACTGCCTTCCATCCACAGACAGACGGACAGTCAGAGAGGACCATCCAGACCATAGAAGATATGCTCAGAATGTGTGTGCTAGATTTTGGCGGTTCTTGGAAGCAACATCTACCTTTGGTGGAGTTTGCCTACAATAACAGCTATCATGCTAGCATAGGGATGGCTCCATATGAAGCTTTGTATGGGAGGAAGTGCAGGTCACCCGTTTGCTGGGAAGAGGTTGGAGAGAGGTCCTTAGCAGGGCCTGAGCTTGTTGAGATCACCAGCAGGGTGGTGCCCATTATCAGAGAAAGGATAAAGACTGCCACCAGCAGGCAGAAAAGTTATGCAGACATCCGCAGGAAACAGGTAGAGTTTCAGGAGGGGGATCTAGTATTGCTCAAGGTGTCTCCGATGAAAGGGGTGGTTCGATTTGGTAAGAAGGGTAAGCTAGCTCCGCGGTACATTGGACCCTTTGAAGTCCTGCAAAGGATTGGGAATGTATCGTACAAGCTGGACTTGCCTGCTTCTATGGAGAGAATCCATCCGGTTTTCCATGTTTCCATGTTGAGGAAGTTCGTGTCAGATCCGGGCAAGGTTCTTAGCGAGCCTGATGTGGAGATCCAAGAGGATCTCACTTATGTTGAACAGCCAGTGCGGATTCTTGACACTCAGATCAGAAAGTTGAGGAACAAGGAAATCCCGATGGTGAAAGTCCTTTGGAACCACCACAATTTGGAAGAATGCACTTGGGAGACCCGGGAGTCCATGCTCCAGCAGTACCCCCACCTCTTCTAAGGTTAGTTGAGATGTGTTCCATGTGCTATATGTGTGTATGTTATGTTTGTTTCGCTATGCATGTACTAGTTGAGGAACATTCGGGGACGAATGTTCTTAAGGGGGGGAGAATGTAATACCCGGCTAGACTCCGGTATCGGAATTCCTACCGTCCGGTGGAATTTGGGTGTCGGAAACCTCTAGAAGGGTAAAAGCATGTTTTTATAAAATGTTTTCATGTATTTTAATGTTTTAAGTATGATTTTAAATAAGTTTTTGCATGAAAATTCTTTAAGGGAAAAACTCAAGTTCGGCCGCCGAAACTCACTTTCGGCCGCCGAACATGCATGGACTTTGGGAGGCACGTTAGGCCCCCGAAAGTCTAAGTGAGGGAAGTGCAGGTTCGGCCGCCGAACCTCATGTTCGGCCGCCGAACATTGCATGGATGCGGAGGCACATTCGGCCCCCGAACGTGGCCTGGCCAGCCACTATAAAAGGGTCCCCTTGGTCCGCACGGGCGAGCTTTTTCTCTCTCATTGTCGGCCAAGGTGAGTCTCCACCGTTCCTCCCTCGATCTTGAGTGTTTCCTCTAGATCTTTCATGGTTTTAAACAAGTTTATAACTTTGTTTTGAAGATTTGTGAGCTTTGAGCAAGTTTTGAGTTCTTGGAGGTTCAAAGAGCTTAATCTCTCCATCTCCAAGCTAGGATCGCTTTCCTCTCGTTTCTTCAAGAGGTAAGGGTCGATCTTGAACCCTTTTTATGTTTTAAACAAGTTTTAAGTAAGATCTATGGGTAGAATGCATGTTAGGGTATATGTTGAGTTTATGGGTTTTGATGATGTTTGAGCAATGTAGCTTGTTTGTGTGTGAATGAAGTGTTGTAGATGGGGTATATGCATGTTGGAGGCCCCTAGGAGCTTGTATGTGTGTGTTTTGGTTGAGAAATATGCATGATCTATGGTTTTGGGAGGCAGGAGGTTCATTTGAACCAAGTTTCTGCCGTTTGGCAGAAACCAGGTTCGGCAGCCGAAGGGAGTTTCGGCCGCCGAACCCCTCTTGTGAAGGCAGCTTTCGGCTGCCGAAGGTGCCCCCGAAAAAGAGACTTTCGTCTCTGTCTGGCACTTTCGGCCGCCGAAGGTGCCGCCGAACCTAGCTGAGTTTCGTCTCTGTCCAGGACTTTCGGCCGCCGAAGGTGCCGCCGAAGGTGCCCTGTTCAGCCTCTTCATGCATATTTTCTGTGATGTTTTCCTGATGTTTTAGGGGGTTTTTGGGGGATATATTAGAGCTATGTTTATATATGTTTGGTCCCTCATTGGAGTCCACCTGTGTAGGTTCGGACCCGAGGAACCGAGGACCCCAGCAGTGAGTGAGCTGCTTCAGTGTCTGGTCAGAGCTAACCAGAGGTGAGTGGAAACAAGCTTAATGTTTTAAATCAAGCAATTAAATGATTTGAGCATGTTTCATGCATCATGATGACATGTAATAGGCTGATTGCATTAGTTCACGAATATGTCGCATTGCATTTTATTTTGTGGTTGTGGGTGAATGCTGTATGATCCAATTAGTCCACGAGACTTTATGTATGATATGACAGGAAGACCAGGACCCCATGCTACGGCCTGGCACGAGACTTTATATATGTTATGACAGGAAGACCAGGACCCCATGCTACGGCCTGGCACGAGGCTTTATATATGATATGACAGGAAGACCAGGACCCCATGCTACGGCCTGGCACGAGACTTATGTATGTTATGACAGGAAGACCAGGACCCCATGCTACGGCCTGGCACGAGACTATGTTGGGACTAATTGGTGACAGGTTCACCCTTGATGTGGATTGTCTGTGATGTGATGCATTTCATGAAAGCATGAATTTTAATATGATGTTTTTAGTTTCTGCTCACTGGGCTTTTAGCTCACCCCTCTCCCCTAACCCCAGGTTTGCAGGTACGGGATTGATAGAGAAGAAAAGAAGAGAAAAGTCATATGTATGTAATAGTTAGAGCATGTGGACATGAAAATGATAAGAATGTAATGTAATTATGTTATCGAGGATAGAGTTGTGCTTGACCATAGTATATGTTAATCCCTTGGTATGTACATGATCTTATTTTATGATGTATATGTGAACCAACTCAACACAGGATATATATTGCCCATTGAGGCTTTGATGAAATCCCACAGAGGGATTAATGTTTATGTATATGATGATTATAGTGCATGCACAGGTTGAGTTTGGTGAATGAAGAAAAAGAAAAGTTTTTAATTCTTATGTATGTTTGTTGATCATGTATGGGATTAAACAGGTAAACAGGATGTATGTAGGCTTGCTACGGGTTCCGGCGGCCTTAAGCCGACCTGAATCCTAGCGCCGGTAGCGGTCCGGATTTCCGGGGCGTTACAGTCAAGCACAACTCTATCCTCAACAACATAATTACATTCTTATCATTTGTCATGTCCACATACTCTAGCTATTACATACATATGACTTTTCTCTTCTTTTCTTCTCTATCAAGCCCGTACCTGCAAACCTGGGGGTTAGGGGAGAGGGGTGAGCTAAAAGCCCAGTGAGCAGAAACTAAAAACATTATATTAAAGTTCATGCTTTCATGAAATGCATCATATTACAGACAATCCACATCAAGGGTGAACCTGTCACCAATTAGTCCCAACATAGTCTCTTGCCAGGCCGTAGCATGGGGTCCTGGTCTTCCTGTCATAACATACATAATGCCTCGTGCCAGGCCGTAGCATGGGGTCCTGGTCTTCCTGTCACATCATATATCTATTAAGTCTCGTGCCAGGCCGTAGCATGGGGTCCTGGTCTTCCTGTCATCTCATATATTAAGTCTCATGGACTAATTGGATCATACAGCATTCACCCACAAGCGCAAAGGAAAATGCAATGCAACATATTCGTGAACTAATGCAATCATCCTATTACATATCATCATGATGCGTGAAGCATGCTCAAAACATTTAATTACTTGATTTAAAACATTAAGCTTGTTTCCACTCACCTCTGGCTAGCTCTGACCAGACACTGAAGCAGCTCACTCACTGCTGGGGTCCTCGGTTCCTCGGGTCCGAACCTACACAGGTGGACTCCAATGAGGGACCAAACATATATAAACATAACTCTAATATGTCCCCCAAAAATCCCCTAAAACATCATGAAAACATCACAGAAAATATGCATGAAAAGGCTGAACAGGGCACCTTCGGCGGCACCTTCGGCGGCACCTTCGGCGGCCGAAAGTCCTGGACAGAGACGAAACTCAGCTAGGTTCGGCGGCACCTTCGGCGGCCGAAAGTGTCAGACAGAGACGAAAGTCTCTTTTCGGGGGCACCTTCGGCAGCCGAAAGCTGCCTCCACAAGAGGGGTTCGGCGGCCGAAACTCCCTTCGGCTGCCGAACCTGGTTTCTGCCAAACGGCAGAAACTTGGTTCAAATGAACCTCCTGCCTCCCAAAACCATAAATCGTGCATATATCTCAACCAAAACACACATACAAGTTCCTAGGGGTCTCAAACATGCATATACGCCATCTACAACACTTCAATCACACACAATCAAGCTACATTGTTCAACAAACCTCAAAAACCTAACATTTACTCAAATATACATATATTCCCAAACATGCCATTCTACCCCATGAATCTTACATGAAACTTATTTAAAACATTACAAGAGTTCAAGATCGACCCTTACCTCTTGAAGATCGAAAGTAGAGGCGATCTAACTTGGAGTTGGGAGAAATCTAGCTCCTTGGGCCTCCAAGCTCAAAACTTGCTCAAAACTCGATTCAAAAGCTTAAAACTTCAAAGCAAGATGAAAACTCGTTAAAACCATGAAAGATCTAGAGGAAACACTCAAGATCGAGGGAGGAGCGGTGGAGACTCACCTTGGCCGACAATGGGAGAGAAAAAGCTCGCCCGTGCGGACCAAGGGGACCCTTTTATAGTGGCTGGCCAGGCCACGTTCGGGGGCCGAATGTGCCTCCGCATCCATGCAATGTTCGGCGGCCGAACATAAGGTTCGGCGGCCGAACCTGCACTTCCCTCACTTAGACTTTCGGGGGCCTAACGTGCCTCCCAAAGTCCATGCATGTTCGGCGGCCGAAAGTGAGTTTCGGCGGCCGAACCTGGGTTTTTCCTTAAAGAATTTTCATGCAACAACTTATTTAAAATCATACTTAAAACATTAAAATACATGAAAACATTTTATAAAAACATGCTTTTACCCTTCTAGAGGTTTCCGACACCCAAATTCCACCGGATGGTAGGAATTCCGATACCGGAGTCTAGCCGGGTATTACAATCCACCTGGGCAGTAATATTGTTAGCCTTTGATATCAAATGCGTCCCAATAAAGGTCATGAAAGTCTAGACAGTAGTCGATTTTATTGCAGAAATGACTCGCCATTAGAGCTCTCAGAATCTCCTGAATCAACCATGGAGGAATAGAAGGTTTGAAAGGATGGAGCTCGTGGAGTTGGCGGTTCTGAAATTGAAATTCTTTTACATAGTCAAACCGGAATAAGGCTTCGGTATGCGACAAAACTCGCTTTGAATGGTAGTTCTAGTATTAGTGTTTATTAAGTTTTGTTAACGTTCACCGGTGTAAATATTAAGCAAGTTAGAAATTAGCGTATTCTCTAATTAGCATTTAAATACCATTAATAAGAGATTAAAGGTTTAGGGATATCTATCTTAATCTCATACTAAAAACTACCTAATAATTAATATTTAATCGTTAATTTATATTAAATACTATTTTTTCATCCCAAATTTTTTATCCTTTTTATTTTTTTATATATATTAAGAAATATAATTTTTTAATTATATTTATTTTAAATATATTAAATTTTATTTAATATTAAGAAATATTTTAATAATTAATGAGAGATTGTTTTCAAAATAAATTAAAATTAAATAGATTATAATAGTAGTTTATTTATTAACTATGTATAAAAAATACATAAAAAAATGAAAGTGTATAATAATTTTGGAATAATAAAAAAAATCAACAAAAATTATAAAACGGTGAAAATAATAAATAATTAGTATGTCTAAAATTGGTTAAATAGAGAATGGAAATACTTTTTTAAAAATAAATCCAATTAAATAATTATTATTTTATTTAAGAGCTAAATAAAGTAATTATTTTTTAATTAAGCTTTATATTTTTATTTAAACACCTAAATAAATTTTGATTTAATATAATATTATTTTTTATAATAAAATATTACTTTTTATAATTTAAACTATCATATATTTATTATTTTAATTAATATAAAAATTAAAAAATATATAAAAATAATAAATAATTTTTAAAATTATAAATATGAAATTTTATTATTAAAAAATAATATTTTATCGTGTTAAAACTTATTTAACTCCTAGATAAAAATATAAAATTTTAATTGAAAAATAAATAAATGGAGTTTATTTGGCGTAGAGTAAAATGCATAGGCTAAATTGAATTTATTTCCATACGTTTTTCGTTCATCCTCGCAATGAAACTGAAAAACCAACTCATCCTTCAATTCAATATTTCGGTTACACCGTCCAATTCACCTCCCAGCATTCTCCAATTTTATCGTCTTTCTTTGTCTTCTCATTCAAATTCTTTAATCCATTTCAGATCCGATACACAAAAATCGTACAAGCAACTCTTTGAAGGAAGCAATGCGTAGCTGGGGATCCAGTAACCGGCTATCTGCAGCAGCTGGCGCTCATTCGCCTTTCACGTCTCGAGTCTCGGCACTTTTGCTAGCCATGTTTGCAACCACCGCCACGATTTACGTCGCCGGCCGGTAAGTCACTCAGTATATCCAATAATGTTATAGAAATTAGCGTTTTGATTGTATCGGTATTGGAATTCTGATGCAGTTGAATTTGTTTTGCGTGGAATGTGTTTGGTTTTGTTAGTCTATGGCAGGGTTCGGAGAATAGATTGCATTTAGTTGAAGGGTTTGAAAGGAGAAATAGTCAGGTGTTTGTTAGTATTAATTTCGATTAATTAAGGTCAAATCACAAGTAGTGTTTGGCTTAATTTGATGACGACGCAATCTCTCTCCCAAAATTTATTCCAGGTTAAATCTGCCATGTCAGTTGACGATACTCTGAAACTTGCATCGTGCGGGTAAATTCTTCTTCTTCTTGCTCGATATTTCAGCTTCAAATTTGACACTTCAATGCTGGGATTGTTATTGAACTTTATTTCTTCTCCAGGGAGCAAAAGAAGAAGTTAGCAGCTGCTGAGATGGATCTAGCTGCAGCTAGGCAAGCAGGTTTTGTTTCGAAGCACTCCGCAGAGAAGGGAGACGGTCATTCCAAGAAGAACCTATTAGCTGTTATTGGAATTATTACTACATTTGGCCGCAAGAAAAACAGAGATGCAATTCGGAAGGCTTGGATGCCTACTGGTGAATGAGCTTCCTCCCTTCTCTGTTTTTAACTTTTTCTTTTGGTCGGTGTAATCAACATGGCCATTGTACTTTGATAATCTATATAATTTATACATTAAAAAAATGTGCTCTATGTTAGTTAAGGGAAGTGTAGTCCAACTAGTTGGGGGTGGATTCAGAGACTATTCCCCACCCTACCCACCCCGCCCCCCACCCCGACCCAAAAACCAAAAAAAAAAGAGGGAATTCAGTGATTTTGTGAACAGAATGCTCATGTGTATATGTTGTCATTCCTTTGTTTATCTTAGTTCTCACATTATTATCTAAGATGTGTCGTTAATTAGTAGTTAACATTGAAGTTACAATATGTGCAGGTGCAGCTCTTAAGAAGCTGGAGGATGAAAAGGGCATTGTTGTACGATTTGTCATAGGCAGAAGGTTTCTATTTTATATGATAGAAGTGCTTATTTTTCCGTGTTTTGTGCATTTACGTTCAGATTATTGCAGTGCAAATCATGGAGACAGTTTGGACAGGGAGATTGACAGCGAAAATAGGCAAACTAATGACTTCATTGTGCTTGTATGTTCACTTGCAAAATGAAGTGAATTGAAGAACATTTAGCTTGCTTTAAGCTCTTAACAGATATTTGCTTTTAAATGAAAATTTTAATTATCTTTTACCTTCCAGAAATGAAATAGGGCCTTTCTGAGAGAGTTCAACTTGACAAGAAAACAATCATCGCTTCTAGCTTAAGCATTTCAAAGTCTGCCTAAACCAGTTTAACTTATAATTTAACAAATGCAGTCTTAAATGTTAATTTAGTGATAAATACGCTAACTTCAATTCTGCTTTGAAAAGTTCCAATTTCTTATTTTCATTTTAAAGACCCTGATTTAAAATTCATGTACATGTGCCCTTTAAAAATATATATATATACACATGAAAATGTTAGTTGTTATCATGTTCACATACGTGGTAATTTGAAGGAACAAGTATTAGCATCTAATTTTACATTCCTTTTTTGTCCTAACAGGATGGAAAAGTAGAGGCAACTGAGGAAGCTCCAAAAAAGACAAAATTATTCTTTATAAATGCTGTAGAGAACTGGAATGCTGAATTTTATGTTAAGATCAATGATGACGTTTTTGTTAATATTGGTATGTACTCCATAGTAGCTCATTTAGGTAGTGAAAAATAGTAAACACCCTATGTTAACTATGTCCCATCTTATCTTAATGTCCTGGGAAAAAAACCTTGTATTTGTAGAAAAAAACTTGTCTAAAACTCATTATGAATTATTAGATTGTTAATATACAAATTCAATAACTAGTGTTCAAAGTATTAAATTAAATAAACAAGAAAAGGCGGAAGAAAAATATCAGAATGCTAAAATTTGAGAAAAATGGTAATTCTACCTTGGCTATTTGGAAAACTTGAGTTCTACACATCTACAGTCTTAGGCTTTAACATTGCTTATTATGGTTTGTTCTCTTTCGTTGTGCAGATGCTCTGGGAGCTACACTTTCTACTCATTTGGATAAGCCTCGAGTATATATTGGCTGTATGAAATCAGGCGAAGTTTTCTCTGAGCCGTAAGCTTGATCAAAATGTTTTATCTAATGATATCCTCTTTTTCTTAGTGGATGGAGCAAAGAAATTTGGGTATATTTGATTTCATCTCTCTGGCGATCTTCATTTTGTAGGAACCACAAATGGTATGAACCGGACTGGTGGAAATTCGGCGACGGAAAATCGTAAGTAGTGTAACGTTTTATTTTTCCCTACATATTTGAATGAAAGGATGTTTAAGATTTTATATTCCCCTTGTGCATGGCATGGTCTTGCTTACTAGTTTTGGGAGGTTGCTCCATTTGCAGATCTCTTTTTGTTTCAAGAAAAAGACCAATATTTTAGACTGCTTTATATTTTCTGTCATAGCTTTTGAATCTCACAATGGAACCACATCAAGTTGAAAGGTTGGTCCATTTGCGAATTTCTTTTGATTTCAAGAAAGACCAACATAGTCAATCCTTTATCTTTCCTCTTCGACTTGCAAAGTTTAGATGGTCATATCTTATTACTAAATTTTTATAAAATATATTTCATTAAACAGTGATTAACATTATTATTTTTAAAATTATATATTTCCTTATTTATAAATAACCATGAAAAACTTAACAAAGAAGTCCATAAATCATAATAGTTTTTTTTAGCGATTGATTAAGATTTTTTTATAAGCTAAAATTTTATTTTGTTTAGGAACTTAGTTTAAGGTTTGAGAGTTAAAGATTTAAAATGTCATAGAAAAGCTAAATGTAAATGTTTTTAGAGATATTTTAAAATAATTAATGTTTTAAGACAATAATTTATGATTATTATAATAACCAAAACTTTCGACACTAGAAATAAAATAAATGAGGTAAATTTTTATGCCAAAAAAATAGGGACATCGTTTTACTTTAATATTTAATTTCATAATTTATGATAAAACTAATTTTTTAAATATTAAATTTGATAAAATTATTATTGTTAAATTTAGAGGAGAATTTTTAGAGATAAAATAATAAGATTAGTCATTAAAACTAAAATCAAAATAATCTAAATAAATGAAAATTTCATATCTAGTTTTTAAAAAATAACAAGGTAAGTGTGGGATGGGGCTTTAACGTGATCTATGGGTGAATATTTATTCAATTTAGTTTAAAATTAAACTGAATTGAATAAATCAAAAATTAAAATTTTAATTGAATTAATTTTATTTAGAAATTAAACTGAATTAAATCAGTTTGATTCAATTTAATTTGATTTGAATTTTTAATAATTTTTTTTATTTTTTATACATTATTTTTAATATTTTAAAATTTAATTAAACTATTTTAATTTTAATTATGATATAATCTATCTATATTATTAAAAATAATATATTATTATTTCTAATCGGTTTGCTTTAATTTTTTTATTTTTTTCGGATTAAAATTAAATCGAACTGAAATAATTAAAATTTTTAAAATTAAAAATTAAACGAAATCAAAATAAATAAAAAATTAAACTGAATTTTTAAATTAATTTAATTTGATAAATTTTTTCAATTTTAACTGTATTTCAAGTTCCAATAGCACTGCATTAAGCTAAAGAATAGCACAATTTTTTTTATTTTTTTTTTAAGTTAAGACTCATTAAAATCAGATATGGTCCGAGGTTTACAAGAAAGAGAAAGCTTGAAACCTATTACACATAAAGACCTGGAGCAATACATTAGGCTCAAACAAGCACATGATTCTGTTTTAGGATCCAACATAAAACAACCCAAGTAGAATAGGAACTCGAAAACCAACAAAGCTTGACTCGAACTTGGATGGATTCGGTGGAGAGGAACCCGATTTGAAATTGCAACTCTCTGGCACTTGTCTGGACTCCGGCCAACAAAAAATCAGAGAACTCTCACTAGATTTCCATATATGAAACACCTACTTAAACGCAAGGAGAGAGATTACTAAATAAATAAATTATTAAGTAATAAATGTATAAAATAGTGTAATGAATTTAATAATAGAATATAAACTATGACTAAATTAGTAATAGATTTAATCCGTTATTATTTTTTTTTTAAAATTAACTTTTTATTTTATTGATCTCTTCTCTATTTTTTTAATTCTCTTTTATTTTTTTTTTCACTTTCTTACATTATTCTTCCTTTTATCTCTTAATCTTTGTTTTATTTTCTTTATTTTCTCTCATATTATTTTCCATTTTCTTTTTTTTTTTTCATTTTCTATTCCTTGTTTTACTCTCATTCTTTTATTTGCTTTCTTTTCTCTTATATTCTCAAATTTTTTTCTTTCATTCTTTTTTATTTTATTTTTCTTCATTTTCTCTTCATCTTTCTCTCATTTTCTTCCATGTTCTTTTCTTTTTCCTCCTTTTTCTTTCTTTTTTTTTCTCATTTACTTTAATTTTTCTCCTTTTCATATTTTCTCTTCATTTTTATTATTATTTTCTTTTATTTTCTTTTTTCTTTATTTTCTGTTTTGTATTTCATTTTCTTTCATTCTCCCATATTTTTTCATTTTTTTTAAATTTTACTCATATAATTTTATAATAATTTTCTCATAGAATAAATTTAAAATTCTAAAGTTAATATTTAATATAAAATATGATGACAGAATTAATAGTTTATCATAATCAAATTATTATTTAATTTTAAAATATAATGAAAAAATTAATAGTTTAATGTAATTTTTTAAATATTTTTTAAAATTAATAACATATTTAATAATAAAATATAGTTTTTATATACTTTTTTATTTTTTATTTTAATAGATTAATAACGATTTTATTATTAAATTTAATAATAAATTTAATTTTCATAATTTTTTAAATTTTTATCGTTATAAATCCATTATAAAAATTAGT
This sequence comes from Manihot esculenta, assembly GCF_001659605.2. NCBI lineage: Eukaryota > Viridiplantae > Streptophyta > Magnoliopsida > Malpighiales > Euphorbiaceae > Manihot > Manihot esculenta. Next base: position 11,548,605 of record NC_035161.2, read on the forward strand.
AATGGATCGTTAATCTGTCACATTTATATTAGTAACGAGATAGTGTTAATCCAAAAAAATCTTATAGTAAAGTTGTAGCATGCTCTTAAAATCTCTGGTTTTAAAATCTTCTTTGTGGTGCAGATACTTCCGACATGCCTCGGGTGAAATCTATGCCATTTCACGAGCTTTGGCTCAGTTTATTTCAATTAACAGGTAGTTCTTTTCCTCGTGTCCTCCCATAGACAGTACACAAGCATATGGCTTCACTAACTTGTCTACTGTACAATTTTTAGGTCTATTCTTAGAACATATGCACATGATGATGTCAGTACCGGATCATGGTTCATTGGACTTGCTGCAAAGTTCATTAATGAAGGGAATTTTTGCTGCTCCTCGTGGTCACCAGGTCTCTCTCTCCCTCTCTCACACATCCACACACACAACGCACCCACACACGCTCGCTACCACTGATGACGTGAAAGTAGAAACAAGTGAGAAAAATAAAAAGGTCTTAGTTTCAATGTCTAGTTTTTCAATTTCTTGTTGGTCTCACTAACGTCTAATAGTAGATAGCCTTTTGCATTTGAATCTGCAAAATACAGATTATGGCTTCCCATCACCCACGCCAGTGATGGGCAAATTTTTATCTTCAGCCTCGAAATTTTTTGTTCACAATATAACATTTGCTTTTCCTCATGAGTTTAATACAAAAGATGAGCCAAAATTACATTTCCTGGGATTTCCTTTTTTTTTTTTTTTTTTTTTTTTTAATTTTCTTTTTTTTGCGCATATTGAAAATTGAATATTGGCATGCGGCAATTTGACAATCGATGGTAGGCTGGGGCACTTCGTATTGTTGTTTAAGAGGCTGATTGAAATTGTTTATTTTCAACAAGAAGAGGTCATGCTAAACTTTATTGTAATTCCATATGATATTTCAGGAGCATTATGTGCAGCTGTGTGATTAGAGTTGCCTCAGAGATTGCCATTCAACATTAATTCGTTAGAAGAAATCATACAACAATACGATAAGGGATGTCGCTCTTTTTTCTTTTTTTTTTTTTTTTTTCTGCAATATCTATAATTTCCTAGTGCTTGTGGGCATGCCCACATAAAGATTCATGTAGTTTATCGAAGATGAGTTCATGGTGGTATCTCAAACGGGTGGTGTGGTTGATTTATGATCAATCCCTGCCTCTAAAAAGCCAATCAAGGTTAGAAAATAGCAGTTGGATGGGAGCAGTTTACGCTTCTACCTAAAGAAGATTTTTGGAGACTTTTGGCAGCCACTATATGTCCCAAGTTTAATTGTTATCGGAGTTTTCATTGATAGAATTTATTCTTCTGTTCTGGAAATACGACCTTGGTGATGGTCGTCTACATGAAATTATAAAACACTTACTACCAATTTAAAATAAATTATCAACAAAATTAATTGAATTTTTACACAATTCATGTACTATTTTTGTTTCTTTGTAAAATGAAATTTCAAATGAAAATTGATAAAAAAGAATAATTAAATTGAATTCTTCTTGTGAAATTTTGAATAATTTTCTTGTCCATGCTAGGAAGAGTAGGCGAATTTGCACTGTGAAGCAAAATTTTAAGTCAAGGAAAAACAAACAAAACTTTTTAAGTACAAGCAAAATTTTCTTGTTCATGAAGAAAGGCTATACCTACCATCCTACGAGATATATAACAAGTCAACTTCATGTACGGCTGAATTTGACAGTTTAATAAAATGTTAAATTAATTTATGCTGCTTGCCTTTATTTATTTATTTTTTTAACGGCAATAATGCATTAATCATCCAAATTGGCATCGTGATGCAGATTAGAGTTAATTAATTGCACGGCAAATCCTTCCTAAAAGCTATATTTGCAAGGCAATCTGCAGCTCTATTTGCTTGCCTATTAACTTTCACAAAACTGATATTTCCTGGTGGGCTCCAACATTTTTCCAAGTTAAGGCACATTGTACGTGTAGTTGTCTAAACTGTCCTACTTTGAAATTCGTAACTTGACCATGTATGGGTTGAAGGTCCAAGGCTCCTTTGTGGGGTCCGACTCGTAGGGATACAATTTTCCAATTTGTCCAACAAACTTAGGCACATGATTGTTCTTTTAATCTTTGCAGCCACTCGAGAACAGGGGAAGTTATTATTTGTGTTCATCATGGATTTTATTTCATCCGTTTCTGAATTACGTAAATCCATTTGGACAATCATATTTTGACGGCTCATTATTTTATTATTTTTATAATTGAAAAAAAAAAATAAGGAAAACCATGTTGGAGGACACGCTTTATCCACTAATTTTTTTTGTTTTTTTTATCTATAGATAATTGAGGAGAGGGGAGGGAACCTTATCCTACCAGCAAGAAATTTCTATCTTGTCAATCTAAAAAATATTAGAGCCAGTCATATAACTACATATGGTATATAATCGCATATATACATGGGCTCCAAAATTTTCATTATAATATACATTTACTTTTTATTAAAAATATAAGATAAAAAGAATTCAAATATTTATAATAAATTACATTTATATTCTACACTTTTAAATCTTATGATAAAGTTAAATATTTTTAATTTGACACAATTATAACAACAAAACTAAATTAAATATGAAAAAAATTAATAATAAATTATAATATAATTTTTAAAATTTTATATTATTAATAAAATATTTAATTTTTAATTTAAATTTTATATTAAAATTAAATATATTTTAAATTTATTATTTGTAATATTAAATATATTATATTAAATAAATATTTATTATAAATGAATTTTTGTTATAAATTAATATTTATGATATTATATAAAAACGAAAATAAAGAGTAAATAATGATATTAAAAAAAAACATTGTTGTAATAAAAGGATATATTTAATGACTATTTTATTATTCAAATAGAATTTTAAAAATTATATATAATTTATTATTAATTTTTTTATATTCAATTTAATTCTCTTAATTATAATTATAACAAATTAAAAAAAAGTTAGTTTTACAATCTAAGATTTTAAGTATTGGATATAAATATAAATATAAATTATTATAAATTTTTAATTTTTTTATTTGATATCTTTTTATTGTTGTCTCTACTTAAAAAATAAAAATTTGCTTCATCCGTCCAAAATTTTTATTATAAATATATATATATAAATTTTATTATCCTCTTAAAAATAAAATTTTGTCTCATTAGTTTCTTTAAGTCCCAATTATTAATTAATATTAAAATATATTAAATTTGAATCTCAATAATTTAAATCACGTCTAATATTCTATAATTTTGAATAACGTGATAGAATCCTAATCCAATAGAATATTATTCATATCAAAATATTATTTTTATTTGATAAGATCCTATCTGTATCTTATCTTATCTCAGATTTCATATCATATTTAAATTCTATCTTACACACTATATAAAGAACTCACAATCTCCATAATAAAGTATATTATTCTCTCTAACTGTCAATTTCATAATTTACTCATCACGCATACTAACTTAAGCATCGAAAATATTGTTGAGCCAACCCACTATATGTTCTCTCCTATTTTGCAAGTTTATACTTGAAAAATTATGATATTAACAACATCATTGGTGTCGTCTATGGGAATCGATACAACAAACTATGTATCTCCCTTACACTTTTTATTATTATTATTATTTAAAGGAGATTGTGATTGAATAATTAGAAATTTGGACTCCTGCGACGAATAATTTTCGTCGCTAAAGAATTATGTTCCATCGCAAGAAGCGTATGTGACAGATTTGCTACGAAATTAATCATCAGCAAGAACTGGGCCCAGTTGGCTACCGTAAGCCTATGGAGTTCCTGAGTTGTGCCTTCACTCCTTGTAAACTGTCCCCCTGTCTACAAGAGAGGTGAGAATTATCGTAACGATTGTGTCAATAATAATGTATAATTACTATTTTACCCCTAAAATCAAATAAACAACTTGTTCTTATCTCTTATGCCTATTGTGAGGCTTTTGATTGAATGCTGCTTGTTGGCTTTATTGTTCACTTATATAGTCTTGACTAATTAAGTTGATAATTTTTATAGAGTATCGGGTGATTCTTGAGGATGACTTGGCTTGAAAGCGTTCAAATCAAGTGCCACACGGTCCCCAATGAATGTCAAAGTGTGGGCCCATGACATATGTTGGATATCCTTCTCGCAAACTTTTTGCGATTGAATTTGTATTTGTCGCTACTATAGCGACGGACTTTGTGATGGCATCGCTAAATTAGCGACTAAATTTCGCCGTTGCTAAATGACATGCATTGTTTCTTTTAAGTATCCCTTAAGCTCTCATTAAGCATGAAGTTTAAAAAATCTATCATCATGTTAACAGCTTAAAAAAAACCTTGCATTTAAATAAAAAAAAGAGAGAAAAAAAGTTGCAAATTATCTTATTGTAAGATGGTAATGTTTACGTACATGAATCAAATAATTCTACATGCTTAACAACTAACAATAAGTAATAAGTACTTTTACTTTTGTATTTATTTATTTATTTAGATTCTACATTAATTTTAGGACCACATGTCATTATGGGTCATCTCATACAAATTCAAGTTTTATGATTTTATATTTTGTATAATAATTAATTTTGCAAATGAGATTTAATAGGTTACATCACTTATAAAAGAGGCACAACTCTAAAGTGATTGAAGCAGTCTGACCCAAACTGTAATACCCGGCTAGACTCCGGTATCGGAATTTCTACCGTCCGGTGGAATCTCGGATGTCGGAGACCTCTAGAAGGGTAGAATCATGTTTTATAAAAATGTTTTCATGTTTTAATGGTTTTAAAGTACGAAACTAAATGATTTTTTTGCCTGAAAAGTCCTTGGAGGAAAACCCAGGTTCGGCCGCCGAAAGTCAAGTTCGGCCGCCGAACATGCATGCGTTTTGGAGGCACGTTAGGCCCCCGAAAGCATGAGTTAGGGAAGTCCAGGTTCGGCCGCCGAAAGTGAAGTTCGGCCGCCGAACATTGCATGGATACAGAGGCACATTCGGCCCCCGAACGTGGCCTGGCCAGCCACCTATAAATGGGGCACTTAGCCGAAATGGGCGAGCTTTCTCCCATTTTCGGCCACAGCAAGCTTCCGACCTTCCCTTTGCAACTCTTGTGTTCTTCTTCCAAATCTCTTCCATTTTTCTTGAGTTTTAAACTCACATTGCAAGTTTTGAACATTTAAACCAAGTTTTGGAGCTTTGGGAACTCAGGAGCTCATTTTCGTGAACCTCCAAGTTTAGGTCGTCTCCCTCTCGATCTTCAAGAGGTAAGGGCCGATCTTAAGCTCCTTATGTGTTTTAAGTAAGTTTTATGCTAGATCTATGGGTAGAAATGCATGTTAGGTTATATGTTGAGTTATGGATTTATATTGATGTTTTGGTCAATGTGTGTTGATTGTGGTGTTTGAAGTGTTGTAGTTGGGGTATTTGATGTTTTGAGGCCCCTAGGAACTTGTATGCATGATTTGGTTGAGATATATGCATGATTGGTGAGTTTGGAGGCGAAAATGCACAAGGGAGCCAAGTTTCTGCCCTTTGGCAGAACCAGGTTCGGCAGCCGAAGGCACTTTCGGCCGCCGAACATGGCTGGGGAGGCAGGCCTTTCGGCTGCCGAAGTTGCCCCCGAAAAGAGACTTTCGTCTCTGTCTGGCACTTTCGGCCGCCGAAGGTGCCGCCGAACCTACCTGAGTTTCGTCTCTGTTTGGGACTTTCGGCCGCCGAAGGTGCCGCCGAAGGTGCCGCCGAAAGTGCCCTGTTCAGCCACTTCATGCATATCTCTATGTGATTTTTTTCAGGATGTTTCAGGGGGTTTTTGGGGAATATATTAGAGTTATGTTTATGTATGTTTGGTCCCTCATTGGAGTCCACCTGTGTAGGTTCGGACCCGAGGAACCAAGGACCCCAGCAGTGAGCCAGCTGCTACAGAGTTTGTCAGAGTCAGCCAGAGGTGAGTGGAACTAAACTTAACCTTTTAAATTAAGAAATGAAATGCTTTTATCATGCTTCATGCATCATGATCATATTATAGGTTGCTTGCATTAGAATTCACGACTATGCCACATTGTATTGTTGTGATAGATGATAGTGGATGGACATTAGGACGATTCATTAGCCTTCTGAATACGAAGTCCTGTGGTGCCCATAATAGGGCCGGGCAATACGAAGTCCTGTGGTGCCCATAATAGGGCCGGGCAATAACTCCGAGTACGAAGTCCTGTGGTGCCCATAATAGGGCCGGACATGGAGTTGAGGGATTTTTGAATCAGTCCATCCGTGGTGTGATTTGTTTGTGCAGTGACGCATTTCATGATAGCATGTTTTAAATATTTTTTTTATATATATAGTTCTACTCACTGGGCATCTAGCTCACCCCTCTCCCCTAACCCCCAGGTTTGCAGGTACGGGATAGATAGAGAAGGCAAGAAGAGAAAAAGTCATATATATGTAATAGTTAGTTGTGGACATGACAATTGTATTATGATGAAATGTAAAAATATTCAGGATGTTATGTAATGAGGTTATTGAGGATAGAGTTGTGCTTGACCATAATATATTGTTAATCCCTTTTGTATATACATGATCTTATGTTATGATGTTTATGTAAACTAACTCAACACAGGTTGTTTTGCCTTTAAGGCTTGATGAGATCCCACAGAGGGACTATGTTATGTATATGTTCAGAGTATGCACAGGTTGAGTTAGTTGATGACAGTATGTATGAAGAAAAGTTTTAATTTCTATGCATGTTGTTGATCATGTATGGGATTATACAGGTTTACAGGTTATATGTCAGGCTTGCTACGGGTCCCGGCGGCCTTAAGTCGACCCGGATCCTAGCGCCGGTAGCGGTCCGGATTTCCGGGGCGTTACAGAATGGTATCAGAGCCCTAGGTTCATAAGGATCGGACCTAGAGTGTCGGGCTCATAGATGTTCTAGAAGGTCAAGCACAATAGGAAGGTCATGTCCACTAGGATAGGATGTTGAGTCCTGTCTTGTATGATGATGTGAAATGCCATGATTTTGTACATGTGCATTGATGATATGCTATGCTATGTGATGTATATGATGAGGGTTCATGTGTGCCCACATGAACCATATGATGCTAATGTTTGCTTGTTATGAGCTGTTTTTCAGAGAATAGGATGAGAGGAACTCGTCGATCTGCACGATTGACTGGAGTGCCACCTGAGGATGTAAGAGCGTCCTTTCAGACAACCAATTACCCACTTATGCGACATAAGAGTGCCCCTTGGCGACATAAGAGCACTCCTTCAGGCAACCAATTGCCTATTTAGGCACTCTTATTAGGTGACGTAAGAGCGCTCCTTTAAGCAACCAATTGTATACTTAGGCACTCTTATTAGGCGATATAAGAGTGCCCCTAGGCAACATAAGAGTGCCCTTTCAGACAATCTATTGTCCAGAGATTGCCCACTTAAGCGACATAAGAGTGTCATTTTAGGCAACCAATTGTCCACTTAAGCGACATAAAAGTGCCTTATATGCAACCAATTATTGATTCAAGCGACATAAGAGTGCTCTTTTAGGCAACCAATTGCCCACTTAGACGATGTAAAAGCGCCCTTTCAGACAATCAATTGCCCACTTAGACAATGTAATAGCGCCCCTAGGTGACATATTAGCACCCTTTTAGGCAATCAATTGTCCATTTAGGTGATGTAAGAGCACCTTTTCAAAAAACTAATTGCCCTCTTAAGCGATCTGCACACCCTCATCAACAACTGATGCTCATGCAACTTCTCATGATGGCAGCATATACCAGATCTCATCAATATCAAGCCATCAAAACAGATGGAAACATAGGTCAAGTAACATTTATTTAACCATACAAGTCCATCTATTGAAACACTTCTATTTTAGTTCATCAAAAGGAATAATCCAGTATTGAACCTAAAGATTTGACCACTATAGAGGGACTATTGATATAAATCAATATTAAAATATATTAAATCTGGATCTCAATAATCTAAATCACACCAACTATTCAAATATCCGACAACTCCGAATAAGGTAGTAGAATCCTAATCACAATAGGATATTATCCATAACAAAATATTATCCTTATCTAATAGGATTCTATATCCTATCTTATTTAGGATTTTATATCCTATCTTATCCAGAATTCTATATCGTATCCAAACTCTATCTTACACACTATATAAAGAGTTCACAACCTCCATAATTAGGTACGTTATTCTCTTCAACAGTCAATTCTATAATTTACTCATCTCACATATTGACTTAAGCATTGGAGAGGTCACCAAGCCAACCCACCTGGTGTTTTCTCTTATTTTATAGGTTCATACCTGAAGAATTATGATATCATCAATATCATTAAGGGAGGGGAAATATATTAAATTCGATTCTCAATAACCCAAATCACATCAACTATTCAAATATCCTATAACTCCGAATAAGGTGGTAGAATCCTAATCACAATAGAATATTATCTATATTAGAATATTATTCTTATCTGATAGGATTCTATATCCTATCTTATTTAGGACTCTGTATCCTATCTTATTTAAGATTTCGTATTCTATCTTATTTAGGATTCTATTTCATATCCAAACTCTATCTTACATACTATATAATGAGCTCATAACATCCATAATGAGGTACAATATTCTTCTAATAGTCAATTCTATAATTTACTCATCATACATACTGACTCAAGTATTGGAGAGGTTGCTATGCCAATCAATCGGTGTTCTCCCCTATTTTACAGATTTATACTCGAACAATTACGATGTGCACAACATCATTGGCGATGTCTGTGGAAATCGACATAAAAGTTATGTATCTCATACTTATTTTTATTATTTAAAGAAGGTCGTGATCAAACAAGTAGAAATTTGAGCTTCTGTGACAAAAATATTTCTATCGCTGAAGGGTTTTATTCCGTCGCAAAATCTATTACAACAAAATTTGTATATTCCTCACACTTTTTTTAGAAATTTGAGCTTTTGAAATAGAAATATTTTCATCGCCAAAGAAATTTATTCCGTCGCAAAATCTGTTACAACAAAATTTGTATCTCACTCACATCCTATTAGAAATTAGGACATTTGTGGCAAAATAATTACTGTCACTAAAGGGTTTTATTTCGTCGCAAAAACTTATATAATAGATTTGCGACAGACTTAATCCATGTTTGCTACCCCATTGTAAACTTTTTGTGACCGACATTTGCAGGTCGCTACTATAGTGACAAACTTTGTGACAGTATCTCTAAATCAACGATGGAATTTCGTAGTTACTAAATGACTTGCATAAATATTTTATTACTTTTAAGTATCACTCATTAAGCATGAATGTATATCAGTATTAGTCTTTTATTAAGTTTATTTTATAAGATTTACCATTATGTTAATGGCTTAAAAATGGTCATTTATTGTATAAAAAAAAAGAGAAAGAAAAACTATAAATTATCTTATTACAAGATGGTGATATTTACACACATTAACCAAGTAATACTATATACTTAACAACCGGCGGTAAGCAATAATTACTTTTCACTTTTGTATTTATTTTTCTATTTAGACTCTGATTTACTTTAGGATCACATATCATTATGATGATGCAAATTCAATTTTTATACTTTTATATCTTGTATAAGAATTAATTTTGTAGATAAGCTTTAATAGATTATATCACTTATAAAAGAGGCACAATTCTAAAGTGATAGTATGCTCCATACATCGAAAGGCTCTTTCCCAAATTCAAGCGACCTATTGCATATTTAGGCGATGTAAGAGTGCCCCTACGCAATATAAGGGCGCCCTTTCAGGTAAGCAATTGCCCATTTAAACGACATAAGCTCTAGGCGATGTAAGAGTGCCCTTTTAGGAAATCAATTGTCCCTTTAGGCGATCTACACGCCCTCATCAGCAAGTGATGCCCCATGCAACTTCTCATAATGATAGCATAATATTATATCTCATCAATGTCAAGGCACAAAAACAAGATGGGAACAAAAGTCAGGTAACATTTATTAAACCATACAAGTCCATCTATTGAAACATTTATATTTTAGTTATATATTGATAATATTAGTCTTTTCATTTGGATTAAAATGCACCCAAAAAAAATCATTACCACAAATACAAGTAGCAAAGAAACTATGGCCTCCAAGGTCAAAAAACAAGCGACCAATTCGTCATGGAAAAAATCAAAACAAATCATTACTAGAGTTCTACAAAGCGAGAAGTTTGCCAAGGGAAAAGTCAAAGCAATCACCAAAGTGATTTGTCACTAAATTCTCATAAACCAACAAGTTCGTCAAAGAAAATAATTTAATATCGAACCTAAAGATTCGACCACCGTAAAAGGGACTAGTGATGTAGCTCAATATTAAAATATATTAAATTCGGATCTCAATAACCAAAATCACATCAACTATTCAAATATCTTATAACTCCTAATAATATAGTAGAATTCTAATCACAATAAAATATTATCCATATCAAAATATTATGTTTATCTGATAGGATTTCATATCATATCTTAGTTACGACTCTATATCCTATCTTATCTAGAATTTTATATCATATCCAAACTTTATCTTACACACTATATAAGGAGCTCACAACCTCCATAATGAGTTATGCTATTCTCTCTGACAATCAATTTCATAATTTGCTCATCACACATACTAACTTAAGTATCAGAGAGGTTGCTAAACCAAGCCACCAATGTTTTCTCCTATTTTACAGGTTTATATCCGAAAAATTATGATGTGAATAATATTATTAATGTTTATTTTTATTAGACTTAATAAATTAATATACTCTAGCTCAAAATCAATATACACATGTATATTATGGGAATCAAGTCATTTAATTTCAGAAAGCATGTAGAAATGTGTATAAGCCTAAAAAATAAAAAAAATAAAGAAAATGAATGCTTCTGGCAAAATTTTAGAGTTCGTAAATCGACTTACGACCTATTAATATGATTCAAATTTTAATTTTCTGATTTTTTATGATACACCTTTGCAATGAAAATATTGCTACTTTTACTCTTAGATTGCTTTTCTTTGATAAATATTCTTTAAAATTTTTTTCCTTTCGCTTAATTTTAAAATAAAAAAAATCTAAACTTTTACTGCTTTTTGCTTTTTGCTATTTACAATTTCTTTTATAATTTTATTCTAATTTTAATGTTTTAATGTAATTATACTTAAAAGTTAAATTATGATTCAAAACATTTGGTATGACTAAAATATATTTTATATATATGCCCGTTAAATCAATATGCAACTTAATTATAAAACTTTATATCCTTTAACCCTTCTTTGGAATGTTCAATTTTGAAAAAATTTCAAAAGAAATGATTTTTTTTTTTTATTTTTGTATTTGCAAAACCAATAGTATAAGAATTTAATTCCCTTGAATTCTTATGAGAATTGATTTTGAATTAAAAGTAAATCTTGTCAAAATTGTTAGAATTTTACAAGAAATGCTTTCATTCAAGATTATTTACATCAAAATTACTTAATTAGCCCTTGAAAATTCTTTTTTATTTTTTTATTTTATTTTTTGTTTGTTTTAATTTTAAATTTATTTATTATTTTTAATTAATAATTACTTCTTACAAAAATTATTTTAAATTAATAGTGACTATTAATATTAATACATTTATAATTAATATTAAAAAATTTATTATATTATTTTGTTAATTTAAAAAAATAATTTTTATATTTTTAATGGTAAAAAACTATATGTAAAATTCAGATTTTAAATGTTACAAAAATATTAATAATGATTTTTCAATAAATGTGATAAAATAATTATTATTTATAAGAAGAAATAATTATGTTTAGTTTAAAAATAATAAGAATGATTAATAAATTAAATCAATTTAAATTTTATTATTAATTTATCTAATATAAGAGTTGAATTGAATTTTATTATATTTAAATTGATTTCAAACAAATAAATTTTTTCGTAAATAGAAATGAATTGATAGAATTTAATTTTTTTTCTTAAAAGAATTGCATATCAAAGAAGAGCTTAAAAATTTATACCAATTATTGGCTAGTTAGATTAATTTGTTTTATGACAAAATTGATTAAAATTAATAGTTTGTTTCTCAAAACAGTAGAAAAATAAAATTTTCTCTCAATATTCTCTACTACTCTCTCTTTCTTTCATCTCTACCCATCTTCTTTTCTTCCATCCACCATTTATTCGCTCTCCCTCACCTCTCTCTCCTCCTACTTCTATTATATTAATATTTTTTACATGTATTTATAATTTTTGAAATAAATTTTTTTTATATCTTTTACAAATAAGACGATTAAAATATATTTTAAAAAAATTATGAGAGTTTGGGTAATGAAATATTAATTTTTCTCCAAGTCATTTCAAAATTATTAAGATATTTGTAATTAAAAGAAACATTTACCCCTCATTTGACGTGATTGGTTTTATAAGAAAAAAAATTTTAAATAAATTCTTATAAAATCATACAAGTTTTCAACCTTTTTTTAAAAAAAAAAAAATCTTTTAATCCATACAAGAAAATTGCTAAAATATAAATGAATTAAATTAAATTATTGCAAAAATTTTCATTTCAAACAATGATTTAAAATTGAGATATATTTGAAAAAAATTAAATGGATGTCAACTCTTTTATTATTAAAATATACACAATGTTAGTAGTTATATATATATATATATTCATCATATACTACATTAGTCAGCATTCACTCTCAATTTTGATATTGGTTAAGGTGAGCATTCGGTCGATTAAATTTGAAAATTAAATTTGATAAAATTATAAAAATAGAATCGAACCAATTAAAGGAAATAATTAAATTAGATTGAACCGAAAAAATTCAATTTGATTCGAACTTGTCATTTGGTTTCTTTGCTTTCTATTTAAAAAAATCTATTTCAACATCATGTTCTTTTGATGTTGTGATTATTTGTACCCCATGATTGATGTTTTGATGCTTACTGTATTGTAATGCTTAAGATACTTATTTGTATATTATGTTTTAATTGCCTCTGCAAGTGTTTTGTTAGTGTTGAGCTAATATATTTGTGTCAATGGGCATATCTCAATAAGAATCTTTAGGTTGGTTTGTCTTGAAAGAGTTCAAATCAAATATCACATCATCCTAGACAAATGTTAAAATCTGGACTTATAACAGTTAGTATCAAAGTAAGAATCAATCTATGAATATCATGAAAGAATTTAACAAAATCTACTTCATGTTTTGATGTCCTAGAGAAAAGGGTTAAGGAATTTTTTACTTGGATTAGTGAATGTCCCACTCAAGAAAGATTGACACAAAAATTGGAATCATTATACTTAACTCTAAAAAAATAAGATAAGCACATTGCAGTACTAGAAAAGACAAATAAATACCTTTTAGTTGTGGTGACTAAGCTAACTGCGGGTGAGGATGAGCTAATAGATCATAAGGTGACCAAAATCCTATCAAACGATCTCGAAGCAAGGAAACGCCAATAAAGCTAAAGTTTGCTCAACATCCTAAACATACCCGTGACACCTAATTGGGTGATTTGGAAACCAAAGTTTTGGAGCTCGAGGCGGTGAGGGAGACTTTATGGAAAGATTTGAATCTATTACCACTTCTCAGAATTCACTTGCAAGGATTGTGGATGACATCAAGAATGATGTCTAAAAGACTGTGAAGGTGATCTAAGGATAGTTTTAAGAATTGAAAGGCATGTGAGGCTAATTATGAGAACCGTTGGTAATTTAAATGTAAGGGTCTACAAGATAGGAAATACCATAATTCCAGAGCCAAAGGCTTTTAGCGGTGTCCGAGATGCAAAGGAGGTAGATAATTTTTTTTTCTTTGATATGGAGATGTATTTCAATGCTACTAAATGTGATTCTAATGAAGATAGGTTGAAGATAGCACCCATATGTTTGTTTAATGATGCTAAATTATAGTGATGTACTAAAGTGGAAGAGACAATTTTGGGACAATGCTCAATTGATAATCGATATTCATTTAAAAGGGAATTAAAAGCATAGTTCTACCTGATAGCGGTTGTCGAAGCCGTAAAAAATAAACCTATTATCAATCAACAAAATAATTTGTAGATAGTGGCAATAGGGTCGAACCACAGGGATTTGACACTAAAGATCTTTCTAATTATGACTTGGACAAGTAAATAACAAAAATAAATAAAAAGAGGGGGGTTTGTTTTGATGATAGAGAACTAAAATTAAAACTAAGTAGTGAGAGAAAGCAATAATATGAAAAGATGAGTAAATCAATGGGAGAAAAGATCTAGTTGAAGTATGGATCTATTTCAATTGTTTAGAATTGATCATTGATTCATTGATACTCCTATTTATTTCAATAAATTAGTTTAGATTGTGGAAGACGCTTCTCACAACCAAATTCCTCCTTAGTTTTAGTTTGACTAGTTTGACTAGGAAACGTTCGCTAGTCAAACCTAGTTAACAAGTTGCTAAGGAACGTCCTTGGAGTTTTTTACTTTTCAACTGTTAACTACATTAAGACTTAGAGAAACCTAATTCTAACCTTGCCAACCACGTGGTTAAGTTTAGATTATGCAACCAAGTGTGCTTGTGTTCAAACAATCTAAGAAATTACGGACCTAAATTATTTAAACTAACAATTTATCACTTATGTAATTAAAAAAAATAGGCCTTAATTGATTCTAATAACAAAGCAATAATAGCATGAAGATCAAGTTACATAAATATTGAAAAATAGGAGCTTAATAATGGAGTTTTAAATCTCTCAATTCATCACAAATTGAAATTTCCCAACTTCAACTAGAAAAGAAGATGTTTAGCCACTCATGGTGGATAAAAATACACAAAAAGAGAAAGAATGTAATACCCGGCTAGACTCCGGTATCGGAATTCCTACCGTCCGGTGGAATCTTGGATGTCGGAAACCTCTAGAAGGGTAAAACCATATTTTCATAAAATGTTTTAATGTATTTTATGGTTTTAAGCAAGAAAGAAATTAAGTTTTGAATGAAAATAGTCTTGAGAGGAAGACTCAGGTTCGGCCGCCGAACCTTAAGTTCGGCCGCCGAACATGCATGCACTTCGGGAGTGCTTTAGGCCCCCGAAGGCATAAGTGAGGGAAGTCCAGGTTCGGCCGCCGAACATGGCATGCATGCGGAGGCACGTTAGGCCCCCGAAAGTGGCCTGGCCAGCCACCTATAAAAGGGTCCCCTTGTCCAAACGGGCGAGCTTTTCTCCCCATTTTCGGCCAAGGTGAGTTCTCCGCCGTCCCTCGCCGATTTTGAGTCTCTTCCTACAAATCTTTCATGATTTTCATGAGTTTTCACTTTGTTTTGAAGATTTTTGAGCATTAAAGCAAGTTTTGAGGCTTGGAAGACTCAGGAGCTCTTTTCCTTGGTTCTCCAAGTTTAGGTCGTCTCTCTCTCTCGATCTTCAGGAGGTAAGAGCCGATCTTGAGCTTATGGTATGTATTAAACAAGTTTTAAGTTGATTCATGGGGTAGAAATGCATGTTTAGGTTAGTTGAGCTTTGTTAGGTTTTATGTGATTATATGGACAATGTGTGTTGTGTATGCATGTTTTGGTTGAGTTGGATGCATGAATGGAAGTTTGGGAGGCTTTGGGAGCTTGTTGAGCCGAGTTTCTGCCCTTTGGGAGAAACCAGGTTCGGCAGCCGAAGGGACTTTCGGCCGCCGAACCTGTCTGTGAGGCAAGCCTTTCGGCTACCGAAGCCTGCCCTCGAAAATGGACTTTCGTCTCTGGAGGGCACTTTCGGCCACCGAAGGTGCCGCCGAACCTGCATGACTTTTGGCTCTGGAGGGACTTTCGGCCGTCGAACCTGCCGCCGAAAGTGCCCTGTTCAGCCTTCCTTTGCATGTTTTCTATGGATGTGTTGAAGAGTTTTAGGGGGTTTTTTGGGAGTATTTTAGAGTTATGTTCATAGATGTTTGGTCCCTCATTTGAGTCCACCTGTGTAGGTTCGAACCCGAGGAACCGAGGACCCCAACAGTGAGATAGCTGCTTTCGAGTCTTGTCAGAGCTAACCAGAGGTGAGTGGAATAACTCTCTATGTTTTCAAAGTAAATAATGAACGCTTTAGCATGATTCACGCATCATGAATGCCATGAGATATATTAGGGTGCTTGCATTAGAATCCACGAATATGTTGCATTGCATATTATGTTGTTGATGTGGATGAATGTTTGATGATCCATTAGCCCTTATATGGTATGATATGACAGACTATGGAAGTCCGGGTGAGCCTGCACTACGCCCCCGGCATGATTGGATATGTATGTTATGCTATGAAAATCCAGGTGTGCCTGCACTACGCCCCTGGCATGATTAGACTGTATGGAGGGCTAAGTGGTGACAAGTTCATCCTTGATGTGAAATGTTTGTGCTGTGATGCATTCCATGATATCATATGTTTTAAATGCTATGTTTTATTATTCTGCTCACTGGGCTCTAGTAGCTCACCCCTCTCCCTTAATCCCCAGGTTTGCAGGTACAGGGTAGATCAGAAGGTCAGCAAGAGTAATGAAGTCATGGTCATGTAATAGCTAGTGTGGACATGAAAAATGTTGATATGTTATTTTGAGTACAGTCAAGTAAAAGTATGGTATAGAAATGTAATGTAATGATGCTTATGGAAGTTTAGAGTTGTGCTTGACTATAGTGTAATGTTATTAATCCCTTGGAGTACATGATCTTTTTGATGCTTATGTAAACCAAACTCAATACATGTTATGTCACCCCATTGGAGCAATGATGAGACTCCAAGGAGGGGTTACTGTTTATGATTATGTTTATGTATAGTGCCTGTGCAGGTTGAGTTTGGTGATTGAATGGAAAGAAAAGTTCAAATTTTTATGTATGTTGTTGATCATGTATGGGATTAAACAGGTTCACAGGATGAATGTTTGGCTTGCTACGGGTCCCGGCGGCCTTAAGCTGATCTGGATCCTAGCGCCGATAGCGGTCCGATTTTCGGATCATTACAAAGAAGAAAGGTAGAAAGGAGGCTGTTGTGTTGCTCTAAAGTTCTGCAGAAAATCCAACTCCCCCTTGCTGGTTTGTAGCTGTCTCCTTTTATAAGTGAAGAGTCCTAGTCCAATTAGGATTTGGAATCCTAATTTGACTTGGTCTTTTGTAGTCTTTTATTCCTTCTTTGCCTTTGTATTTAATCATGAATAAATCTTCTTTTTGGAGAAAGTCTTTCTTAGGAGTGACTTTTGGAGATGTCATAGGATTGGTCTTGTGGTGTTTGAAGTAGGATAGGACTCCAACACTTTTGAAATTCTGATTTTTTCCCCTTTTCCCGCGCTGCTGTCTTTGTCTGCGTCAGTTTGATTTGGGCAGTTATTTGCCCAAATCGCTTGCCCAGATCATTCCTGCAAGTCAGTCCCAGTTTCCTGCTTCAGCTTCCTACGAGTGATTTGGCCAAATCACTTCGACCCAATCAATTTTCCAGCTTTTTCTGCACTTTTTCTCCAACTTTCCATTTTCTTCCTTTTCTACAAAAACATCACAAAAACATAAATTAAGCTGAAAAAATGTGTAATTAGATAGTAATAAAGATAATAAAAATGTGGCTAAATTATGTTTGATCAAATACCCCCACACCTAACCTTTTGCTTGTCTTCAAGCAACAAAAAACTTAGTCAATCAAACCTCTTTTTCTTTTGAGCCTAAGTACCACTTAATCAGCCCCCCTAGACTCTCAAATTGAAGTATTACAGTGTAGAGTACATGCACTAAGGTTGTCCTCTCTTTCTTTGTTTCCTTTTACCCACCATGGCCAAGAGAAAGTTTTTGATTTGATCATGCTTTATTCTTTCGTTTTAGGCTTAATGCAACCCCTAAGAGTGACTTGCCTCTTTTTATTTTTATTTTCATTCAGCAGCACTTTTTCTTATTCTTGCCTGAAAAAGTCACCAACCTTTTTATGCGAAGGTGCATATTGGTGATACCCACCCCCGGTTACTCAGTTAGTCACTTGTTCAAGTGGCTACTAGCTCTATTCATAGTCCTTGACCATTGTAACAGGTTTGTGTTGTGTGCTTTTTGCTGAGTTATTTTTCCTTCTTTCTTTTCTTTTCCTTTTTCATAGCAGTTTGGTCAAATCAGCTTATAGGGAGTTACACTAACTTTTTATTGCATGTATTTATATTTTTCTCTTGGCCATAGCAAGTGTAAAGATCCAATTTAAGAGAAAAAACACAATAAGTGAAGATAACACATTGTAAATGATTCAATTTAGGCTTAAAGGGTTGGAAAATTTAATGGGGTCATGAGATAGGAGGCTCTTTTAACTTTGTCATCTATGCTGAGTAGAGCAAAGGCTAGAACAAAATCTGTGTGTGTGTCTATGTGCAGAAATGGATATGAGTGCAAAAGAAATGTGTGAGAAAAAATTTTGGTGTGTGTAAAGGGGAAAAAAGATACAAAAAGAGGAAAAAATAATAGCAAAAGATAGCAAAGGATAGTGCAAAAATATTCCCCCAGTACCCCCACACCTAGTCTAAGCATTGCCCTCAATGCAAAACATATAAAAAGAAAAATAAGAGAGAAAGGGACTCCCTGGAGTGTTAATTTGGCCAAATCAGTGGCCAAATCAAGTATGGTGGTGGTCTGTAGTTATGAAGTGTTGAACCAACAGCTGCAACATGTTTTCCATATGTATGATTCGGGCCTCTATTCTGTCAAGGTGAGATTCTGCAGATTGATTAGTTGTTGGAGGTTCTGCTGATTTGGACAGTGATTTGGGCAAATCAATTGGCCAAATCACCTCTATTGTAGTTAAGTTCTGCTGATTTTCCCATCGATTTGCTCAAATTGCCTCTGTTGGGTTGCCTCCCAGTAGCGCCCTAGTTTAAAATTGCGGGCTGGACTTTTCTGACTTGATCAAGGCTCAAGTAATGGGGAAAGGGAAAAGGATTCCAACAGAATTAAGTAAGAAGTGCAGCACACCTTTCATTTTGGTTATAACCTATCCTATTTCTTTCATGTACTCATGAAGTAACATGATTAATTTCTCCTCTTTCAAGTGAGGTGTGCCTCTAGCCCCTATGTTTGAATTTTTGAGGTGATTGGGCAGCACTTTGAACTCCAATTCATATTTATCCACAAAAGGTGGCTGCAATCTGGTACTGATCTTGGGCAAATCGAATTCTGCTTTCACTGATGATTTGGGCAAATTAAAATCTATCTGCATTGTTGATTTGATTTCTGTCTATTCAAGTGATTTGGGCAAATCAGATTCTGCTTATATAAGTGATTTGGGCAAATTGCCTCTGGACAGTCTGTGCAGTATGTTGTCTCTTCCATTTCTGTTTCTTTCAAAATTTTCCTGTTCTCCTCATCCTCCTGGCTGGTGTCCCTTGGTATTTGTTTAACAGCATCAAGCAAAGGTATATTGATCGCTTCTTTGCGAAAGGTTGCAAGTATTTCTTTCCCTTCTTTTTCTTTTTGTGATCTTGCAAATCTCTTTAGGAAGGGGGGAGGTACCTTAAATTTTCCTTCTGGTTGCTGATCCGCCTTGATCTGTTTGGAGCTGGATTCTGCCTGGGTCGTTGATTTGGGCAAATCGTCTTCTGTCTTCTCTGAGGATTTGGACAAATCGCCACTGTTGGGCAGTACTGTCTGTCCATTGATTGGGTCTGCAATTTGGGCAAATCGACGCCCTGGATCACTTTCTGGCAGTTTCTCCTCAGCACCTAGTTTCTGTATTTGGGCAGATCGTTGCTCAATTCTGCTGTCTTGAAGCTCTTTCCTGCTTCTTAATGCGATGGCACTAGCATTCTGCCTTGGATTGATCTCAGTTTGGGAAGGTAGCTTTCCTTGTGATTCAAACTTACTCATGGATGAGGCTATTTGGCCCACTTGTTGCTCAAGATTTTGCACCGAGTTTGCTAAGGATTTCACAATCTCTTCAAGGGGTGTATTGGACTTTTGAGGTGCTGTTTGGGCTGGATTCCTTTGCTGATAGCTCGGATATTGATTAGCCCTTGCATAACTGAAATTTGGATGGTCGCTCCAACCTGGGTTGTAGGTGTTAGAATAGGGATCGTACCTTTTTTGCCCATTAAATCCTCCAACTGCATTGACTTACGGGTCCTCTTCTTGAAGGGAAGGACATAGATCAGTTGGGTGGTTTATGTTTGCACATATTCCACATGGCTTTGGTTGCTGAATTTGCTAAGCTTGTTGGGCTTGACCCACAACAAGGCTACGGACAACATTGGTGAGATCAGAGATTTGGGATGCTAAAGTGGATGTACTCACCTCATTCACCCTTTTTGATGGCTGTTCTTGGTCTCCAAATTGCTGAGAGGCTGCTGCCATGGAGGAAATTAAATCCCGTATGGCTTGAGGTGACTTGTCTTCAATTGATCCTCCACATGCTGCGTCTATGAACTTTCTTTCCGAAGGTAGCAAACCTCCATAGAAGTATTCGATGAGTGATTTGTCAAAAATATCATGTTGAGGGCAGCTTGTGCACAACCTTTTGAATCTTTCCCAATATTCATATAGCTCTTCATAATCCTTTTGCTTGATGCAACTGATCTCTCTTCTGATGCCAATATCTTTTGAGTTTGGAAAGTATTTGCTCAAGAAGGCTCTCACCATCTCAGCCCATGAAGTGATGGATCCAGGTGGTAAATAGAACAACCAATCTTTGGCAAAATCATTAAGAGAAAAGGAAAAAGCTCTTAATTTAACATGCTCTTCGGAAATACCTTGACGCCTCATTGTTGAACACACAATGTGAAATTCTTTAAGGTGCTTGTATGGATCTTTATTTTTCAGACCTTTGAATTTTGGAAGGGGATGAATTAATCCAGTTTTGAGCTCAAAAGGGGCTGCCAAAGGTGGGTAAGTGATGCACCATAGTGCTTGATCATCCAAGGGTGTTGCTAGTTCACGAAGAGTTCTTTCTTGTGCCATTGGAGCTCTTGCCTCAACGTTTTTAGCTTCAAATTCAACAAGGACAGCAGCTGGTTCAAGAGCAGTAGCTACTGCATTTTCTGCCTCTTCAGGTACTGTTGTGACTATCTTTATAGCAGTTGGTTCAGCTACTATTTTAGGGGCTGGTTCTGGGATTTTGTTAGCAAAACTTTCTGGTTTTTGAGCTGATTCTGGTGCAGTTTTAAGGGCTGATTTTGAGTGCAGCAGCTTGTGCAGCAACAGATTCAATAAGTGCAGCATGTATAGCAGTTTCAGCAACTTATTCAGCAGGTACAGCAGCGATTTGTGCAGCAGATACGGCAGTGATTTGTGCAGTAGATATAGCAGCAGGTGTAGTAGGCTCAGCAGCAGGTGTAGCAGCAAGTTCCTCAGTAATCTGTGCAGTAGATTGTATGGCAGTCACCAGATTTGTTGCTATTCCTGATGAAGATGGTTTTGAGGCTTGATTCCTTAAGTTTGCTTGCTTTCTCAAGCTCTTGGCAATAAGTTCAATTTTTGGATCATAAGGAAGAGCTTCTTTACGGTCAGCCCTGGTCATAAAAGGAAAATTCGTTAGTTTAAATCAAATCTCCGGCAACGGCGCCAATTTTTGATAGCGGTTATCGAAGTCGTTAAAAATAAACCTATTATCAATCAACAAAATAATTTGTAGATAGTGGCAATAGGGTCGAACCACAGGGATTTGACACTAAAGATCTTCCTAATTATGATTTGGACAAGTAAATAACAAAAATAAATAAAAAGAGGGGGGTTTGTTTTGATGATAGAGAACTAAAATTAAAACTAAGTAGTGAGAGAAAGCAATAATATGAAAAGATGAGTAAATCAATGGGAGAAAAGCTCTAGTTGAAGTATGGATCTATTTCAATTATTTAGAATTGATCATTGATTCATTGATACTCCTATTTATTTCAATAAATTAGTTTAGGTTGTGGAAGACGCTTCTCACAACCAAATTCCTCCTTAGTTTTAGTTTGACTAGGAAACGTTCGCTAGTCAAACACTAGTTAACAAGTTGCCAAGGAACGTCCTTGGAGTTTTTTACTTTTCAACTGTTAACTGCATTAAGACTTAGAGAAACCTAATTCTAACCTTGTCAACCGCGTAGTTAAGTTTAGATTATGCAACCAAGTGTGCTTGTGTTCAAATAATCTAAGCAATTACAGACCTAAATTATTTAAACTAACAATTTATCACTTATGTAATTAAAAACAATAGGCCTTAATTGATTCTAATAACAAAACAATAATAGCATGAAGATCAAGTTGCATAAATATTGAAAAATAGGAGCTTAATAATGGAGTTTTAAATCTCTCAATTCATCACAAACTAAAATTTCCCAACTTCAACTAGAAAAGAAGATGTTTAGCCACTCATGGTGGATAAAAATACACAAAAAGCGAAAGAAGAAAGGTAGAAAGGAGGCTGCTGTATTGCTGCGAAGTTCTGCAGAAAATACAACTCCCCCCTGCTGGTTTGTGGCTGTCTCCTTTTATAAGTGAAGAGTCCTAGTCCAATTAGGATTTGGAATCCTAATTTGACTTGGTTTTTTGTAGTCTTTTATTCCTTCTTTGCCTTTGTATTTAATCATGAATAAATCTTCTTTTTGGAGAAAGTCTTTCTTAGGAGTGACTCTTGGAGATGTCATAGGATTAGTCTTGTGGTGTTTGAAGTAGGATAGGACTCCAACACTTTTGAAATTCTGATTTTTTCCCTTTTCCCGTGCTGCTGTCTTTGTCTGCGTCAGTTTGATTTGGGCAGTCATTTGCCCAAATTGCTTGCCCAGATCATTCCTGCAAGTCAGTCCCAGTTTCCTGCTTCAGCTTCCTACGAGTGATTTGGCCAAATCACTTCGACCCAATCAATTTTCCAGCTTTTTCTGCACTTTTTCTCTAACTTTCCATTTTCTTTCTTTTCTACAAAAACATCACAAAAACATAAATTAAGCTGAAAAAATGTGTAATTAGATAGTAATAAAGATAATAAAAATGTGGCTAAATTATGTTTGATCACTACCCTAAGAGAGTGGCATATAATTCACGATGCAAATTGAATGAGTTGTAAAAAACATGGTCAATTAAAGAGTATGAAAAGGACTTCTAAACATTAATGTTGAATATCAAGGATATGATAAAAGTTGATAGACCATTCAATTTCCTAAAAGATTTGAAACATTAAGCAAGGAATGCATTGATGAGGCAAAATATGAAGGAGGTTAGTTCAACTTTAGTTGTAACCAAAATTTTGGATGACTACCCTGATATGGATCCAATAGGGCAGACTTGGAAAAATAGTATGGAACAACCTTGTATAATTTAAATGGGTCTAAAAGGAGTTCAAAATCATATTCATATGATCCAAATACACTTGGGCGTGCTTCAATTCATATGCTAGAGATTTGGTGCAACACTAGCAATTGTGGGCTTAAGGAGCATAATTAAGCCTATAGTCAAAACTACACAAAGAGAAGTCTAAAGTGAAGATGAAGGAATGCTTTTGTGAAGACTCAAGTCTATTGGGCCTAATTAGAAAGTTTACAAGTCCATCAAACCAAGTGGGCAGATTTGAAGAAAAATATATAATGCGTGTGCAACTTAAGAAGTATATGTGACTCGCGGTTGTCGAAGCCGGTCAAAAATAACCTTTTTGGTTATCAACAATTTACAACTGCAGATAGTGGTGAAAGGATCGAATCCACAGGGAATTGAGAACTTACCTATTTTCCTTATCAAGACCAATAAAATAAACTGAAACAAAAACAAACTGAAAAAGAAGAAAACTGAAAACGAGATAAACTGAAACGAGATAAAACTAAAAGAAAAATAAACGGAAAGCAAAATAAACTGAAACGAGATATAACGAGATAAAACTGAAAGAGAAATAAACGGAAAGCAAAATAAACTGAAACGAGATAAAACTGAAAACGAGATAAATTGAAAGCGGAATAAAAATAAATTGCAGTAAAAGTAAAATGGGGGGTTTGAGATTGATTTGATTAACAAACTACTGAAAGCAATTAAAATAAGCGAATAATAAAATAAAATAGAAATAAATAATAAGAAAGCTCTATTGAAGAATTGGATCCACTTCAGTTGTTGGGATTGATCATTGACACTTAGTTTCTTTTGATTGATTCAATAGATTAGTTATGGAGATGGAAGACGCTTCTCACCACCATGTCTCTCCTTATGATTAAATCAATTAGGGAATGTCCTTTAATTAATTACCAATTAACAAATTGCCAAGGAACATCCTTGGGCCTTAGGCATCAAACAATTATTAATTGCATGAAAAAAGAGAGAGATCCAATCCTAACTACTCAAACGCATGAGATGTTGCTAGATCATACAAGTTTCTTGGTTTTTACACCAAGTGTTGTTATGTTCGAATAATCCAAGCAATTACGGACTTAAATCACCGAAACTAACATATTATTACCTTGCAATCAAGAATCAATTGGCCATATTGATCAAAACAACAAAGCAACAATGGAATTAAGCATGAGATTGTATGAATATTGAATAACAAAAGATAAATAATGTTTGATCAAGTCTCCCAATCTATAAAACAACTAAAGCATCACCTAATCTTCAACTAGAATAAAAGGTTTCAGCCTCTCATGGCTGAAACAAAAATAAAAATAAGAAAAGAAAAGAAGAGAGGTAGAAGAAGAGATGTGAATCCCGTAGGTGTCTCCAAGGTGGTATGTAAAAGTTGTGTGGAGGCTCCTTATGTGTCTTTTTATAGTTGAAAGTGATGCCCTAGGTCATACTTGCTTCCTAATTAGTGAAGAGGCTGCCCAAAGTGCTGAAAAGGAAGGAATCGCGTTGCAAATTCTCCAGAAGGAAGGAGGCGCGCGGATCAGGCTTCAGAAGAGGAAGGATGCGCGCGGATTGCAGAAGAGGAAGTGGAGCGCAGTCATTGAATGCAGAAGGAAAAGAAATCTGTCCAGTCTTTCCTTTTTAGGTGGAGCCTTCGTTTGAATTTTGAATGCTGAATGAAGAAGAGGCAAGTGCGTCTTCATGAGATCTTGCTGCCTAAATAGGAAGATATGACTGCTGCAGTGTGTGCACATCTTTGAATAAGGAAAGAAAGATCTGCGATTTGAATTTCAAATAATATTCTGACTGAGCTTTCCTTATTTGCTTTTGCTTCTGCACTTCCCTTATTTGAGGACTTTCCTTTTCTGAAAACTTTCCTTATTTAACACTTTCCATAATTGGCTTCACCTTTGAATAAGGAAAGAAGAATCTGCAATTTGAATTTCAAAGAATCTGTTGATTGCGCTTTCCTTTTCTAGCACTTTCCTTATCAGAAAACTTTCCTTATTTAGCACTTTCCATATTTGAAAACTTTCCTTTTTTGGCACTTTCCATATTTGGCACTTTTTGGCAGTTTTAAGAGTATTTTCTCCAGATTGTCTCTTTACACCTAATATCTGCAAAACATGATTAAAACCACAAAATTAGGTAGAAAAGGTGTAAATAAACATCAATAAGATCATGATAATATGGATTAAAATATGCTCTATCAATATGCAAGGCATGTGCACAACTAATGGGTTGTAATGACCCGGAAACCGGACCGCTACCGGCGCTAGGATTTAGATCGACTTAAGGTCGCCGGAACCCGTAGCAAGCCTAACATACATCCTGTACATCTGATAAAATCCCATACATGATCATACATTTTCATAAAAATTTTAAACTTTTCATATACCAAGCTTGACCTGTGCATGCACCATAACTGTAAACATAAAACCCCACACTATAGCACTTATCAAATGCTCTAGCGGGGTAACATATCATATGTCAAGCCTGGTTCAACATAGCTCATCATTAAAACATTTCATAAGATCATGTACAAAAGGGATTAACCATAGATTAGGGCCAAGCACAACACTAATCCTCATTACATTACTTTACATTACATCATTTTACATGTTATGTCCACTACTAGACTATTACATAACATAGCTTTTACCCTTAATGACTTCCCGGTCTATCTTGAACCTGCGAACCTAGGGGTTATGGGAAAAGGGTGAGCTACAAGAGCCCAGTGAGCAGAACAATAAAAACAGTTTATAAACATATGCCATCATGAAATGCATCACATCACAAACAATTCACATTACGGATGGACTTGTCACCAATAACCCTCTACATAATCCAATTGTGCCAGGGGCATAGTGCAGGCCACAGCTGGTCTTTCTCTTATATATACATCTCATAACATTATCCAACTATGCCGGGGGCGTAGTGCAGGCCACACCCGGACTTTCTCTTACATAATGCCAGGGGCGTAGTGCAGGCCACACCTGGTCTTCCACATCATAACATAGCATATCATATCGAGGGCTAATGGATCATCCAATATCCATCCACATCAACAGCAAAATATGCAATGCATCATATTCATGAATTCTAATGCAACAATCTATAAACATGGCAATAGTGATGCATGAACATGCTTAAAAGTTTAGTTACTTTTAAAATAAAAAGTAGTTCTGTTCTACTCACCTCTGGTTGACTCTGAAACAGCTAACACTGCTGGCCTCCTCAGTTCCTCGGGTCCGATCCTACACAGGTGGATTCAAATGAGGGACCAAACAACTCTAGCAAGACTCTAAACATCTCCCCAAAAACCCCCTAAAATATCATAAAGCATTCATAGAAAACATGCAAAGGAAGGCTGAACAGGAGACTTTCGGCGGCAGGTTCGGCGGCCGAAAGTCCCTCTAGAGCTGAAAGTCAAGCACTTTCGGGGGCAGGGTTCGGCGGCCGAAACTCCCCTCTAGAGCCGAAAGTCCAGACTTTCGGGGGCGAGTTTAGGCGGCCAAAACTGCCTCCACAGGCAGGTTCGGCGGCCGAAACTGGCTTCGGCGGCCGAACCTGGGCTCTCCCAAAGGGCATAACCCGATTCTGCCTTGCATATCTAGCCACCCACAACAACCCAACATGCATCAAAACCATACTAAAACATGCATAAACACTTATTCAAGCACATAGGGGCATAAAACTAACCTATACCCCAACAAACATCACATTTAGCATACATTTAACATTTAACTAATATAAACCCTAGCATTTTACACCTAGCCTAAACATGCATCAAAACCCTTAACCCCTTCTTAAAACTTACTTAAAACATCATAAAAGGCGTGGATCGACACTTACCTCTTGAAGATTGAGAGGAGATGTGATCCCAAACTCGGAGATATGGAGGAACGAGCTCCGGGGGTCTCCAAGCTTCAAAACTTTGATCTTTAGCTCAAAAGCTTCAAAACAAGATGAAAACTTGTCAAAAACTTGCAAGATTTGAAGGAAAACATAAAATTGACCAAAGGAAGGTGAAATCTCACCTATGCCTAAAAATAGAGAGAGAAAACCCCATTTTCGGACAAGGGGCCTTTTATAGGTGGCTGGCCAGACCACCTTCGGGGGCCAAAGGTGCTTCCGCAAGAGCACCATGTTCGGTGGCTAAACCTGGACTCTTCCTCCATGGTATTTTCTTTCAAAAGCTCATTTTCTTTCTTCATTAAAACTATAAAAACATGTAAAAATATTTTATAAAAACATATTTTACCCTTCTAAAGGGTTCCGACATCCGAGATTCCGCCGGAAAGTAGGAATTCCGATGACAGGGTCTAGCCGGGTATTACATTCTTCCCCCCTTAAGAACATTCATCCCCGAATGTTCAACACACAAGCATAGCAACAAGGAAGCACACAAAAACATAAAACACTAACCTTAAAAGAGATACGGGTATTGCAGGAGTATGGACTCCCGTGTCTCCCAGGTACATTCTTCTATGTTATGGTGATTCCCAAGGACTTTCACCATCGGGATTTCCTTGTTCCTCAGCTTTCTGATCAGCGTGTCTATGATCCGCACTGGCTGCTCAACATAGGTGAGATCTCTTAGGATCTCCACATCAGGCTCATTAAGAACCTTGCCCGGATCTGACACGAACTTCCGTAACATGGAAACATGGAAAATCGGATGGATTCTCTCCATTGAAGCAGGTAAGTCCAACTTGTACGATACATTCCCAATCTTCTGCAAGATTTCAAAGGGTCCGATGTACCGTGGAGCTAGCTTACCTTTCTTTCCAAAACGAATCACCCCTTTCATAGGAGACACCTTAAGCAACACCATATCTCCCTCATGAAACTCTACATGCTTCCTGCGGACATCTGCATAACTTTTTTGTCGACTCACAGCAGTTCTGATCCTTTCTCTGATAACGGGCACTACTCTGCTGGTGATCTCTACTAACTCAGGCCCTGCCAAGGCCCTTTCTCCAACTTCTTCCCAGCAAACAGGTGACCTGCACTTCCTTCCATACAAAGCTTCATATGGAGCCATCCCTATGCTAGCATGATAGTTGTTATTGTAGGCAAACTCCACCAAAGGTAGATGCTGCCTCCAAGAACCACCAAAATCTAGCACACACATTTTGAGCATATCTTCTATGGTCTGAATGGTCCTCTCTGACTGTCCATCAGTCTGTGGATAGAAAGCAATGCTAAAATGTAGCCTGGTACCCATAGCGTTCTGCAGACTCCGCTAAAACCTGGAGGTGAACTGGGGTCCCCTATCTGACACTATTGAAATGGGAGCCCCATGCAGCCTGACAACTTCTTCCACATACACCTGCGCCAGTTTGTCCACAGAATAGCCACTCCTAATAGGGATGAAGTGAGCAGATTTGGTCAGTCTATCCACAATCACCCATATGGAGTCCAATCTGTTGGACGTTGCCGGTAACCCCACCACAAAATTCATAGCTATATTCTCCCATTTTCACTCTGGAATCGGTAGTGGGTTAAGCATTCCAGCCGGCTTCTGATGTTCCAGCTTCACCCTCTGACATACTTCGCAGGCGGACATGAACTGTGCTACTTCTCTTTTCATAGCTGGCCACTAATAGACTCTTTTCAGATCTTGGTACATTTTGGCGACTCCAGGGTGAACATTGTATCTGGCATTATGAGCTTCCCTCATAATGTCTCCCTTCAGACTCACGTCATCTGGTACACATAACCTGTTCCCATAGCGGAGGATCCCTTTGCTGTCAAATCTGAATTCTTCATTCTTGCCTGACTGAACAGTCCTGGCAATTTTCACTAACTCTGGGTCCTCATGCTGTTTCTGAGCCACCTGCTCCAGAAACACGGGTGTCACTCTCATCTGAGCTATCATAACACCTGTACCAGACAACTCCAACTGCAGCCCTTCATCAATGAGCTTATAGAATTCCTTCACCACCGGTCTTCTCTCTGCTGTAATATGGGATAGACTGCCAAGTGATTTCCGGCTTAGGGCATCTGCCACAACATTTGCCTTACCCGGATGGTACTGAATCTTGCAATCATAGTCACTAAGTAGTTCTACCCATCTCCTCTGCCTCAGGTTCAACTCTTTCTGACTCAAGATGTACTGCAAGCTCTTATGATCTGTGAAAATCTCACATTTAACCCCATAAAGGTAATGCCTCCACATCTTGAGTGCGAAGATCACAGCTGCCATCTCTAGATCGTGTGTAGGATAATTCAACTCATGCTTCTTCAGCTGCCTAGAAGCATAAGCAATTACCCTCTCATTTTGCATCAACACACAACCTAGTCCCACACGGGACGCATCACAAAACAATGTGAAGTCTTCATTACTGGTAGGCAGAGCTAACACCGATGCTGACGTCAACCTTTTCTTCAGCTCTTCAAAGCTTTCCTCACACTGTTCAGACCACACAAATCTCTGGTTCTTTTTGGTCAGCCTGATCATAGGAGCAGCAATTTTGGAGAAGTCCTGATTGAACCTCCTGTAGTAACCTGCCAAACCTAGAAAGCTCTTAATCTCTGTAACTGTAGTGGGTCTAGGCCAGTTAGCTACAGCTTCCACCTTCTTGGGGTCCACTTCAATTCCTTTTTCTGACACAACATGTTCCAAGAAAGAAATGCTCCTCAACCAGAATTCACACTTAGAGAACTTGGCATACAAGCCATACTCCCTCAGGGTCTGCAAAACTATCCTCAGATGATGGGCATGCTCCTCTGCTTTTCTGGAATACACTAAGATATCATCAATGAAGACAATAACAAAGTGATCCAGATACTGGCTAAAAACTCTGTTCATGAGATCCATGAATGCTGCAGGGGCATTGGTTAGCCCAAACGGCATTACTAGAAACTCATAATGTCCATATATGGTCCTGAATGCCGTCTTCGACACATCTTCTTCTTTGATTCTCAGCTGGTGGTACCCGGATCTCAGATCTATCTTGGAAAAACAACCTGCTCCTGCTAGCTGGTCAAATAGGTCATCGATCCTGGGTAATGGATACTTATTCTTAGTAGTGACTTTGTTCAACTGCCTGTAGTCAATATAAAGTCTCAAGGATCCATCCTTCTTCTTTACAAACAGTACTGGAGCACCCCAAGATGAGGTACTCGGTCGGATGAAACCCTTATCTACCAACAAACAGCACTGGAGCACCCTTAAGTTTATGCTTATCTTATTTGTTTTAATATTGCTAGTTTAGTTGTTTAGATCTAGTTTTTGGGCTTTAGTATGCTACCCCATTGCTATGGGCTTTTAATTCAGTCAGCCTTGTTTGGCACTTTAGAGTTTAGTTTATTCTAAGTATTTTAGGGTTAGGTTTAATTTTCTCTATATAAACTCCATCTGCCCTTTGCGTGGGAGAACTTTTTAATAAAATTCAGAATTATTTATGCTATTTGCATGCGTTTGTTATTGTGAGAGTGTGAGAGTGTGAGATTGCATTCTTCCAATTGCATCAAGAATCAAGGTAAACTTTTCAATTCAATTACGACATTTGTCTTATTTCTTTAATCCTCAATTATTGGTATTCTTATTATCCTTTCCATTGGGTACCATAGAGGGGAGTTTATTATTGATCTTTGGAGCTTTTCTCGTCTTGTCATAGAGTTCTTGAACTTGATCCATAAGGTTCCGCATCAATTGTATCAGAGCTAAATGTTAAAATAAATTCTAATTTATCTTGGTTTAGGGTTTTAAATTTGAGTTTTCATGCATTTTTTATTTCTGGAGTTTCATATTGTGCTAGTTTAATTTATTTAGGGTCTAAACTTGTTTGAGTGCTTATTGATTTAATTTTCGTTGTTAAATTAGTTAAGTTTCATTCTTGATCAATTTAGTAAAAAAAATAAAAAAATAGAAAATTAAAAGAAGTAGAAGAAAGAAAATAAAAAAAAAGAGAGAAAGAAAGGAAAATCGAAAAGAGAAAGAAAGGAAGAAGAAGAAAAAAGAGAATTCTTAACGTACCTTGGAGGAATCTTTCTCTTTGTTAGATTTATTTTATTGTCCTAATTAAATTAGGATTTGAGATTTTTTATACCTAAAAAATTGCTTCTTTTGCCCTAATTTTCATATTCATATTGTTTTAGGGGCTATTTGGATTGACTTTCTCTTATATGAATCAATTTGATAACATATTTGGTCACCCACAAACTTGTACATGTTTAGATCTTCAAACAAATATCTTTGGTACAAAATAATTAATTTGGCTCCAAAATTTAATTATATATGAGAATTCTAATTTAGTTTAAGTATTTTTGCTTTCTTGCTTTGTTGGGTAGAAATCTTTTAGATTCCATATTTGATTTGCTTTTTGTCTATTTTTTAATTCTTGTTTGCTGATTTTTTTTGGGATTTTATCACCTTTATTTCTTTTACATTGTTAGGGTGTTATTTGATTGTGATGACACTCTAAATTGATATAATTATGTAGTACATAGTCTTGTCTTTATGCTGTCATCCATTTTGTCTTATGTCTTCTTTCTAGTGTGTTTGAGCTTGCTTTTCTTTGTTAGGGTTTTAATCTTTGTTTTTAGCGTTCTTTTTGGTTATTGGGTTGGTCTAAGTTCTGAAATTCAATTGGAGGAATGCATAGAGTGGTAAAAGAGTGCAAACACATGAGAGAGTGTGATACGGATCCAGTAGGAAAAATTTCTAACAATGGTGTGGAGCAAACTTATGTCATTCAAATGGATCTAAAAGGAGTTCAAAATCATATTCATATGATCCATATATATTTTGGGCGTGCTTCAACTCATATAGAGCAGATTTGGTGTAACACTTGCAATCATAGGCTTAAAGAGCCTAATCAAACCTATGGGCTAAAACTATACAAAGGAAAGTCTAAAGTGAAGATCAAGAAAGGCTTTTGTGAAGATTCAGCTTTGTTATGATGGGCTTACTATGTTTTATTATTTAAACACTTGTTTTATTTTAGCTTTGTTTAGGCTTGTATTATGGCCATATTTTAACGTTTAAGTTTTAGAGTGTTGGGCCATGTTTTGGGCTTATGTTTTAATACTTATGTATTTGATGTGTTATTTTAGCTTGTAATTAGGCTTGGGTCTTGTGTGTAGTTCGGCTAGACCTAAAAAAGAGTGTCTTAAGGTTTTATTTTCTCTCCTTACTATATAAGGATAAGAAACACTTGTAATAGGTAGTTTTGAATCTAAATTATCAGAATTCTTTCATGCCTTTGGCGTGTATTGCTTTGAGTGAGAGTGAGGATTTGCTTTCATCAATTGCACCAAGAAACTTGGCTAACTTATCAACTATTCGTTGTGGCGTTTGTCAGATTCTCATCTAAATCCTTCAATCATTGGTGTTTCAGCTTCTCTAAGTGTGGGGTGTCATAGGAGGTGGGTCTATCAAATCTTTGGATTCCATATCTACTTGTGCGTGTGGGTTTGAGGCTTGTGCCATAGGGTTCCGCGTCAGTTGGTATCAGAGCCAAAGTGAGGTAAATTCTTATTTATCTTAGGATCTAGGTTTTTTGAGCTTTCCTTTTTCTTCCTTGTTGATTTTGGTGAAAGCTTGTGTGTCCATGGCTGCACCTTCTTGATTATTAATCATAAAAAAAAAATTTCAAAATCCTTAAAAAAAATAAAATCAAAAATCAAAAATTGTCTTTGCCTTATTTATCTTGATCTGGCCGAAATTGTGATATGCTTCCTTTTTCATCTATATTGCCTTACCTATCTCAATGATTGTTGTAATTTATGGGAATTAATTTTGAATTTTGAATTGGGTTGAATCCAGATTAGGAGATAAAAGAAATCTGCCTATTGAATTTTTTTTCTGATTCTATTTGTGGGGTTTTGATACTTACCTTTTTGGGTAGATTTAAATAGATCCATATTTAATTTACTTTGAACTAAATTAAATTCAAAATTTTGTCCATGTTCGTTTTTTATTTGAATTATAAGTTTCTTTTTTGGTTTAGGCTTGCTTTTACTTCATTGACATTGCTGGAGTATTGTTTGCTTGTGTCTATACTCTAGGTGATATTTTTTAAGTAGCACAAAACCTAGTTCTTGTGTTACTTTCCAAATTGTCAGTGTCTTCTTTCTAGTTTTGTGCGCTTCCTTCTTTCTTTAGGTTTTCTTCTTTGTTTCACTAAACGCACCTTGTGGTTAGTTGGTTGACGTTAGTTTTTGAAGTGCAATTGAAGAATCAGCAAAACAGTGTTAAGAGTGCAAACACTTGAGTGCTTTCTTTTCTAATACAATATTTGTTAGTTCTCCTTATTCTTTGTTGATTTAAGGTAGTGAGTTTAGAAGGATTTATAAGACTCTTAAGAGGTCGACTGAAACTATGGAGAGTTTGAATGTCTCACAAGCTCCCATTTCTACAAGAATACCTCAAAGAACTCTTAATTGCAATAATGACTGTGATGATTCGGATGTGTTTGTTGATAATGTGTTGCTTGCCAAACATGGTGAGATGCTTGTTGCTAGGTGTACTCTGAATATGCAGGTTCAGAAAGAAAGCCTAGAACAACGGGAAAATATATTTCACACTAGATGTTTGGTTAATGGAAAAGTGTGTACTCTCATTATTGATGGAGGTAGTTGCACAAATATGGCTAGTGTGTATATGGTGGAGAAATTGGGCTTGGCTTCTATTAAACACCCTAAGCCATATAGATTGCAATGGCTGAACGATTGTGGTGAGGTTAGGGTTACACGCTAGGTGGTTATACCATTTTCTATTGGTAGGTACAAAGATGAGATCTTGTGTGATGTGGTACCTATGCAGGCAAGCCATATGTTGTTGGGTAGGCCGTGGCAATATAATAGAAAGGTGCAACATGATGGGTTCAATAATAAGTACTCCTTCACTCGTGAAGGACAGAAAGTTATACTCGCTCCTTTATCACCTCAAGAGGTATATGCTGATCAAATAAAGATGTTGGAGAGGGAGAGGGAGGCTTCGGCCTTGGCTACAAAGGGGAGTGAGAGCTTGAGTTCTGTAGAAAAAATAAGAGAAAAGAGTGAGTCTGAGGGTAAAGAGGCTGGAAAAGAATCAAGACTAGTTCAAGTAGAGAAGATGGAGAAAGAAAAGGAGAAAGCAGAGGCTAAAGTTTCAATCTCAACTTCCATAGAGATTGAAATTGAAGATGAAGTTGTAATGTATGAATCTAATGTAGTTGTTATTGAAAATTCCATCAATAAGCTTATAGAAGAGGTTGTGAATGATGGTGGACATGAGAAGCACGTGATTGATGAGGTGGAGGAGGCGAATGAGACTATTTTGGAAGTTGTAGAGGAGAATGGATCACATCCACAAGATCTTTCTATGGCTAATATTTTTATGCCTAATTCATTTGTTCTTGATGTGCAGGTTGTTGATGAAAACATCCATGACGAAAGTTTTATACTATTTCCACCTATTCACGAGGAGGTCTTTGAAGATACATGGGTTCCTAAAGCTTTCCTTCTTGACATAAATATCAGCAAGATTCAAGGATATATCTTTTCTAAAGAAGGAGGGGATGATACGGATCCAATAGGGTGAATTTCTAACAATGGTGTGGAGCAAACTTATGTCATTCAAATGGATCTAAAAGGAGTTCAAAATCATATTCATATGATCCATATATATTTGGAGCGTGCTTCAACTCACATGGAGCAGATTCGGTGCAACATTTGCAATCATAGGCTTAGGGAGGCTAATCAAACCTATGGGCTAAAACTACAAAAAGGGAAGCCTAAAGTGAAGATCAAGAAAGGCTTTTGTGAAGATTCAACTTTGTTATGATGGACTTACTATGTTTTATTATTTAAACACTTGTTTTATTTTAGCTTTGTTTGGGCTTGTATTCTGGCCATATTTTATCATTTAAGTTTTAGAGTGTTGGGCCATATTTTGGGCTTATGTTTTAATAGTTATGTATTTGATGTGTTATTTTAGCTTGTAATTGGGCTTGGGTCTTGTGTGTAGTTCGGCCAGACCTAAAAGAATGTCTTAAGGTTTTATTTTCTCTCCTTACTATATAAGGATAAGAAACACTTGTAATAGGCAGCTTTGAATCTAAATTATTAGAATTCTTTCATGCCTTTGGCGTGTATTGCTTTGAGTGAGAGTGAGGATTTGCTTTCATCAATTGCACTAAGAATCTTGGCTAACTTATCAACTATTTGTTATGGCGTTTGTCAGATTCTCATCTAAATCCTTCAATCATTGGTGTTTCAGCTTCTCTAAGTGTGGGGTGCCATAGGAGGTGGGTTTATCAAATCTTTGGATTCCATATCTACTTGTGCGTGTGGGTTTGAGGCTTGTGCCATAGGGTTCCGCGTCAGAGTGTTTCACTACTAACTCTATTTTTCCTTGTGATTTTATGTTGTTATTGTTAATCATAAGTTTGGATAAGTATTGAGATGATAGAGAGGAACTTGATATTGAGATTAAGGAGAATGGTTCTTATCTTATGCTTAATTTTACAAGGAATAGTTTTAAAGATTGTATTCAGCATTATAGAAAACAGATGGATAAAGAAGTTACATATAGCTTTAGAGAAGCTATGTTGTTACTTGAGGAGTTTCAAGGTTATGAAGAGAATTTATATGAAGCAAAGTTGGAGATGAAGAGCTTTATTGCTAAGAAAAGAGAAGAGATAAGAAAGAGGAGGATGGAAAAAGAAAAGGAGAAAGAAGAGGCTAAAGTTCTAATTTTAACTTCTATAGAGATTGAAATTAAAGAGGAAGTTATAATGCATGAAGTTAGCAAAAGTTGTTATTGAAAATTCTATCATTGAGCTTAAAGAAGAGGTTGTGATTGATGGTGGATATGGGGAAGACATGACTGATGAGGTGGAGGAGTCGAATAGGGCTGATTTGAAAGTTGTAGAGGAGAAAGGGTCACATCCACATGATCTTTATATGACTAACATTGTTATGCCTAGTTCTTTTGTTCTTGATTATTGTTGATGAGAACATCCATGAAGAGAGTTTAATGCTATTTCCACCTATTCAAGAGGCAATATTTACAGATACATTGGTTCCTAAAACTTCTATTCCTGATATGAATATGTGCAAGATTCGAGAAAGAATTTTTCTAAAAAAGGAATGAATGATACGGATCTAATAGGGCAGACTTATAACAATGGTATGGTGTAACCTTATATAATTCAAATATGTAATACCCGGCTAGATCAGGCATCGGAATTCTTACCGTCCGGTGGAATTCGAGGATGTCGGAGGTTTCTAGAAGGGTAGAGTGAAGGTTTTCTAAAAGATTGTTAAGTATTTTAATGATTTTTAAATAAAAAGGATTGAGTTTTGAAGAGAAAAGACCATGGGGACATTTGCCAGGTTCGGCCCCCGAATGTTAAGTTCGGCCGCCGAAAGTGCCCAATGTTCGGCCCCCGAAGGTTAAGTTCGGCCCCCGAAAGTTGCATGGTTTTGCATGCAGTTTCGGCAGCCGAAGCTGGGGTGGTCGGTTAGCTGTGCACGCTCCTCAGTCCGTGATTTGGCCAGGTGTTCACCTCCAGATCATGACCAGAGGTTAGGCCACGTTTCTCCTGACTCATCTGCAAGTTTTTAATTAGCCTATGCAGAGGGTTGATCATTTGCAAAAGGTTTTGAACGTTTTTGAGAGAAAAGAAGAGTTGTGAGGGTTTGAAGCTTTGGAGGAGGAGTTGCTGAGTTTGGTTGTTCCTCTTCTGATTTTCAGGAGGTAAGGGAAGTCTTTAAGTTTGTTTTAATGAGTTGTAACAGCTTTTTGAAACAGGTTATGGGAGTTATGCATGAGTTGCATGTTTAGGTTTAGTTTTGATGTTTTAATGGTGAAAGCATGATTATATGTTGTGTTAGTTGTTTTGTTGGAGTTTAAGTTGTTTTAAGCTCCTTTATGCTTGTTAAAGTGTTTATGCATGTTTTAGAGGGGTTAAATGCATGTATTGAGGGCTGAGCAGGTGATGGAGGGACTGGCAGGCGTCCTTGTGCACGAAACTGAGTTCTGGATGAACTCAGGTTCGGCCGCCGAAAGTCCAAGTTAGGCCGCCGAACATGCCTGACTTTCGTCTCTGGAGGAGACATTCGGCCGCCGAAGGTGCTGCCGAAGGTGCCCTGTCCAGCCTTCCTTTGCTTGTTTTGCATGCATGTTTTGAGGTGATTTAGAGGGGTTTTGGGAAGGTGTATAAGAGATGTTAAGAGATGATTACCTGTTGTATAGAGTATGTTTGGTACCTCATTTAAGTCCTCCATTGTAGGATTGGACCCGAGAAAACGAGGTATGTAGCAGTAGTAGCTGCTTCAGAGTTAGAATTGGTCCAGAGCTAGTTAGCCCAGAGTTAGCCAAGCAGAGGCTACAGGTGAGTGGAACTACACTTGATAATTTTAAATTCAGATATGACATACATTTTTAGCATGATCCATGCATCATAAAATGCCATGTGTTATATTAGGTTGTGTTGCATTAGAACTCACGAATATGCTGCATTGCATAAGATGATATTTGTTTGAATGAACATTGAATGATCCCTAGCCCTTGATAGTAGCTGAGATACTATGAGATCAGATGAGATATGGCATGAGATAGCCATACCAGGTCGCCCCTGGATAGTCCAGGTCGCTCCTGGTACTATGAGTTAGACAGCCGGGCTGTCAGATCAGGTAAGAAAAGTCCAGGTGATGACCTAGTCTCCTTGGCACAGTGGGACATGTTAGAGAAGTCCAGGTGATGACCTAGTCTCCTTGGCATAGCAGGACATATTATGACATATAGTAGAGGGCTATAGGTGACATGTTCATCCGTGAGATGATATGTTTGTGATGTGATGCATTTCATGAGAGCATGTAATGAATGAATTGTTTATTGTTCCTCCTCACTGGGCTGTAGTAGCTCATCCCACTCCCTTAACCCCAGTTTTGCAGGTTCTGAGATAGCTATGGGAAGTCAAAGTCAGCAAGAGTACAGAGAACAGTGATGCATGAATGTATGTTTGTAATAGCATAGTGGACATGATGTAATTAAAAGATTAGTTGTCTTGTAATGTCTCGATATGTACTATCAGTTACTGGATAGACTTGTGCTTTCTCTAGTGTCGTTGCCATAGTGTGATGTATGATTAATCCCTTTGTACATGCATCCTGTTTTACGTTTCTTGATGAGAAATGTGTGAGTTGGGCTTAACGTATGGCTTTGATGAGATACCAATGGGATGTGTTATAGATTAAAAGGGTTTCAATCCCTTGACCCACGGCAGATAGTAGTCCCTGGTATAGGCCCTGAGGGCCATTTCAGATTGACATATCTGAGTAGCAGCAGTTAAGCCTACAGAGTTTTACAGGATTGTTGAGTCAGTTTGTATCATGTATGGGATTATTAGGTACACAGAGAGTATAGTCGGCTGACTACGGGTCCCGGCGGCCTTAAGCCGATCTGGATCCTAGTGCCAGTGATGGTTCGGACCGTTACTAAGGGGTACCGGTTTCCGGGTCGTTACAGATTGGTATCAGAGCATAGGGCCTCAAGAGTACGGTGTGGTGAGATATCCCACATCGGAAAGAGGTGTTGTCTGTTATAGGAAGGGAAGCACAATAGGTAAAATCATGTCCACTAAGATAGAATGTGGAGTGTTGTCTTGCATGCTGATGTGAAATTCCATGATGAGATGCATGTGCATTATTGATATGTTAGCTATATGTGTTGAGGATTCATGTGTTTTCACATGGATCATTTGATGTTTTGTGTGATGTTGTGCTTTTCAGAAACAGGATGAGAGGAACTAGTCGATCTGTTAGATTGACAGGAGCTCCGCCAGAGAGTGAGAGCATGGATGCTCATCTCCCTGTTCTGCAAAGGGCAATGTCAGATAGTTTAAGCAGAGAAGGTACATCAAGGGACCCTAGAAGGTCTGTTGATGAGAGTAGAAGGGGAGTTGTTCAGAGTGGTATGTCAGGGTTTGTGAGAGTCGTAGAGGAGGATGAGCAGAGCAGAAATGGTAGCTTTGGCATGAGTAGGTTAGGAGGAGATGTGGGTGAGTCCCAAGGAGGCACTCAGGCCTCGAGATTCGTTCCACCTCAGTATCCGCCCTACCCGTGGGGGTCAGGGTATCCGATGGGTGGTACAGTGAGTTTCCCTAGTTATAACCCATATCCTCCCTTGATGCCTTATCCTTCTTTTTACCCGCCATATCCACCGTTACATCCACAGTATGCTATGTTTCCATCTTTCTTTGGTTATGGTTATCCAGGTTCACTCAACCTTAATCCAGGAAATGTTGCACCTCCTCCACCACCACCACCAGTAGAACCAGTAGCCCCAGTTGTCCAAATACCTAGGCCTAATTCACCTGGAGGAAGTATGGTGCAAATGACAGACTATTTGAGGTTAGATGTTCCCAGATTTGAGACTGGTGATGACCCTGTTGAGTATCTTAGAACGGTTAAGATGATAACTGATGAGTTGGGAGCCAGTGAGAGTAGAGCCATTCAGATGGCAGGGGGCACATTGAAATGTGAAAAAGCGAGAGAATGGTTCACCCAATATGTAAACCCGAGGGTAGAAAGCTTATCCTGGGAGCAGTTTGCTACAGAGTTTGCAGGATGGGCATTTCCAAATAGGGCAAGGGAGCATAAAGAGAGTGACTGTGAGCAGCCAGGGCAGACAGAAAACATGAGTATAGATAGATACCCAGAGAATATGGATCGTTTTTCTTTGGGTGAGGTTGCTGCAAAGAGGAAAAAGAAAGTGAGAGGCCTGAAAGGGTCAAAGAAAAAAGAGTTTTGGAACAGATTCAAGTCTAATATGGGTTTTAGTGATGGCTCAAGTTCTGGTTGGAACAGGTCTAGATGTACGAGGTGCGGTAGGATGCACAAGGGAGTCT
This sequence comes from Manihot esculenta, assembly GCF_001659605.2. Taxonomy (NCBI): domain Eukaryota; kingdom Viridiplantae; phylum Streptophyta; class Magnoliopsida; order Malpighiales; family Euphorbiaceae; genus Manihot; species Manihot esculenta. Next base: position 11,588,778 of record NC_035161.2, read on the forward strand.
GTCTAGTGGGGACAACAGCATGTTTCAGGTGTGGGCAAGAGGGACACATAGCACGTGAGTGTTCCACTGTGACGTTGATAACACAGTCCCATCAGACAGCCTCAGATAGAGTGGTTCAGCCAGGAGTGCTAGCTATGGCGCAGGGCAGAGGCAGAGGGAGCGGGATCACTCCTTCTTCCATAGGTTCCCCAGGTGAAGGTCCATCAGTATCAGCACGGATCTTCACTTTGATGCAGCAAGAGGGTCACACATCGGATATGGCGGTGACAGGTACTTTTCACTTCCATATGTTTTGATGTGTCTACTGTTAAAGACTCTGATGTTTCGCTTTCCTTAGAATTTTGAGAGCCACAGAGAGTAGGGGTTTGATAGCTTCTGGGATTAGAGTGTCCTCTTTGGGTCGGTGGACCTACGTGTGATCCATCAGCGGCAGAGTCAATCTGCCCATTGAGGTTAAGTTTGCCATGAGTAGGTGCCTTCCAGCTGACCGAGTGGTTCTAGAGTGACTGTTTGACGTCATTCTAGGGGTGGATGGACTAGCTACTCATTATACTGCCTTAGAGAGCAGAGGCGGAGTAGTCAGGCTTAGAGATTAGGATGGATCACAGGGAGTCTGTTGAGGGGACAGTATAGAGATGCCTAGAAGTCTGAGATCAGCCCTAGAGGCTCTTAAGCTGGTCAGGAAGGTTATCAGAGGTTTTTCGCTCGTGTTGAGAGTATAGTAGTTAGTCAGATCAGGGAGGGAACCAGTTTTTAGTGCCCGTAGCCAGAGAAAAGATGTAGATAAAACTCAGACAAGCCATCAAGTTTACCACCTGCTAAGAGAGTTCAATGAGAGATAGGAATGGTGTTTATACCCATCATTTCGAGTCTTCTCTGTAGGATGGTACCAGTAGCATAAGTGAGATGGTAAAAGCCAAATGAGTAATAGCTAGTGGTTAGTGAGCTAGGAAAGATACTCGAGAGTGTTGCTATGAGATGCTATAGCCTTGGATTTTATCCAGGTATAGGGAGAGTGATCTCTCATCTCCGAGTGCAGCCCTCAAGGAAAAGAAATAAGGCAGAGAATAGAGTACGAAATAGAAGAGTAAGAAAAGAATAAAAGGGTAAGTGAAAGTGAGCAGATTAAGGAAAAGAGAAGAATAAGTAAACTAGAATAGAACAGAGAAAGAAAAGAGTAAGATTAAGAGTAAGTTCAGGAGGAGATTTCAGTTTAGTCTGGGATTAGGTGGTAATTGAGGCAGAGGAAAGGGTTAGCTTTTCCATTAGTAAATTCCCGAGGGAAGTTCCGTTAGCTTTAGCTCGGATCTTCACCCTGACTCAGTCGGAAGCTATCACATTGAACACAGTGACATCAAGTATGTTCACTTGTGGATGTTCGGATGTGTATGCTGTTTGTTTTGAACCCACATGTTTTTACTTCCTTGTGGCTTAGTGAGCTGTTACTAGAGTGGGTTTGATGACTTCTAGGCTTAGAGTGTTTTCTCTGGGTTAATGGACCCGGGTATGATCCATCTGAAGCAGAGTCAGTTAATCAGATCAGTTTAGAGTTGTAGTGAGTAGAAGCTATCCAGCTGACCTTATGGTTCTAGAGTTGACTATTTGATGTCATTCTAGGGCGGATTGGCTACTTACTCATTGTACTACCTGTGTCTGTAGAGACAAGGTAGGAGAGTTCAGAGGCTAGGATGGATCAGAAATAGTCCTTGGAAGGGACAGAGTATAGGTGCCTAGAGGTTTGAGGTCAGCCCAGCAGGCTCATAGGTACACAGGAAGGGTTATCAGAGGGTTCTAGCTCGTGTGAGTGAGTTAGTAGTCAGATCGGGGAATTAGCCTCAATACCCGTAGTTAGTAAGTTCTAGATGGTTTCCCAGATGAGCTGTCAGGTTTACCATCTGTCAGGGAGTCAGAGTATGGAATAGAAGTGGTGTCTGGACGCGGAACCATGTCTTTCCTTCTACCCTACAGGATGGCACCTACAGAGAGAGAGAGAGAGCATGATCAGAGTATGATAGGAAAGCTTGGTAGAGAAAGGTTACATTCGACTTAGTACCTCACTCTGGAATGTTCCAGTGTCGGTGTGAGAAACGAAGGATGAAACTTTGAGATTTTGTAACGACTGTGAGCAGTTGAACAAAATCACTACCAAGGACAGGTGTTCCCACACAGGATTGATGCTCTGTGGAGACAACGAGGAGGAGCTGTGTATCCTCCACGATAGATCTTAGAATTGGGAACTAGAGGTTGAGAGTTAGAAAGAGAATTAAAGAAAACAAAGACCAGTATAATAAAGAAGAAGAAAGGCGGGCAAGGATCAGAGTGCTCAGCAAAGGCGTAGAATAGTTTAGAAAAACAGAGAAGCATGCCCATTATCTACTAAGTGGTGTAGATTCTAAGAGAACTCGGCATAGAGGCATTACAAGTTTAGTTTCGGGGCATGTCCATATGATTGTGAAGTGTCACAATACGATTTCCAAAGACAGGAACGAATTGAAGCTATAGGCAAGACATCTAGCATTCCCTTAGAGGTATGGTTCTTCTGACCGGGTTGACTAAAGAAAAGTAAAGGTTAGTGTAACCAGTATAGTGTGCCTAAGTTGAGAAAAGTCAGTAATCAGATGAAAGAACCAAGTCAGTTGGGTACTGGAAACAGTGAGATGCAATCAGTGTAGAGTATAGACACAGATTTAGCAGTTAAGCATCAGCAGAGTCAGGAATTGTAGATAACCCAGGAGTTTGACTCCAGTAATATCTGTGTCTCTTCGCAGAGGAAAGTGTTAGACTTTCCTTAATTGCTTATTTGCATATGTGTTTGTTGTGTGAACATTCGAGGACGAATGTTCTTAAAGGGGGGAAGAATGTAATACCCGGCTAAATCAGGCATCGGAATTCTTACCGTCCGGTGGAATTCGAGGATGTCGGAGGTTTCTAGAAGGGTAGAGTGAAGGTTTTCTAAAAGATTGTTAAGTATTTTAATGATTTTTAAATAAAAAGGATTGAGTTTTGAAGAGAAAAGACCATGGGGACATTTGCCAGGTTCGGCCCCCGAATGTTAAGTTCGGCCGCCGAAAGTGCCCAATGTTCGGCCCCCGAAGGTTAAGTTCGGCCCCCGAAAGTTGCATGGTTTTGCATGCAGTTTCGGCAGCCGAAGCTGGGGTGGTCGGTTAGCTGTGCACGCTCCTCAGTCCGTGATTTGGCCAGGTGTTCACCTCCAGATCATGACCAGAGGTTAGGCCACGTTTCTCCTGACTCATCTGCAAGTTTTTAATCAGCCTATGCAGAGGGTTGATCATTTGCAAAAGGTTTTGAACGTTTTTGAGAGAAAAGAAGAGTTGTGAGGGTTTGAAGCTTTGGAGGAGGAGTTGCTGAGTTTGGTTGTTCCTCTTCTGATTTTCAGGAGGTAAGGGAAGTCTTTAAGTTTGTTTTAATGAGTTGTAACAGCTTTTTGAAACAGGTTATGGGAGTTATGCATGAGTTGCATGTTTAGGTTTAGTTTTGATGTTTTAATGGTGAAAGCATGATTATATGTTGTGTTAGTTGTTTTGTTGGAGTTTAAGTTGTTTTAAGCTCCTTTATGCTTGTTAAAGTGTTTATGCATGTTTTAGAGGGGTTAAATGCATGTATTGAGGGCTGAGCAGGTGATGGAGGGACTGGCAGGCGTCCTTGTGCACGAAACTGAGTTCTGGATGAACTCAGGTTCGGCCGCCGAAAGTCCAAGTTAGGTCGCCGAACATGCCTGACTTTCGTCTCTGGAGGAGACATTCGGCCGCCGAAGGTGCTGCCGAAGGTGCTGCCGAAGGTGCCCTGTCCAGCCTTCCTTTGCTTGTTTTGCATGCATGTTTTGAGGTGATTTAGAGGGGTTTTGGGAAGGTGTATAAGAGATGTTAAGAGATGATTACCTGTTGTATAGAGTATGTTTGGTACCTCATTTAAGTCCTCCATTGTAGGATTGGACCCGAGAAAACGAGGTATGTAGCAGTAGTAGCTGCTTCAGAGTTAGAATTGGTCCAGAGCTAGTTAGCCCAGAGTTAGCCAAGCAGAGGCTACAGGTGAGTGGAACTACACTTGATAATTTTAAATTCAGATATGACATACATTTTTAGCATGATCCATGCATCATAAAATGCCATGTGTTATATTAGGTTGTGTTGCATTAGAACTCACGAATATGCTGCATTGCATAAGATGATATTTGTTTGAATGAACATTGAATGATCCCTAGCCCTTGATAGTAGCTGAGATACTATGAGATCAGATGAGATATGGCATGAGATAGCCATACCAGGTCGCTCCTGGTACTATGAGTTAGACAGCCGGGCTGTCAGATCAGGTAAGAAAAGTCCAGGTGATGACCTAGTCTCCTTGGCACAGTGGGACATGTTAGAGAAGGCCAGGTGATGACCTAGTCTCCTTGGCATAGCAGGACATATTATGACATATAGTAGAGGGCTATAGGTGACATGTTCATCCGTGAGATGATATGTTTGTGATGTGATGCATTTCATGAGAGCATGTAATGAATGAATTGTTTATTGTTCCTCCTCACTGGGCTGTAGTAGCTCATCCCACTCCCTTAACCCCAGTTTTGCAGGTTCTGAGATAGCTATGGGAAGTCAAAGTCAGCAAGAGTACAGAGAACAGTGATGCATGAATGTATGTTTGTAATAGCATAGTGGACATGATGTAATTAAAAGATTAGTTGTCTTGTAATGTCTCGATATGTACTATCAGTTACTGGATAGACTTGTGCTTTCTCTAGTGTCGTTGCCATAGTGTGATGTATGATTAATCCCTTTGTACATGCATCTTGTTTTACATTTCTTGATGAGAAATGTGTGAGTTGGGCTTAACGTATGGCTTTGATGAGATACCAATGGGATGTGTTATAGATTAAAAGGGTTTCAATCCCTTGACCCACGGCAGATAGTAGTCCCTGGTATAGGCCCTGAAGGCCATTTCAGATTGACATATCTGAGTAGCAGCAGTTAAGCCTACAGAGTTTTACAGGATTGTTGAGGCAGTTTGTATCATGTATGGGATTATCAGGTACACAGAGAGTATAGTCGGCTGACTACGGGTCCCGGCGGCCTTAAGCCGATCTGGATCCTAGTGTCAGTGATGGTTCGGACCGTTACTAAGGGGTACCGGTTTCCGGGTCGTTACAGATTGGTATCAGAGCATAGGGCCTCAAGAGTACGGTGTGGTGAGATATCCCACATCGGAAAGAGGTGTTGTCTGTTATAGGAAGGGAAGCACAATAGGTAAAATCATGTCCACTAAGATAGAATGTGGAGTGTTGTCTTGCATGCTGATGTGAAATGCCATGATGAGATGCATGTGCATTATTGATATGTTAGCTATATGTGTTGAGGATTCATGTGTTTTCACATGGATCATTTGATGTTTTGTGTGATGTTGTGCTTTTCAGAAACAGGATGAGAGGAACTAGTCGATCTGTTAGATTGACAGGAGCTCCGCCAGAGAGTGAGAGCATGGATGCTCATCTCCCTGTTCTGCAAAGGGCAATGTCAGATAGTTTAAGCAGAGAAGGTACATCAAGGGACCCTAGAAGGTCTGTTGATGAGAGTAGAAGGGGAGTTGTTCAGAGTGGTATGTCAGGGTTTGTGAGAGTCGTAGAGGAGGATGAGCAGAGCAGAAATGGTAGCTTTGGCATGAGTAGGTTAGGAGGAGATGTGGGTGAGTCCCAAGGAGAAAAAATATCAAAAGTAACAAATGGATGAAAAGACATTTAAATCATTTAAGTAACTTGATAAGAAGTTAGCCTGATAGGGAACAAAAGGCAACTCAAACGGTATGAGAATGACAAAATCTAGAACCATAAAGTGCTTCTTATGTGACAACCTAAACTGTGTCACAAACTACCTACATAAAGGTGCTTTAAATGTCTTAAGGGCCATTCAATGAGAGGAGGAAAAATCTGAAACAGGAAGAACACAATATGTAAACTGAAAATCCATCAATAATAAGTGCCTTGCATTTTCTTATTATTTTGGAGAAATAAAAACTTAAACCAACTACTGAGAAGGGATTGATATTATATGTGTGTGTGTGTAGTGTAATAAAGGTACTTGTGGACACTAAAGCTATTAACAACTTTATGGCTGATACAATAGCTAAATAATTTAAATTAAAAGTGCGAAAGGATATTGACAAGGTCAAAGCAGTTAACTCCAAAGTATTGAATATTATGGAGTAGCTTGCGGTATGTCTTATCAAATGGGACCATGCATAGGAGAGCTAGATTTTACATATATGTCCCTTGATGACTTTGAGGTAGCAATTTGGATGGAGTTTCCTAGGAAAGCATTATTCATTTATGTTCTTATTATACATTATTTTCTGATGATGAGGGAAGAAACTTGCATTGTTCCTATAAGACTGAGTTTCAAATATAAAAAGAAAAGGATATCAGTTCTTCAACTGAAAAAGAATGGTAAGCTAAGAGAACTAGTTGAGATAGGGGTCTACCTTGGAGATAACATAGTGGGTAAGTCTACTTTGAAGCAACAAAGGATACTTTTGGCAATTTGTCACAACCCATCACAATAATGAAGCTTCTTAATATTATGCAACTTTGCTTTATTTCTTTTATGAGCTCTATTACTAATAAGTATTCTTTTGAGGTGGTTTCATATCTCACATCTTCTAGCTATACATATTAGGGATGGCTCTTATACAGGCAAGAATTTCAAAGCATATGAAAAGCTAAAACGTGGAGGTAAATTGTCTGTATTATAAAACTTCAACTGGAGGAAAGTATCAAGATACATGCTCAAGAGGGAGAACAAGAGCAGTAGAAGACAAGAGATTGCAGGGAAAAGATGAAAAGAAGATGAAGATATTATCAAATCAATTTCGATTCCATCACCGACAAGATAGGAGACTAGTTCATGAGCACAAAAGCTAGTACCAATTGTCGATAGAGCTAGACAAGTTACTTATAAAGCAAAGGCAATAAATTGGATGGGGATCCACCCAGTCTTAGTATAACCACATCAAAGCAACAAACTAATAGAACAAATGATAGTGAGAATCAGTCATTGAGATTAAAGATGAACATTTGATCAGTTCGATTTAAAATTAAACAAAACTAGTAAAATCGAAATAATTGAATTAAAGAATTATACAAATCGAACTGAACCGAACTAAAAAAAAAACTAAATTGAATTGTTGAGGTTTGGTTATTTTGGGCTTTTAATTAGCTTTTCCTTTAGATATTGCTTTCAACGTTCTAAGATTCAACTAAGTTAAAAAATAATAACAAACATAAAATTCAAAACTAGAAAAAAAAAAGCCATTTATAGTAAATAAATCAATCTCAATTTAGCATCAACCTTAAGTAACATAGCAAACACAAACTAAAATACCCATCTCAAAAATATCACATTAAATAATTCTCATTGCATATGTAACACAGTAAATTAACATAAATTCATGTGAACATGTGATAAACCTCCATCTTAGTTTAGCATCAATCTCAATCTCAATAGAAAACACAAATTAAAATCACAATCTCAATAAGTCATAGTAAATAATTCACAATAAATCACCACTATAAATTAACAGATGGTGTATATGATAAAATCAAAGGTGTAATACCCGGCTCGAGTTCGGCCTCGGAATTCCTGTCGTCTGGTGGAATCTCGGGTGTCGGACCCTCGCGAAGGGTAAGACATATGTTTTCATGTGTATTTTCAGAGTTTTAAATGTTTTCAAGTGTGAAAGGAAATGAGTTTTGAAAGAAAAGCAATAAGGGAAAAATGCAAAGGTTCGGCCGCCGAAGGTCACTTTCGGCCGCCGAACATTGCATGGTTTCGGATTCACGTTCGGCTGCCGAAGGTGGTCTGGCCAGCCACCTATTTAAGGGCCAAAGGTCGGTGGAAGGAGGATATTTCTCCTCCACTTGCAGCCAGAGGTGAGTTCACGCCTCTCCCAAGTTGACTTTCATGTTTTTCATGTTTTTCACCAAATCTTTCAAGGGTTTTAAGAGTTTTGGTGTGTTTTGAAGGTTTTGAGCAAAACTAGCAAGTTTGGAAGTTTGGAGCTTTGGAAGAGGTTTTCTTCATATCTCCACGTTAGGATCACTTGATCTCTTGTTTGGAAGAGGTAAGTCAAGATCCAGAACCTCTTTTACTGATTTTTGAAGGTTTTATGGGAGTTGTATGGATAGTATGCATGAATAGGGTTTTGGTTGAGGTTTTGCATGATTTTGTGTTTAAGCATGTTTAAGTGTTGTTTGTATGTTTCTTGGGGTGATCAGTGAGTTTTAGACCCTTTTATGCATGGTTTATGGTATGTGCTAGTTGGGAGTAGTTGCTATGCATGTTGGGTAAGTTTGGGGGAACGGTTTGCATGAAACAGAGCAGGGTTCTGCCCAGCGGGCAAAACCAGGTTCGGCCGCCGAACCCCTTGTGGAGGCAGTTTCAGCTGCCAAAGCTTGCCCCCGAAACTTGGGACTTTCGTCTCTGGAGGCAAGGTTCGGCCGCCGAAAGTGCCGCCGAAGGTTGAGTTTCGTCTCTGGACGAGACTTTCGGCCGCCGAAGGTGCCGCCGAACATGCATGAGTTTCGTCTCTGGATAGGGGTTTCGGCCGCCGAACCTGCCGCCGAACATGCCCTGTCCAGCTTTCTTTTGCATGTTTTATGTGAGTGTTTGAGGATCGTTTAGAGGGTTTTTGGAGAGTTTCTTAGAGATGTTCTTGAGTTCGTTTGGTCCCTCATTTGAGTCCACCTGTGTAGGTACGGACCAGAGGAACCCCAGAGAGCAGCAGTGAGCACTGTTTCAGAACCTGCCGAGTCAGCCAGAGGTGAGTGGAACTTCTCTTTTCAGAACTAAACTGCTTTAAGCATATGTCATGCATCATAAGAGTATAGTAGGGTGTTTGCATTAGTTTCACGAAGTTGACGCATTGCATAATACGATGTGTATGAGGCTGTGGATAGACCAAGGCGACTCCAATAGCCCAAACTCTGTTATAAGACCTGGCCGGGCCAGGCAGCCATCTGTAGGTAAGACCTGACTAGATCAGGCAGCAGAGATAGTAAGACCTGGCTGGGCCAGGCAGGCAGAGTGGTAAGACCTGGCCGGGCCAGGCAGATTGAGGTTGTAAGACCTGACTAGGCCAGGCATCCTTTGAGTGGGATTGTTGGTGGTCATGTCTATCCCTGAGATGATGTGATGTAGTGCATTCCATGAGATCATGTTTTCAACTTATGGTTTATATAGTTCTGCTCATTGGGCTTGTATAGCTCATCCCTCTCCCATATCCCCCAGGGTTGCAGGTTCAGAGTCCAGAGGGAGTCCAGCAGGGTGTGCAAGAAGAAGAGTTATGTAATAGCTAGTGTGGACATGTACATGTAAAGAGATACTGTATAGTATGTAGCTTTGTGCTTGACTTATAAGAGTTGTAATCCCTTGTTGTAGTCACATGATCAGTTTATGTATGTTTCTTTTATTGTTACTGAATATGAGAAAACCAGGCTTACCATTATGAGTTGATAGACCAGAAAGAGTGCATGCACAGGTTAAGCCTTGGAGGAAAGAAAAGTTTTGACAGAAAATGTATGATCATGTATGGGAGTTCACAGGTACACAGACAATATAACAGGCTTACTACGGGTCCCGGCGACCTTAAGTCGATCTGGATCCTAGTGCCGATAGCAGTTCGGTTTCCGGGTTGTTACAGATTGGTATCAGAGCCCTAGGTTCACATGGTCGGACCTATATAGCTAGAGTTGGGCTCATAGAGGTTTAGCGGGTCAAGCACAGTAGGAAAACATATCCACTAGGATAGGATGTTAGTCCTGTCTATCTGCTGATGTTGTGCAATGCCATGATGCATATGTTGTTTTCCTCTATGTGTTGCTTATGTGCTCTGTTATGTGTTGTTTGCCAGAGAGAGTGAAGATGCGAGGAACTCGCCGATCCGCGAGATTGACTGGAGTCCCACCTGAGAGTGAGGGTACAGCTGCTCGTCCTCCTGCATTGCCAAGGGCAAGGACTCACAGGTCAAGCAGGGAGGGAACGTCAAGAGACCCGAGAAGGTCTTCTGACGAGAGCAGAAGAGGAATAGGCAGAGGGGGAAGATCAGACGAAGAGAGAGTTGCTATGGAGGAGGATCAGAGTAGAGATGTAAGCATGGGTGTAAGAAGGTCAGAAGAACGTATGGGGGAGTCCCAGGGAGGCGTACAGGCCTCGGGGTTTGGTTATCCACCCTTTCCACAGGGCCCAAGGGATCCGATGGGAGGCACGTCGGAGTACTCCAGCTTTGCCCCATATCCACCCTACATGCCATATATGCCCTATCCTTCCTTCTATCCACCATATCACATGTATCCACCCCCACCTTTTTATCCAAGTTCAGCATCGCCTGAATCCAGAGAAACAGTACCTCCACCACCACCACCTGAACCAGTAGCCCCTGTTGTTGAAGCACAACCCAGTTCTTCAGGGGGAACTAAGGTGAAGATGACGGAGTACTTAAAGTTGGATGCTCCTAAATTCAATACGGGAGATGATCCCTTTGAGTATCTCAGTGCAGTCAGGATGATAACAAGTGAGTTAGGAGCAGACGAGAGCAGGGCCATTGAGATGGCAGGGTTCACATTAAAATGTAAGAAAACCAGAGAATGGTTCAAGAACTATGTGGACCCCAGAATAGACAGTATGACATGGGAAGAGTTCGCCAACGAATTTACTGGGTGGGCTTTCCCTGACAGTTCTAGGGAGCTAAAGGTTGTGGAGTTTGAGCAATTGAGACAGACGCAGGAGATGAGTGTGGATGAGTATACAGATAAGTTCCTGGAATTGTTACCATACATGGGTCAGGCGTATGATACGGATCAGAAGAAGGCAAAGAGGTATGCCACGAGGCTTCATCCTAGGTATTTCTCCTTGATTCTCCACGCGGAGAAGGAGAGTTTCCACTCCATTGTGGATGCTGCTAGAAAGATGGAGGCCAGTGCTATAAGTCAGGGAGTAGTCAAGCAATCAAAGGCACAGTCTTCTGGTGCTAAACCAGGTTCCTCCTCACAGAGTACGGCAAGTGCGAGCAAAAAGAGATGGGATAAATTCAGAGGAAAGAGAGGCAAGTTCTAGAACAGGATTAAGACGGGTCTGGGAATGAGTAGCGGCTCCAGCTCTGGCACAGATCTTCCAGTTTGCAATAGGTGTGGGAGACCGCACAGAGGAGTTTGTTTGTTGGGATCTACAGCCTGCTATAGATGTGGGCAGGAGGGACATTATGCACGGGAATGTCCTCAGGCGACTTTGGTCACACCATCCCAGCAGATGACCTCAGGTAGTGTCGTCCAGTCAGCAGCTTCAGCCCGTCCACCAAGCAGTGGCAGAGGTAGAGGAAGAGGGGCAGCCTCTTCATCAGGGATGGGTTCCCGAGGTGCAGGTCCGTCAGCTCCAGCACGGATTTTCACCATGACGCAGCAGGAGGCAGACACTTCGAACACAGTGGTGTCAGGTACTCTCATCATTGGGTGTTCAAAGGTGTATGCTTTGATGGACCCCGGTGCTTCTCACTCTTTCATTTCTTCTAGAGCCGCAGAGAGATTGGGGTTGATTGTATCCGAGTTAGAGTGTCCTCTCTGGGTCAGTGGACCTAGATGTGACCCATCATTGGCAGAGTCAGTCTGTCAGTTCAGTCCAGTGTTTTTAGAGGATAGATGCCTTCCAGCTGACCTTGTGGTTCTAGAGTTGACAGATTTTGATGTCATTCTAGGGATGGATCGGTTATCTACCTATAGTGCTACCTTGCACTGCAGGGACAAGGTAGTGAGTCTCAGAGACTAGGATGGGTCAGAGTGTGTCTTCAGAGGAGACAGGAGAGGGACACCTAGGGGTTTGATATCAGCCCTCCAGGCTCGTAGGATGTTGAGGAAGGGGTGTCAGGGGTTCCTAGCTTATGTGATAGAGCTAGACAGTCGGGTTAGGGAACCATCCTCAGTACCAGTTGTTAGAGAATTCCCAGATGTGTTTCCTGAAGAGCTTCCCGGACTACCACCTGTTAGGGAAATAGAGTTCGAGATAGAGTTGATGCCCGGTGCCAGACCGATCTCTATTCCTCCCTACAGGATGGCGCCAACAGAGTTAAGAGAGTTGAAAGCACAGTTACAGGATTTGGTAGCAAAAGGTTTCATCCGCCCGAGTACCTCCCCTTGGGGTGCTCCAGTATTATTTGTCAGAAAGAAGGATGGACCACTTAGACTTTGTGTCGACTACAGACAGTTGAACAAAGTCACTATCAAAAACAAGTATCCTTTACCCAGGATCGATGATCTATTCGACCAACTATCAGGAGCAGGTTGTTTTTCTAAGATAGATCTGAGATCTGGATACCACCAGTTGAAGATCAGAGAAGGAGATGTCTCCAAGACTGCTTTTCGGACCAGATATGGGCATTATGAGTTCCTAGTGATGCCGTTCGGGTTGACTAATGCCCCTGCAGCATTCATGGATCTCATGAACAGGGTTTTTAGGGAGTACTTGGATCGTTTTGTGATCGTCTTTATCGATGATATCTTAGTGTACTCCAGGAATGCGGAGGAGCATGCCCAGCATCTGAGGGTAGTTTTGCAAACTTTAAGAGAGCATGGCTTGTATGCCAAGTTCTCCAAGTGCGAGTTCTAGCTAAGGAGCATTGCCTTTTTGGGACATGTCGTATCAGAGGAAGGAATAACAGTAGATCCCAAGAAGGTAGAGGCAGTAGCCAATTGGCCTACACCCACGACAGTGACAGAGATCAAGAGTTTTCTGGGTTTGGCAGGCTACTATCGGAGGTTCGTTCAGGACTTTTCAAAGATAGCTGCTCCTATGACCAGACTGACTAGGAAGAATCAGAAGTTCGTGTGGACAGAGGATTGTGATGAGAGTTTTGAAGAGTTGAAGAGACGGTTGACTTCAGCACCGGTGTTAGCTCTGCCGAACAGTGATGATGATTTCATAGTGTTCTGTGATGCATCCCGAGTGGGATTAGGTTGTGTGTTAATGCAGAATGACAGAGTGATAGCTTATGCTTCTAGACAGCTGAAGAGGCACGAGCTGAACTACCCGACACACGATCTTGAGATGGCAGCTGTTATCTTTGCACTTAAGATGTGGAGGCATTACCTCTATGGGTAAAGTGTGAGATCTATACGGATCATAAGAGCCTGCAGCACATCTTAAGTCAGAGAGAGTTAAACTTGAGGCAGAGACGGTGGGTAGAATTGCTCAGTGATTACGATTGTAAGATCCAGTATCATCCGGGTAAGGCTAATGTTGTAGCTGATGCCTTAAGCCGGAAGTCACTTGGCAGTTTATCCCACATTGCAATAGAGAGAAGACCGGTGGTGAAGGACTTTTACAGACTTATGGATGAAGGGCTACAGTTGCAGTTATCTGGTACAGGTGCTTTGATTGCACAAATGAGAGTTACACCAGTGTTTCTAGAGCAAGTGGCTCTGAAACAGCACGAAGATCCTGAGTTAGTGAAGATTGCCAGGACTGTTCAGTCTGGCAACAGTACAGAGTTCAGATTTGATAGTGCGGGGATTCTTCGGCACGGTAAGAGATTATGTGTACTAGATGATAGCAGTTTGAAGGAAGACATTATGAGGGAAGCTCATAATGCGAGGTATAGCGTTCACCCTGGAGCCACCAAGATGTATCAAGACCTGAGAAGGGTGTATTGGTGGCCAGCGATGAAGAGGGAAGTGGCACAGTTTGTGTCAGCCTGCGAGACATGTCAAAGGGTGAAGCTAGAACACCAGAAGCCGGCTGGAATGCTTAACCCACTGCCGATTCCAGAGTGGAAATGGGAGAATATCGCTATGGATTTTGTAGTGGGGTTACCGGCAACGTCCAACAGGCTAGACTCCATATGGGTGATTGTGGACAGACTGACGAAATCTGCTCACTTCATTCCAGTCAGGAGCAACTATTCTGTGGACAAGTTGGCGTAGGTCTATGTAGAAGAGATAGTCAAGCTGCATGGAGTTCCAGTGTCGATAGTATCAGATAGAGGACCGCAGTTCACCTCCAGGTTTTGGCGGAGTCTGCAAGCTGCTATGGGTACAAGATTGGATTTCAGCACTGCTTTCCATCCACAAACAGACGGTCAGTCAGAGAGGACCATCCAGACCATAGAAGATATGCTGAGAATGTGTGTGTTAGACTTTGGCGGTTCTTGGAGGCAGCATCTACCTCTGGTGGAGTTTGCCTACAACAACAGCCATCATGCTAGCCTAGGGATGGCTCCTTATGAAGCTCTGTATGGGAGGAAGTGCAGAACACCTGTTTGCTGGGAAGAGGTAGGAGAGAAGGCTCTTGCAGGGCCAGAGTTAGTGGAGATTACCAGCAAGTTAGTACCTGTAATCAGAGAGAGGATCAGAACAGCTGTAAGCAGGCAGAAAAGCTATGCAGACATCCGTAGGAAGTAGATAGAGTTCCAGGAGGGGGATATGGTATTGCTGAAAGTGTCTCCAATGAAAGGAGTGTTTCGCTTTGGAAAGAAGGGTAAATTGGCTCCACGGTATATAGGTCCCTTTGAGATCTTGCAGAAGATCAGGCCTGTGTCGTATAAGCTGGATTTACCTGCATCGATGGAACGAGTTCACCCGGTATTTCATGTTTCTATGTTGAGAAAGTTTGTGTCAGATCCAGAGAAGGTTCTTAGTGAGCCTGAGGTGAAAATCTTAAGCGATCTCAACTATGTCGAGCAGCCAGTGCGGATCATTGACACCCAGATTCGAAAGCTGAGAAACAAGGAGATACCAATGGTGAAAGTCCTGTGGAACCACCATAATCTAGAAGAGTGCACCTGGGAGACACGGGAGTCGATGCTCCAGCAATATCCATATCTGTTTTAAGGTTAGGTTTTCCCCTTTGCTATGTGTTTATGTGTTTATGTGTTTCGTTATTTGGGGAACATTCGGGGACGCATGTTCTTAAGGGGGGAAGAATGTAATACCCGGCTCGAGTTCAGCCTCGGAATTCCTGTCGTCTGGTGGAATCTCGGGTGTCGAACCCTCGCGAAGGGTAAGACATATGTTTTCATGTGTGTTTTCAGAGTTTTGAATGTTTTCAAGTGTGAAAGGAAATGAGTTTTGAAAGAAAAGCAATAAGGGAAAAATGCAAAGGTTCGGCCGCCGAAGGTCACTTTCGGCCGCCGAACATTGCATGGTTTTGGATTCACGTTCGGCTGCCGAAGGTGGTCTGGCCAGCCACCTATTTAAGGGCCAAAGGTCGGTGGAAGGAGGATATTTCTCCTCCACTTGCAGCCAGAGGTGAGTTCACGCCTCTCCCAAGTTGACTTTCATGTTTTTCATGTTTTTCACCAAATCTTTCAAGGGTTTTAAGAGTTTTGGTGTGTTTTGAAGGTTTTGAGCAAAACTAGCAAGTTTGGAAGTTTGGAGCTTTGGAAGAGGTTTTCTTCATATCTCCACGTTAGGATCACTTGATCTCTTGTTTGGAAGAGGTAAGTCAAGATCCAGAACCTCTTTTACTGATTTTTGAAGGTTTTATGGGAGTTGTATGGATAGTATGCATGAATAGGGTTTTGGTTGAGGTTTTGCATGATTTTGTGTTTAAGCATGTTTAAGTGTTGTTTGTATGTTTCTTGGGGTGATAAGTGAGTTTTAGACCCTTTTATGCATGGTTTATAGTATGTGCTAGTTGGGAGTAGTTGCTATGCATGTTAGGTAAGTTTGGGGGAACGGTTTGCATGAAACAGAGCAGGGTTCTGCCCAGCGGGCAAAACCAGGTTCGGCCGCCGAAGGAAGGTTCGGCCGCCGAACCCCTTGTGGAGGCAGTTTCGGCTGCCAAAGCTTGCCCCCGAAACTTGGGACTTTCATCTCTGGAGGCAAGGTTCGGCCGCTAAAAGTGCCGCCGAAGGTTGAGTTTCGTCTCTGGACGAGACTTTCGGCCGCCGAAGGTGCCGCCGAACATGCATGAGTTTCGTCTCTGGATAGGGGTTTCGGCCGCCGAACCTGCCGCCGAACATGCCCTGTCCAGCTTTCTTTTGCATGTTTTATGTGAGTGTTTGAGGATCGTTTAGAGGGTTTTTGGGGAGTTTCTTAGAGATGTTCTTGAGTTCGTTTGGTCCCTCATTTGAGTCCATCTGTGTAGGTACGGACCAGAGGAACCCCAGAGAGCAGCAGTGAGCACTGTTTCAGAACCTGCCGAGTCAGCCAGAGGTGAGTGGAACTTCTCTTTTCAGAACTAAACTACTTTGAGCATATGTCATGCATCATAAGAGTATAGTAGGGTGTTTGCATTAGTTTCACGAAGTTGACGCATTGCATAATACGATGTGTATGAGGCTGTGGATAGACCAAGGCGACTCCAATAGCCCAAACTCTGTTATAAGACCTGGCCGGGCCAGGCAGCCATCTGTAGGTAAGACCTGACTAGATCAGGCAGCAGAGATAGTAAGACCTGGCTGGGCCAGGCAGGCAGAGTGGTAAGACCTGGCCGGGCCAGGCAGATTGAGGTTGTAAGACCTGGGTAGGCCAGGCATCCTTTGAGTGGGATTGTTGGTGGTCATGTCTATCCCTGAGATGATGTGATGTAGTGCATTCCATGAGATCATGTTTTCAACTTATGGTTTATATAGTTCTGCTCATTGGGCTTGTATAGCTCATCCCTCTCCCATATCCCCCAGGGTTGCAGGTTCAGAGTCCAGAGGGAGTCCAGCAGGGTGTGCAAGAAGAAGAGTTATGTAATAGCTAGTGTGGACATGTACATGTAAAGAGATACTGTATAGTATGTAGCTTTGTGCTTGACTTATAAGAGTTGTAATCCCTTGTTGTAGTCACATGATCAGTTTATGTATGTTTCTTTTATTGTTACTGAATATGAGAAAACCAGGCTTACCATTATGAGTTGATAGACCAGAAAGAGTGCATGCACAGGTTAAGCCTTGGAGGAAAGAAAAGTTTTGACAGAAAATGTATGATCATGTATGGGAGTTCACAGGTACACAGACAATATAGCAGGCTTACTACGGGTCCCGGCGACCTTAAGTCGATCTGGATCCTAGTGCCGGTAGCAATTCGGTTTCCGGGCTGTTACAAAAGGTGTTATAATAAAATCATAATTTGGATGCTCGTCTGTAACGACCCCAAAATGGACCGTCACCGGCGCTAGGATTCAGGTCGGCTTAAGGCCGCCAGGACCCGTAGCAAGCCTGCTATACTCTCTGTGTACCTGTAAATCTCATACATGATCATACATTTTATGTGAAAATAAAAACTCTTTTCCTGATCCAAGGCTTAACCTGTGCATGCACTATCTCTGTCTATACCCCTGACTAGAGCTGGCTCTAGATGGGTTATCTCATACCTGTTAAGCCTGGTTTTTCACATACTCAGCAAAATATATACATAAACAGATCATGTACAAAAACCAAAGATTTACAATACAACTATGTCAAGCACAATTCTAACTGTAAGCACAATGAACACATCTATTTAATAGTACATGTCCACTCTAAGCTATTACAAGTTTCTTCTCTTATCTTTGAACTCTTCTGACCTTCCCCTGTACACTGTATACTGAAATCCTGCAAGACTGGGATCAAGGAAGTGGGATGACCTCTATAGCCCAGTGAGTAGAATAACAAAATCAGTCATAAAATATGAGCACATGTAATGCGTCATAACACAGACAAGCCACATCAAGAGTAAACCTGTCACCACATAGCCTCAGTAACTTCCGTGCCAGGGCGTAGAATCGAGCACCTGGTCTTCCTGTCATATATGTATATGTGTGTATAACACCTCTGTACTTACCGTTGCCAGGGCGTAGTCAAAGGCTCCTGGACTTTACTATACCTGCCAGGGCGTAGTCAAAGGCTCCTGGTCTTAACTCAGAGACTATTGGATTATTCAGCATTTACTCGCACCAACAATTAACAATGCAATGCAACATATTCGTGAATACTAATGCAGGCAACCTATTTGCATAATCATGATGCATGAGATATGCTAAAACATTCCATTGTTTTATTAAAAGCACTAAGTTTAGTTCCACTCACCTCTGGCTCTGGACTGACTCTGGACTGACAAGTAAACTCTGGAGCAGTACTCACTGCTGCTCTCTCTGGTTCCTCTGGTCTGTATAACCACATAAAGACTTAAATGAGGGACCAAACTATCTCAAAATCAAGTCCTGAACTACCCAAGAATCCCCTTCATCTTACTCTAAAGCTCATGCAAAACATACAAAAGAAAAGCTGGACAGAACACTTTCGGCGGCAGGTTCGGCGGCCGAATGTCCTCTCCAGAGACGAAACTCAAGCACCTTCGGCGGCACCTTCGGCGGCCGAATCCCCCCAAACAGAGCCGAATATGCAAAAACACTCGGGGGCAAGCTGTGGCAACCAAGCCACCATGCAGGAGGTTCGGCGACCGAATGAACCTTCGGCTGCCGAACCTGAGTTCATCCAGAACTCAGCTTCAATGGCAAACCATCTTCTCCTTCCCTTCAACCACTCAAAACATATATACTCCAACTCCTCAACACACATATACTCAAGTATATGATCACAGGGGTCCAAAACTATCTAATAACCCCAAATAACAAACATAACATAACACATAAACATGTATACATGCATAAAACATCCAAATCACCCTTTATCACCTCAACATGCATCTCTCTCCACAACTGCCATAAAACCTACAGAAAACACATAAACAGGTTCAAGAGCATTACTTACGTCCTGTAACAAGAAGATGAACACTCTGATCTAAGGAAAACGGACCAACTCTTCTCAAACTCTCAACTTCTCAAAACCTTTAGCTTTTGTTTCAACCTTTCAAAACCTTGGACAAAACACACTTCAATCTTCTGTATGAGCAGCTCAATATTACTTGCAGATTAGTCATGAGGGACGTGGCCTATTCCATGGCAAGAATCTGAGGCCAACATCTGTCAAAAGCCATGACTCAGCTAGCTGGCCAACTCATCGTCGGCTGCCCAATCACATGCAAGACCATGCAACGTTCGGGGGCCGAACTTGAAAGCCGAACATAGAGCACTTTCGGCGGCCGAACTTACCTTCGGCGGCCGAACTTGGCTCAACTGCCTTAGGTCAATTTCAACTCAATGCTCACTTCCATTAACCTTAAAACAGCAAAGTAAAACATAAATCCTACCCGTTATAGAATTCCCTGAATTCCACCGGACAACAGGAATTCCGGTACCGGATTCTAGCCGGGTATTACATTCTCCCCCCCTTAAGAACATTCGTCCTCGGATGTTCCTAAAACAAACAAATAAAGGAGGAAACTTACCTCAAAACAGATGTGGATACTGCTGGAGCATAGACTCCCGCGTCTCCCATGTGCACTCTTCTAGGTTATGGTGGTTCCACAACACTTTCACCATCGGAATCTCCTTGTTCCTTAGCTGTCTGATCTGTGTGTCCAGAATCCGTACTGGTTGCTCTACATAAGTGAGATCCCTTAGAATCTCCACATCAGGCTCACTAATAACCCGATCCGGATCTGACACAAATTTTCGTAGCATAGAAACATGAAACACCGGGTGAATCCTTTCCATAGAAGTAGGTAAATCGAGCTTATATGATACATTTCCGATCCTCTGTAAAATCTCAAAGGGTCCAATGTATCGTGGAGCTAACTTACCTTTCTTCCCAAAACGAACCACTCCTTTCATCGGAGACACTTTCAGCAATACCCAATCCCCCTCCTGAAACTCTAACAGTTTCCTGCGAATATCTGCATAACTTTTCTGTCTACTTTGTGCTATTCTGATTCTCTCTCTGATTACGGGCACTGTTTTACTGGTAATCTCTACCAACTCTGGTCCGGCAAGAGCTTTCTCTCCTACCTCTTCCCAGCAAACAGGTGATCTGCATTTCCTCCCATATAATGCTTCATAAGGAGCCATCCTAATGCTAGCATGATGACTGTTATTGTAGGCAAACTCCACCAAAGGTAGATGCTGCCTCCAAGAACCGCCAAAGTCTAACACACACATTCTGAGCATGTCCTCTATGGTCTGGATGGTCCTCTCTGACTGTCCATCAGTCTGTGGGTGGAATGCAGTACTAAAATCTAATCTCGTGCCCATAGCACTCTGCAAACTTCGCCAGAATCTGGAGGTAAACTGAGGTCCTCTGTCTGAAACTATAGACACTGGGACTCCATGTAATCTCACTATCTCATCCAGATACACTTGTGCTAACTTATCCACAGAATAGTTACTCCTAACTGGAATGAAATGAGCAGATTTCGTGAGTCTGTCCACAATCACCCATATAGAGTCTATCCTGTTGGATGCTGCCGGTAAGCCCACTATGAAATCCATAGCTATGTTTTCCCATTTCCATTCGGGAATCGGCAGTG
The DNA here is from genome assembly GCF_001659605.2 of Manihot esculenta. NCBI lineage: Eukaryota > Viridiplantae > Streptophyta > Magnoliopsida > Malpighiales > Euphorbiaceae > Manihot > Manihot esculenta. The sequence goes on from NC_035161.2 coordinate 11,609,161, forward strand.
GGTTAAGCATTCCAGCCGGCTTCTGATGTTCTAACTTCACCCTCTGACAAGTCTCACAGGCTGTCACAAACTGCGCCACTCCCTTTTTCATGGCTGGCCACCAATACACTCTCTTTAGGTCTCGATACATCTTGGTGGCTCCTGGGTGAACACTATATCGTGCATTATGAGCTTCCCTCATAATGTCTTCCTTCAGACTGCTATTATCTGGTACACAAAGTCGACTTCCAAAACGAAGGATCCCTTTACTGTCAAATCTGAACTTTGCACTGTTGCCTGACTGAACAGTCCTGACAATTTTCATCAACTCAGGGTCCTCGTGCTGTCTCTGGGCTATCTGCTCCAGAAACACTGGTGTCACTCTTATCTGTGCTATCAACGCACCTGTACCAGACAATTCTAGCTGTAACCCCTCATCGATGAGCTTGTACAGCTCCATCACTACTGGTCTCCGCTCTGCTGCTATATGAGATAAACTACCTAGTGACTTCCGACTTAAGGCGTCTGCCACAACATTCGCCTTACTCGGATGATACTGGATCTTACAATCATAATCACTAAGCAATTCTACCCATCTTCTCTGCCTCAAATTCAGTTCTCTCTGGCTCAAGATGTATTGTAAACTTTTGTGATCAGTGAAGATCTCGCATTTAACCCCGTAGAGGTAATGCCTCCACATCTTGAGTGCAAAGATAACTGCTACCATCTCAAGGTCATGGGTGGGGTAATTCAACTCGTGCTTCTTTAACTGCCTCGAAGCATAAGCAATCACCCTATCCTGCTGCATCAGAACACAACCCAATCCTACTCGAGACGCATCACAGAATACTGTGAAATCCTGGTCACTAACAGGCAGAGCTAGCACTGGTGCTGTAGTCAGTCTCCTCTTGAGCTCCTCAAAGCTCTCGTCACACTGGTCTGACCAGATAAACTTCTGGTTTTTCTGAGTCAGTTTGGTCATAGGAGCTGCTATCTTCGAGAAGTTCTGTACGAACCTCCTGTAGTAACCTGCCAGTCCCAGAAAGCTTTTAATCTCAGTCACTGTAGTGAGTCTGGGCCAGTTAGCTACAGCCTCTATCTTCTTGGGGTCTACCTCAATCCCATCTGCTGATACCACATGTCCCAAGAAAGAAATGCTCCTCAACCAAAACTCACACTTCGAGAACTTGGCATACAAACCATGCTCTCTCAGTGTCTGCAACACTATCCGCAGATGCTGAGCATGCTCTTCTGCATTTCTGGAATACACTAAGATGTCATCAATAAAAACAATCACAAAGTGATCCAGAAACTCGCTGAAAACTCTATTCATGAGATCCATGAATGCTGCAGGGGCATTAGTCAACCCGAACGGCATCACTAAGAACTCATAGTGCCCATATCTGGTCCTGAATGCTGTCTTAGGCACATCTGTCTCTCTGACTCTCAACTGATGATACCCGGATCTCAGATCTATTTTAGAGAAACAACCTGCTCCAGCTAGCTGATCAAATAGATCATCAATCCTAGGCAGAGGATATCTATTCTTGGTAGTGACCTTGTTTAATTGTCTGTAGTCAATACAAAGTCTGAGGGATCCATCCTTCTTTCTGACAAAAAGTACTGGAGCACCCCAAGGTGAGGTACTAGGGCGGATGAAACCCTTATCTACCAAGTCCTGTAATTGCTCTTTTAACTCTTTTAACTCTGCTGGCGCCATCCTGTAGGGAGAAATAGAGATAGGTCTGGTCTCAGGCAACAAGTCAATTTCAAACTCTATCTCCCTATCAGGTGGTAGTCCTGACAAGTCGTCTGGGAACACATCCAGAAACTCTCGAACTACTGGTACTGTAGCTGGTTCCCTAACCTGACTGTCTAGCTCTCTCACATGAGTTAGAAACCCCTGACAACCCCTCCTAAGCAATCGACGAGCCTGAAGGGCTGAAATCATACCTCTGGGTGTACCTCTCCTGTCTCCTCTGAAGACACACTCTGACCCATCCTGGTCTCTGAGACTAACTATCTTCTCTCTACAGTCCAACGTAGCACTACATGCAGATAGCCAATCCATCCCTAGAATGACATCAAAATCTGTCAAGTCTACAACCACAAGGTCAGCTGGAAGGCATCTACCCTCTATGAATACGGGACTGAAACGACAGACTGACACTGCCACTGATGGGTCACATTTGGGTCCACTGACCCAGAGAGGATACGCTAACTCAGAACTGATCAAACCCAATCTCTCTATGGCTCTCGAAGCAATAAAGGAATGAGAAGCACCGGGGTCCATCAAAGCATACACATCTGAACACCCAATGATGAGATTACCTGACACCACTGTGTTCGACATGTTAGCCTCCTCCTGAGTCATAGTGAAAATCCGTGCTGGGGCTACAGGATTTCCACCTCGGGAACCTGCTGCTGAAGTAGAGGCTGCCCCTCTCCCTCTACCTCTACCACTACCCTGAGGCATAGCTGAAGCTACTGGCTGCCCTACTGGCTGTGCTACACTGCCTGAACTCATCTGCTGGGAAGGTGCCACAAAAGTCACCTGAGGACACTCTCGAGCAAAATGCCCTACCTGTCCACATCTGAAACAGGCTGACGATCCCAACTGACAAGCTCCTCTGTGTGGTCTCCCACATCTTCCACATACTGGAATAGCTGTGCCAGAGCTTGAGCCACTACCCATTCCCAGACCTGACTTGACTTTACTCCAGAACCCTTTCCTTGTTCCTCTCGCTCTATCCCATCTCTTACTGCCTGTAGAACCTGAACTGGGGGCCTTAGAACCCGAAGCCTGTGCTTTTGACTGTTTCTGAATATTGGCACTAGCTTCCATCTTCCTGGCTGCATCGATAATAGAGTGAAAACTCTCCTTTTCTGCTGGAAGGATCAAAGAAGAATACCTAGGATAAAGTCTCATGGTATATCTCCTCGCCTTCTTCTGATCAGTATCATAGGCCTGACCCACGTACTGAAGCAGATCCAGGAACTTATCTGTGAACTCATCAACAGTCATCTCATCTGTTTGTCTCAACTGTTCAAACTCAATTATCTTCATCTCCCTGGAACTATCAGGAAAAGCCCACCCTGCAAACTCATTAGCGAACTCTCCCCACGACATACTGTTCATTCTGGGCTCTATATAGTTCTTAAACCATTCTCGAGCCTTCTTACACTTCAGTGTAAATCCTGCCATCTCTATGGCTCTACTGTCATCTGTACCCAACTCATCAGTGATCATCTTCACAAATCTCAAGTACTCAAATGGATCATCTCCTGTGTTAAACTTCGGAGCATCCAATTTAAGGTACTCAGTCATCTTTACCTTACTTCCAGATGAACTAGATGGAAAAATTTGGGCAACAGGGGCTACTGGTTCTGTTTGTGGTGGTGGAGGTGCTGGTTCATTTATTTCTGGGTGTGCTGCACTTGGATGTATAGGGGAGGGTGGATACATAGGATATGGCGGATATGATGGGTAATAGGGAGGATATGGTATATATGGGTCAAAGCGAGAGTATTCCGACATACCCTCCATCGGATACTCTGGCTCCCGAAACAAGGATGGATAGCCATAACCTGAGGCCTGAACGCCTCCCTCGGACTCTCCCATACCTTCATCCATAGACGGATCAGTCTCCATGGCCTCCCTCACTTCTTCTGATCCACCTCCTCTAACTACCCCTCTTCTGCTCTCGTCTACAGACCTTCTAGGGTCTATTGACATGCCTTCCCTGCTAGATCTTTGCGACCTTGCCCTTGGCAATGCAGGAGGACAAGCAGCTAATTCCTCACTATCTGATGGGACTCCAGTCAATCGAGCTGATCGACGAGTTCCTCGCATCTTAACTCTCTGAAAAAAAAACATACGATAGCATATCAGCACATCAACATATATTTCAAACATAAAACACAGGCATATGCATCTCATAGCATCAAAAAGACAGGACTCAACATCCTATCCTAGTGGACATGATTTCCTATTGTGCTTGACCAACTGTAACCTCTATGAGCCCGACACTCTCTCTATAGGTCCGATCATATGAACCTAGGGCTCTGATACCAATCTGTAACGACCCCAAAATGGACCGTCACCGGCGCTAGGATTCAGATCGGCTTAAGGCCGCCAGGACCCGTAGCAAGCCTGCTATACTCTCTGTGTACCTGTAAATCTCATACATGATCATACATTTTATGTGAAAATAAAAACTCTTTTCCTGATCCAAGGCTTAACCTGTGCATGCACTATCTCTGTCTATACCCTTGACTAGAGCTGGCTCTAGATGGGTTATCTCATACCTGTTAAGCCTGGTTTTTCACATACTCAGCAAAATATATACATAAACAGATCATGTACAAAAACCAAAGATTTACAATACAACTATGTCAAGCACAATTCTAACTGTAAGCACAATGAACACATCTCTTTAATAGTACATGTCCACTCTAAGCTATTACAAGTTTCTTCTCTTATCTTTGAACTCTTCTGACCTTCCCTTGTACACTGTATACTGAAATCCTGCAAGACTGGGATCAAGGGAGTGGGATGAGCTCTATAGCCCAGTGAGTAGAATAACAAAATCAGTCATAAAATATGAGCACATGTAATGCGTCATAACACAGACAAGCCACATCAAGAGTAAACCTGTCACCACATAGCCTCAGTAACTTCCGTGCCAGGGCGTAGAATCGAGCACCTGGTCTTCCTGTCATATATGTATATGTGTGTATAACACCTCTGTACTTACCGTTGCCAGGGCGTAGTCAAAGGCTCCTGGACTTTACTATACCTGCCAAGGCGTAGTCAAAGGCTCCTGGTCTTAACTCAGAGACTATTGGATTATTCAGCATTTACTCGCACCAACAATTAACAATGCAATGCAACATATTCGTGAATACTAATGCAGGCAACCTATTTGCATAATCATGATGCATGAGATATGCTAAAACATTCCATTGTTTTATTAAAAGCACTAAGTTTAGTTCCACTCACCTCTGGCTCTGGACTGACTCTGGACTGACAAGTAAACTCTGGAGCAGTACTCACTGCTGCTCTCTCTGGTTCCTCTGGTCTGTATAACCACATAAAGACTTAAATGAGGGACCAAACTATCTCAAAATCAAGTCCTGAACTACCCAAGAATCCCCTTCATCTTACTCTAAAGCTCATGCAAAACATACAAAAGAAAAGCTGGACAGAACACTTTCGGCGGCAGGTTCGGCGGCCGAATGTCCTCTCCAGAGACGAAACTCAAGCACCTTCGGCGGCACCTTCGGCGGCCGAATCCCCCCAAACAGAGCCGAATATGCAAAAACACTCGGGGGCAAGCTGTGGCAACCAAGCCACCATGCAGGAGGTTCGGCGGCGGAATGAACCTTCGACTGCCGAACCTGAGTTCATCCAGAACTCAGCTTCAATGGCAAACCATCTTCTCCTTCCCTTCAACCACTCAAAACATATATACTCCAACTCCTCAACACACATATACTCAAGTATATGATCACAAGGGTCCAAAACTATCTAATAACCCCAAATAACAAACATAACATAACACATAAACATGTATACATGCATAAAACATCCAAATCACCCTTTATCACCTCAACATGCATCTCTCTCCACAACTGCCATAAAACCTACAGAAAACACATAAACAGGTTCAAGAGCATTACTTACCTCCTGTAACAAGAAGATGAACACTCTGAACTAAGGAAAACGGACCAACTCTTCTCAAACTCTCAACTTCTCAAAACCTTTAGCTTTTGTTTCAACCTTTCAAAACCTTGGACAAAACACACTTCAATCTTCTGTATGAGCAGCTCAATATTACTTGCAGATTAGTCATGAGGGACGTGGCCTATTCCATGGCAAGAATCTGAGGCCAACATCTGTCAAAAGCCATGACTCAGCTAGCTGGCCAACTCATCGTCGGCTGCCCAATCACATGCAAGACCATGCAACGTTCGGGGGCCGAACTTGAAAGCCGAACATGGAGCACTTTCGGCGGCCGAACTTACCTTCGGCGGCCGAACTTGGCTCAACTGCCTTAGGTCAATTTCAACTCAATGCTCACTTCCATTAACCTTAAAACAGCAAAGTAAAACATAAATCCTACCCGTTATAGAATTCCGACACCCTGAATTCCACCGAACAACAGGAATTCCGGTACCGGATTCTAGCCGGGTATTACATCGTCAGTGTTAAAATCTCAATCTCTTACAACTAAAGTTGCAGCAGATGAACTATAACAGTAACTGCAAGTCAAGGAAATAGAAGTATATAACTAAAATTATTGGTGCAACAGGTAGCATGTAAAATCATGTTAAAATATGAGTAAAAACTCAATAGTCGTGTACACGACAAAGAGTAAGGTAGAACCAAAGGACTTCTTCAATAGTGACTCAACATAACGAGAACCCAACAGTCAATGTCACAGTAAGGAACTGAAATAGCAATGAGTCTCAGGCTCTCAGCAACGGTAAGGATGGAGGTTTCTACTAAGGGCAGCATAAATTTGAGAAAATGAGAAGTTTGCAACTCACGAAGCAAATGAGATAGGAATATATGATACATCCCATGTTAATCTCTCTATAAAAATTAAATTTTGTTGTTTACACCATGTTTGACACAATTTTTTTATCAAAATATTTTTAACAAAAATAAGATCGATCAAATTGATAATTTTAAATTCAATCCACACAAAACCTAATAAAAAAAGAAATAAAATCAAACTAATTTTTACTGATTTTATTCAGTTTGTTATTTTAGTTTAAACTGAATATTGCTCACTCTTAATCTAGGGTTGCACATATTTATATACCACCAGTTAATGGCATATTCATAGAACACGTCGTAACAAAGCCAACCTTTATGCACAATCAAGAAAACTAATAAGCAAAGAAGATCCTGATCAACCATGTCATCACAACTACCAAGAGTCAACCATACAATGAATTCATCATCATATACTAGAGCTCTAGTTTGGAGGAAAGCAATAAGGGTCAATAAATCAACCAACAATTTATACATAGGAGATTAAAGAATTTTCCTAAACTTAGTCAATAAGGATGTCGACCATTTGAGTGAGGAAGAGTGTTAAGGATCCAAAATTTTGGGTATCAAACTGTATTTTTTTCAAAGATTACATGGGAAACTTATAGTACCAAGACATAAGTTTCTAGGGACAATATAGTATATTATAATTTATTTATATTTATTTATTTATTTTAGAAGATGTGTCATTCCAAGCATATCAATGTCTTCTCCTACCACATCCCAAGTTGTTGTTAAGTCTCTTTAAAGGGGAGAGACTAGTTGGCTACCAATGAGGAGTAAATCCAGCTAGCCACCATAGGCTTTATCGAGTCCCTATGTTATGCTCATTTATTGTAGGTTTTGTCTCTTACTATAAAGAATTTGAGGATCAACAATTGAACTGTATTAACTATTTCATATGAATGAAAGAAATAGCTTGTTTATGAGAGATATGTACTCTATTTTTATGATGTTTATTGTTATTATGTTGTAATGCTTGAGATGCTTATTTTTATAAAATAAATGTTTTGATCACTTTGGCAAGCGATTTGTTAGGCTTTTACTAATCTATTCGAGTTAATGTGCATATTCTAGTGAGAAACTTTAAGCTAAATTGTCTTGAAAGAGTTTAAGCCAAGTGCCGATAAAATCTCATACAAAAATTAGCAATAAAGTACACATTTAGAATTACAAATATAAGCAAAATCTAATATCTTTATTAGAATCCCAACCACGACTAACATCCACAAATCACAACTTATAAATAACGACAATAAGTTCAAATCCAACCCTAATCTTTTAGACAATAGCCAAATAACCCTATTTTTAACTTTTGCCTCATATTAACCTAATACTTTGCAAAATAGGCTAAATAAGGACTGCTATTATTAAGCCTCATGCATTTAAAAAGCATACCCCATCTAAGTGCGTGAATGTGACAAAAATTAATAAAATAATTTAAAACTTTAGAAAAAGTAAAATAAATAGAAATAGTTTCCTTAAGGGAATAGGAAATACACATGTAATACTTCATTGCATAAAGGGAAGACTTTTTTATGCAATCCTTAACTTTTGATTTTTCACCCAAGACTTGAAATCCCTAAAATACAATTTCATTGATTTTTTTTTTCCATTCAAGCGCATATTAGGAGCAGCTCGTGGAAGGAATCATTCTAAGCATGTGGCCAATACAAAGACACATATATTGCTCTACTTCTTAAGAGAATGACACTCCAAGTTGAAGACTCTTGCTGGGCAAAACTATAAATACACAATAGGTGACCATATTTCAGTTTTCGCACATTTCATTTAGTTTGAGTCTATAATATTATTATCTAGTTTGTGATGACTCTCGAAAGCTTTACATGCAAGTTTGATGCTAGTGTGTGAGCTGTTATAGATGCTTGTAAGGAACCCCAGAGATCGCTGCAACCCAAAAATACGCAGCGAAAAAATAAAAGATCTTTATTTTTCTTTTTCTGAGTGCTTCGTTTAATTCAAAATGAAGGATAAAGAAACTAACATTTTCAGAAACTATTTCAGACTAATGATGCTGCTTTTGAAATGAACACCCTCAATGTAATCCACACGAATATTTCTGTCTGGAGTGCTAGCTCTCTAAAGGGATAATCAGCTATGTACTTTAGATCTGCAACACCGAAAACGATTACAAAACTCTCCTCACACTTTCTGTAAAACTCTCAAAGAAGGTGTTTTTGTTCACGTATTTTCTCTCAAAAACTTTTCTTTTTCACACTTTTTTTTTCGTAAAAGAATTGTGATTATGATCATAGGCACATAATTGCAGATATCAATATATGTGTGCAATAAATAAATAAAAAGACATTTTATCTGTAACCTTTACAAATAGTCTACAAATATTATTATCTTATAAACATTACAAATAATTAATATTAGTAATAATAACAACTTTATTAAAATTATTATTAATTATACTAACGGGCTCTTAGCCCATTAATATGACATAGCATATCAATGACGTTCTTTTGTGTGTGACCCAATAGGCTCATATTAATTGGCAATAGGTCCAATCCAACAAGGCCCATAAATCATAAGCAGCCTCTAGCAAGACGTTATGACTACCCAATTAATATGAGGATCGATAGTCCTATAAACCCTAATAAACAGAATATGTATTAATCCTTTTGTCAAACGGTATCTAGTTTGAATATAAGTCATAGTCAATGTCAAACTTATAATGTTCAAACTTATAATTTTTCGATCTCTAAGTAGACTGATAAAACCAAATGATATTGATCACATTATCAATTCATTTGAGCATGGCCATGCATTTCTCAGTCTCACTTATCAATGAGTCCAAAAGATATCTCTTTCAAAGGGATGGACAAATTTTATCTTGATTATTCAATATCCTTTACATTATTTTCTATTATGCTCAATCATAACCTTTATGATTATCCGATTAAAGACAATGTTTGGTTATGTCAAAACATAACAGTCCTTATATTGGAAACTATGACAATTTCAAGTCAAATGATTAAAACATAACTATTTTGAGATTCACTTATAATAATAACCCATGTAGTGATCTCAATGTGGGTCCATTCAATACTTTGTTCCTTAACAAGTATCTATGGTTATTGATTTATATCAACATATACATAATCATCTCATGATTATCAATCAATAGTCATACTAGTCATATTTTATTATTATCATTATAATAATAAGTAACCAGAGATGTTAATCATTATTATGTAACATGCAAACAAATAATAATGATAATAAAATCTCTTTTATTAATAAACAAAATGACATATAAAAGATCCAAAATAATGGTTTAGGGCAAATACACTAACAATGTCGACACTCTCCCTCATTTTATTTTGCTTCTTTCTAATTCCGATAGTAAAGTAATTGTGCACTTTTTTTGTTAAAGGTTTCACTTTTTCTGCCAAAGGTTTCAATTTTTCTATTCCATAGTTTATGAAAATAGAAAAGAATAAAGAAAAAAGCTTCTAAATTGAAACTAAGTTGTGGGGAGTTTTAACTTCTTTTGGATTTTGAGTTTTAGATTGAAGTTCATGCTTAAAATTTTATTGTTTGTGTAACGACCCGAAAACCGGACCGCTACCGGCACTAGGATCCAGATCGGCTTAAGGCCGCCGGGACCCATAGCAAGCCAATATACCTCCTGAATACCTATTAAATCCCATACATGATCATACAAATACATAAAACTTTAAACTTTTTCTTTCATTCACCAAGCTTAACCTGTGCATGCACAACTCATAAACATAAACCCCATACTGGAGCCCTCATCAAATGCTCCAATGGGGTAACACATTATACATTAAGCTTGGTTTACATTAACATCATTAAAACATTTCATTAAAAAGACCATGTATCAAAAAGGGATTAACAATTCTCTAGGGCCAAGCATAATTCTATCCTCAATACAATTATTTACATTACATTACATTACTATACTTTACATTACAATGTCTTTCTCATGTCCACGGCTAACTATTTCACAAAACATAACTTTACTCTTGATGACTTTCTGATCTATCACATACCTGCAAACCTGAGGGATTAAGGGAAAGGGGGTGAGCTACTAGAGCCCAGTGAGCAGAATAGTAAAACATTATATTTAAAACATATGATCTCATGGAATGCATCACATCACAAACAAATCACATCAAGGATGGACTTGTCACCAATAGTCCTCTACATATCCAATAGTGCCAGGGGCGTAGAATGGGTCTCGTCCTGGTCTTTCTCTTATCATAACATAACATAACATAGCATTCCAATAATGCCAGGGGCGTAGAATGGGCCTCGACCTGGTCTTTCTCTTAACATAGTGCCAGGGGCATAGAATGAGCCTCGTCCTGGACTTCCATACCATACCATATCATCATCATATCATATCATACGAGGACTAAAGGATCATTCAATACCCATCCACATCATCATCATATTATGTAATGCAACATATTCGTGGATTCTAATGCAAACATCCTAATATATCTCATGGCAATCGTGATGCATGAACATGCTCAAAAACTTATCTATTTGCTTTGAAACACAAAGAGTTATTCTACTCACCTCAGGCTAGCTCTGAAAAGACACTGAAGCAGCTATCTCACTGCTGGGGTCCTCGGTTCCTCGGGTCCGAACCTACACAAGTGGACTCAGATGAGGGACCAAACATACATGAACATGACTCTAAAAGACTCCCCAAAAACCCTCTAAAATACCTTAAAACAATCATAGAAAACATGCAAAGGAAGGCTGAACAGGGCACTTTTGGCGGCAGGTTCGGCGGCCGAAAGTCCCTTCCAGAGACGAAACTCATGCATGTTCAGCAGCACCTTCGGCGGCTGAAACTCCCCTCCAGAGCCGAAAGTCCACTTTCGGGGGTAGGGTTCGGCAGCCGAAACATGCTACCACAGGCAGGTTCAGCGGCCGAAAGTTCCTTCGGTCGCCGAACCTGAGTTCTCCCAAAGTGGCAGAACTCAGCCATTCTATGCACATTTTGCCTCCCAAATCATTCAAACATGCATTTAGCTATTCTACAACATGCATCCACAAGCAAATAAGCATATAGGGGTCTCAAACTATCCTAAACCCCAACACAAACACATAAGCAACACAAACAACATACATTTTTCATAAACTCAACATTTACCCTAACAACAAACAACTAACTTAAACATGCATTTCTACCCCATAAACTTTCATAAAACTTGTTTAAAACATACAAGAAAGGTAGGATCTAAGCTTACCTCTTGAAGATCGAGAGGAGAGACGATCCTAACTTGGAGATGGGAGAAATCTAGCTCCTTGGGTCTCCAAGTTCCAAAACTTGATCTTAGCTTCAAAAACTTCAAAAACCAAGCAACCACTTGTTAAAACTTGAAAGATTTGGGGAAAATCATCAAAACCAACCATGGGAGGACATGGACTCACCGTTGGCCGAAAATAGGGGAGGAAGCTCGCCCATTTTCGGCTATGAGGCCTTTTATAGGTGGCTAGCCAGGCCACCTTTGGAAGCCGAAGGCGACTCCAAAACGCATGCACGTTCAGCGACCGAATATGAGGTTCGGCGGCTGAAAGAAAGCCACATTCGGAAGCCTAACGTGCCCCCCTAAACTATCCCACGTTCGGCGGCCGAACCTGGAAATGCCTCCATGGTCCTTTTCATTCAAAATTCAATTTCTTTCTTACTTAAAACCATAAAATATATGAAAACATTTTGTAAAAACATGATTTTACCCTTCTAGAGGTTTCCGACATCCGAGATTCCATCGGATGGTAGGAATTCCGATACCGGAGTCTAGCCGGGTATTACATTGGTTTCAGGGTAAAATAAGGACATGAAATTATTGTGTTGATCAAACTATAATATTCGCAATGAAGTCTTGCATCTATGTTGTTTATTATTACCTAAGTTTAATGTGTTAAATTTTTTTCTCTAAGATGAAAGTTTAACGTATTAAAAACTTGAACAATAATATGTAGCTGTCCTGTTTATGTGTTTTCTTTATGGACTAATTATAGAAATATTTACTTGATTGTAAATTTTGGAATCTTCTTTTTATTGGCCATATATCTTCTTCTGTTACAATGAATTGGATTTTATAGCTTCAATAAAAAGTTGGATTTTATAGTTTTTTATTATTATATTAATTTAATTAAATAATTTCTATGGAGCATCAAATGCTAGAACTTTGATAATAGTTGCCCTTGTTTGGCCCATTTTGCAAAGTATGGGATTAATATGAGCTAAAAGCTGAAATTTGAATTATTTGGTCCTTAATTAGAAGTTTAGAAGTGGATTTGAACTTATTTCCATAAAGAAATTGCAAACTTAACTACATAACTCACATCTACAAATCACAAATACAACTCAAGAACTTTATTTTTTGAATATTTGAAGCACTCTTAGAAATAGAGATATAATCCCAAACAGTAACTGTCTTAGTAACTATAAAACAAAACTAGCAAGATCATAGAATACAAATTGTTGTTGTCATTGGCAGCGGCTTTGTTACTACATTAGCCGAGAGAGAGCGCAAGATAGCAAAAATTGATAACAATTGGTTGCATTCTTCTCCTTTGCATTAGCGAATGCGAGAACAAGCGCTAGTTAGAGAGTGAAAGTGAGCTCCAGAGGTGACAACAAGAGAGATCTCTAGAAGCAATAGTAAGTGTAGGCGCAAGAACAAGATTGAGATAATAAACAACATTAATCAATCGTCTATATAGAGAAGAAGAAAGAGAAAAAGGTTAGAGAGAAATGAATATCTAACCGAGAGAAAAGTAGGAGGAAGCTAGAATTGTGAGGCTTATAATACTATTTTGAATGTCTTTATGTTTACATCTAAAATAGATTATATGATCTTATTGGTATTAAGCTAAATAAAAAGAAAAAAAAAAAGAAAAAACAGAGAATGTTAGTTTTAGGGATCGAACCCAAAACCTTTAAAAGTTTAAAAAAGAAAATATCACTGCATCAATTAATAATTAGAAAGTAATACTTTCAAGTTATATTTATTTAATTTAATTTAATTATATAAATTTTTTTAATTTTTAAAATTAAATCAACTTTCTTAATAAATTAAATTAAAATCTTAATTCATTAGTTATTTTGATTCGAATCGATTACATTATCTTAAAATTATAATTGCAATAAAATTTTAAAAATTATGCTAAAAATTACATAGAAAAAGGATATAATTGAAAAGGCGATAAAAGATTTGTAAAAAATGGAACTCCAAGTCCCTGAAGAGAAACCAGCACACGGAGGTTAATTAAAAGCACATAACACCTAAGCTAGAGAACTTTTCCCGAGTACCAAAAACTTTGAATATTCCACCAAAAATCTTTCCAGGGTAGTTATTCGTTAATTCAGGTAATGATGATGGTTGCATGTTTCATACTTGAGTCCACATCACACGCTCAGAAGAAGCCAAGCCCACCACATCATCTCCCGTTCTCCACGCTGGAAAACTCGTTGTTAAGACGCAAGTGGGTACTAATTTTGTTTATTAATCAAGTCCGTCACCGTCCTCCTCTTCATGATATATCTATCTCTCCTAGGATTATTTCTTCTCTGTGGCCCTTCATCATTTCTTTATTAAAAGACAATATTGGACCAAATCCTGTGTAGAATCTTTCTCCCTCTTCCTCTTTTCTTTCTTGGAAAAGTTGTGATCCAATCTTGACTCTCACCCTTTTTGTTAAGCAGTAATTGTTTTCATCATAAATGCTTTTTCTTTGAAACTGAACCAAAAACGTTTCACTTTGGAACTTTATTATCCTTTTTTTCCCTCTTTTGTTTCAATTTTTGGTTGGTATTTTTTGAATTTTAGGCAGTTTGGTCATCTGGGTAATTATTTTTCCCATTGAATTTCCCCTTGAGAGATACCGACTCTGTGTTTTGGTTGGTCTGTATCTGTTTTTCAAGTTAAGATTTATTAATTTCCCAGCAGAGAGAGACACAATTAATCAAGTTATTGAGGTAGTTGAATTCTGGTTTTGCATTCACGGGAAAATAAGGTTTGTCACAAGAAAGGTGCTTAAGGAAAGTTGAGATTCTCAACTGCTTCAGTGACTGCTGAGCCTTTCTTAATTGTTTCTTGGCTCAGAAGAATCTCAAAGCTCTGTCTTGGTTTTTGGATTCGGAGCAGAGAGAGATACATAGAGTTTCCTTGGCTCTGTTTTCACCATGAATCATTCTGGAGCAGCCTCTGATCAGAAAGCAGCAGCAGTTGAAGTGTCAAAAGATAGAAATGGAATTGATCAAATTGTGCTGAGTAATCCTCGAGGAGCTTCAGCTCGGGTCAGAAATCTTTTCACATCTTCTCTTCTTCTTTCTTCTTTAATCAATTAGACAAATTAGATGCTTCATGTAGATGTACAAAGCTGCAGTTCTGGGAATGAACAGTAAAATTTTGTGGTTTGCATCCTAATTTCTCATGTTCATCCAGGTTAGCTTCTATGGAGGACAAGTTCTCTCATGGACGACTGATCAGGGAGAAGAACTGCTATTCACTAGTAGTAAGGTAAATTTATTATTATTATTATTATTATTATTATTATTACCTTTATATATCTCGTTTGTTCTAGTATTATGCAATTAAATTAGATTTTTTGCATTCCAGCTGCATTTTTTCTTTTCATTATTTCAAACTTTTTAGATTTCTACTGATAATTTTTTGGTTATTTCCCAATTATATTTCTCAAGTTTATCTTTGGTTTTCATCTGAAACAGGCAATTTTCAAGCCACCAAACCCAGTCCGAGGAGGAATTCCCATTTGCTTTCCCCAGGTATTATGAGCTTATATATGTGTGTATTTGTCAGCAATATGTTTGACAAAATGCCAATATTGGAAATCTCTGGCTAATAGGTTTCCTTAATATGGTGTTAAAAGTTTGGAAATCGGGGAGCGTTGGAGCAACATGGGTTTGCTAGGAAGAAAATTTGGTTGATTGATGAGAATCCACCCCCATTGCCTCACAATGATTCCAATGGTAAAGCCTATGTTGACTTGATACTCAGGCCATCTGAAGAAGATCTAAAGATCTGGCCACACAGGTGTTATCTCTAATTTATAATTATCAGCTCTATATTATATCCTTAGATCATGAGATAGTAGCTAAATCTGAATAAAGTAATTATATTAAGCAACATGTGATCTGGATTGGAATAGTTTATTTTTATTAAATAAATGGTTAATTAACTGCAAGTTGTGCTTAACTATTTGTTAATGATTGGCCTGCTCTTTTCAGTTTCGAGTTTCGTCTCAGGGTGTCTTTGTCAGCAGATGGAAATCTAACCTTGCTATCCCGCATCAGGAATATTAACAGCAAGCCATTTAGTTTCTCCATTGCTTATCACACATATTTCGCGATCTCAGACATTAGGTACGAGCTATTTTCCTCTTAGGTTCATTATAGAATTAGTCTTTCTCGCAAGTGATCTTCTAGGCGGTGTAGTAAATCACAGCTTAAAGATGTAATAGTTGTGTAGATTTCCCATGTGATTAGTGCTTGATTACAGTGAAGTAAGGGTTGAAGGGCTGGAAACTCTTGACTATCTTGACAACCTGTGCCAAAGAGAACGCTTCACAGAACAAGGAGATACCTTGACATTTGAATCCGAGGTAATAGAAAGATGTTATGTTTCGTATGCGGTTTACCTTCCTGGAATTTTTCCTGTTCTGAAACATGAGAAACCTGGATTAGATTATGAATTAGTAAGAAACGGAGAGACAAAGCATAGTCATGGATTTCTAATTTGCAGGTGGACAGAGTTTATCTCAGTTCTTCAGATGTTGCTGTTTTTGATCACGAAAGAAAGCGCACATTCTTAATAAGAAAAGAAGGACTTCCAGATGTTGGTAAGCCTTTTTTTTTCCTCCTTTCCCATTTATTTTTGTTCTCTTCAACCTCTGAAATCTGCACTAAAGTAGCGGTTATAAGCAGTGGTGTGGAATCCATGGGAGAAGAAATCAAAGTCCATGGTAGATTTCGGAGATGAAGAGTATAAGCAGATGCTGTGTATTGATGGGGCAGAAATAGAGAAGCCAATAACACTGAAGCCAGGAGAGGAATGGACAGGTAGATTAGAACTCTCTACTGTCTCTTCCAGTTGATGAACACCGCATTAAATTTCTCTTGATTTGACATGAATATTCAAAGGAGGCATGGATCACTAAATAACCCCAAAGAAGCATTGCTTTGTGGTGGCTACTGCTACAGTTTAATCTTTATTTTTAGGGCAAATATAAAATTAAAAATAATAATAATAATCACCTTCTCATGTGATGAGGGAGGTTGATTAGCAGTGTATTTGTTTAGTGAAGAGGAAATTTTAGTTTAAGGTTTTGTGTTGTAGTTGCAGGCAAGAGATGTTGAAAAAAATTATTTACCGACAATAAGTGTATATAACTACATGCATATTTGGATTTATGGTTAATAAATTTGCCCTCTACTGATGTATAACTTATCTAGTAACAGCTTTCTACTACTATTGATTAATTATTATAATTAAAATTTTTAATTTTTAATTTTTTAGAAAATAAATAATTAAGATTTTCATTTGAATTTTCTTAATTATTTAAAATTATTGCTTGCTTTAATTAAGTTATTTAATTCATTTTTTAAATAATTTTTATTTTTTTAAACTAAGTAATTAAAAATCTAGTAGAAATCGAGTAATTTTAGAAATATATTCACTCTTTTTAATTTTTTAGAAAACAAATAATTAATATCTTAGTAAATTATTTTTATAAAATTATAATTTTACATATTTTTATCACTGATTTTATTTTATTTTATTTTATTTTTACGCTATCAAAAAGTAATTGTAAAGATATAAATTAATTTTATAAATTTACTTTTTCCATTAGTCATCGAAAAATAAATATTATTACTAATAATTTGACTTACCACTAATTAAATAAAAATAAATTATTATTAAGTAAAATTAATAAATTAAACATAAAAAATAAAAAATTATTAATCGAAGAGCTCTATATGTCAAAATATTAAATTACGCTCGGTGTCATATGTCTACTCGTTATAAGAAAATATAACATATTTCAACTTCTTAGCAAGAAAAGATGCTACCTATCATCTCTTTGAGAAGGAAACATGTCATTTGTCAAATTTTAGGAAAAAATTAGCCTGCTAATATATATAGATTAAATATAAATAATTAAAATTAATAAATTAATTATAAAAATAAATACAATTTAAATTAATTAAACCTTAATTATTAGAAAATACTATATGTGAATGCTACATGTCACTTTTCAATTATTAAAATATATTTTTATTTGAATATATTGTGTTATTATTAAATTAATTATTCTTTAAAGTTTTAAAAATTTGATTAATTGTGTTAAATTTCAATACTTTCTAATTTAATAATATTATAGAGTTGAACTGTTTTAAAATTTAATTTGTTGATTTAATAAATTATTTTAAAATTAATTAATAATATTTTTATAATCACTATTTAAATATCTTTTCCATTTAAAAAACTTATTTTATTTGTAAAATTATTCTTTTATGAGATGTTTTAAAAATTATTTTTTGTATGCGAAAACAAATATTTTTACAAATTTAAAAATTTCTAATATATGTGTTGATATATTATTTTTAAATATCAAACATAATCAATCACTTATTGAAAATTTATGATAAATATAAAAAAATAATACTTTATAATATAAATATATTAAATTTATATTTTTAAAATATTTATTATGAATAAATATTAGTGATAATAATTTAAATTATGTATTTTTATTTCTAATTAAATTAAAATAATTATAAATAATTAATATTAATAAATATAATTTAATTTAATTGAAAGGCTTCATATTTTAACTCTAAATTGTTAGAAGATGTCACATTTCAATCTCTTAAAAATAATAAACTTTATATATTTTTGTATGGATCCAATGCATGTAATGGGCTTCAGTTCCCTCCCCATCAATAGCAATATCTTTAGGACAAAAAAAAAAAAAAAAAAAAAAAAAACTGCATCAGTGTAATTATCCATATGGTCTAGCCAAGAGAACTAATACCAAATTAAGACAAGATGTTGACCTAAAGCCCCAAAAAGAAAAAAAGAAAGAAAAAAGCCTAGATGAAAACACCCACATAACATGGAGCCAAAAATGGGCTAGGATATATGGATAAAGCATCCATAATATGTCAAAAATATTCCCAATTTGAAAGAGAGGAGGACAAAAAAACATCCAATCCAATATGCTCAAAATGACTTTTTAACATGTACCATTTGACCTTTAAATTTAAACCTTCAATGTGGACACTGCAAAAAGAATGCAGCCTAAAGTTGTTGTTCACCTAGGCTATGATTCTTGTACAAAGGCATAAGTTCAATTCCAACAAGCAATGAGATAATGGAGAAGGACCCAATTGCCAATTGCAACTTTAATAATGGGAGCCTCTTTTCTTTTCCTTTGATTTTTACTTTTTTTTTTTTTAAAGAAAAAATTGGGTTTTTGTGTTTGTGAGCCATGTCATAGGATGAGGAGTTGTGCATCATGTTAGGAAATTTTCAGGGCAGACAAGAATGGCCATGATTTAATAGGCCTTGTAATGAGAGCCACAAACCAAGATAGTGACCTTTCTTCCACTATTTTATGGGCTCTCTTTTTTTTTTTCATGAAATTTACTATATGATCTCTTAAGTTTGGCAAAAATTATATTTTAATCCCATCTTCTTAAATAAATGACAATTTAATCCATGAATTTTAATTCTAATCAATTGAATAGTTCTCCTGTTATTCATTGTTCATCAATTATAAATTGTCAAAGTCAATTGTCAATTCAAATATATGAAAAAAAATTATTATAATTATTGTTATTATTGTTAAAATTTATAATTTTTGATTCAATTTAATTCTCGATTTTAATAATTTTGGTATGCGGAATAAGTAGTAAACATATTTGAATCATGATTAAATCAAATTTATTTTTTTTCTAGATAGTTATAAATTTAAGATCTCATTTTGATTCCTATTATATGAATATGAAAGAATCGATAGTATATTTGCTGAATCAATATGAATTTATTAATTTTTATTTTAAATAGTTGTTAAATCCTATAACTTCAGATTTAAAATTTCATTTCATTTTTATTATGAAAACTACACAAAACTTTTAATTATTTATTTTTCTTACACTAGCCATTTTCTCTTTAGAAATAAATTAATTTCTCATGAGTTTTATAATTTATGATATAGAACTGCTTAATATTATAAGAACATATTGCTGTATTGTAAATCATATTTTTAGCTAAATGATAATTGTATATATTTATCAAAATACATTTTATAGTACTTTTAACTTTTTTCTGGAAGATGTATCATTTTTAATTATTTTTAAAATTTTATCTTAAATGTTAAAGACTTTCAATTTTTCATTACAGATTGAAGGAAGAAAAGGAGAGTGAATGGTCGCGAAGGAGAGAAGAGTTGTCGGTGCTTTAGGTTTTACTTGTCCTTCATTTATTTTTTATTTATTTTCTATTGGTCTGTTTTTTTAGCATCTTTGTCTTTTTTCCTACTTCGAAAAAGTACAATGTCTCGTTCTTTCGTGATTATCCTGAAAAAGAGAAGAGTTGTCAGTATTTTAGATTTTATTTGTCCTTCATGCATAATTACTTGCGTCACACATTATTTCAAATGGATAATGCCAATCTGGTGCTTGCATAATGGGGGCAGCAACTAGCTTTTCTTTAAGAGTATCGAAAACTTCTCTACACTCATTAGAAAAATTAAATGGTACATCCTTTTGCAAAAGTTTGCACAATGGTTGAGCAATCCTTGAGAAGTCTTTGATAAATTTTCTGTAAAATTCTGCATGACCAAGAAAAAATCTAATATCTCGTATACACGTAGGATATGGTAAATCCTTAATTACATCAACCTTGGCCTTATCAACCTCAATTCCTTGTTTAGAGACTGTATGTCCTAAAATTAAGCCTTGATCCACCATGAAGTGGCATTTTTCATAATTTAAGACTAAATTAGACTCTAAACATCATTTTAAGATGTGTGTGAGGTTAATTAGACATTCATCAAATGAATTACCATAAACTGTAAAGTCGTCCATGAATACCTCGATTATCTTCTCAACAAATTCTGAAAATATACTAACCATACATCTTTGGAAAGTTGCTGGTGCGTTGCAAAGCCCAAAGCGCATCCTTCTGTAGGCAAAAGTGCCAAACGGACATGTGAAATTCGTCTTCTCTTGGTCTTCTGGGGCCACTGGTATCTGGTAAAAACCTGAAAAGCCATCCAAACAACAAAAATGAGACTTTCCTGCCAATCTTTCTAACATTTGATCGATAAAAGGTAAAGGGAAATGATCCTTCCTAGTTACTGAATTCAACTTGCGATAGTCTATACAAACCCTCCACCCGTTTTGAACACGAGTGGGAACTGATTCTCCTTCTGAGTTGGTTCTTACTGTTATTCCTGTCTTCTTTGGCACGACTTGGACTGGACTTACCCATCTACTATCTGAAATTGGATATATTATTCCGGCATCGAGAATTTTAGTATGTCCTTTTTTACAACTTCCATCATAGGTGGGTTCAATCTTCTTTGTGCTTCCCTTTTTGGCTTACTATTTTCTTCAAGGAGGATCTTGTGCATGCACGTAGAGGGGCTTAACCACGTAAGATCTGCGATTGTCCACCCAACTGCTTCCTTATACTCCTTCAGTACCTGAACAAGCTTATCTTCCTCACCTTTACTCAGTTTATTAGAGACTATGACCGGAAGGGTGTTTTCTTCCCCCTAGGAAGACATACTTCAAGTGCGTGGGAAGAGCCTTTAACTCAATCTCCGGGGCCTGAAGAATTGAAGGGAGAAGTTTGTGGTGAGAGTTGGGTATTGAAAGTAAATTAGAGGTACTTACCTTATGGTCTGATGTATCCAATGAGTGGATGGTCTCTATGATCTCTTCATCAAACTGGGTTGTGCACTCGTTAAGGTAATCTAATGTCAAGTTTTCGGTTAGAACTACCTCCAACTTGTCTTCCTTGCTTAGTTCAAATGCTTCTTGAGCGAGAGGTTCGACTACATCTATGCTACAAACAGAAAAGTTTTCATCAGGATACTTCATTGTATCATAGACATTAAACTTTACCTCTTCTCCATCAAACTCCATTGTGAGCGTGCCTTCATGCACATCAATCTTCGTTCTGGCTGTACTAAGGAATGGTCTTCCTAGCAATAAATCTGTAGAGTTGGATCAATTATCGTCCTCCATGTCTAGGACGAAGAAGTCGACTGGGAAGATTAATTTTCCCACTTGGACCAAAACATCTTCCAATACGCCCTTAGGATAGACTATTGATCTATTGGCGAGTTGGAGTGTGATTCCTGTTTGTTTTAACGGGCCTGCATCCAAAGACAAATAAACTGATAGAGGCATGACATTTATGGAAGCTCCTAAGTCACACATTGCCTTTTTTACTTCAAGGTTTCCTACTTTACATGATATAGTAAACATGCCTTTGTCTTTACATTTTGGTGCAATTTTTCTTTGGAGTACAGCTGACACATTCTCCCCTACTTTAATCTTTTCATGCCCATACAATTTTCTTTTATTAGTGCAAAGGTCTTTTAGAAATTTCGCGTACCTGGATATTTGTTTTATGGTCTCAATAAGGGGTATGTTTACCTGGACCTTGCGAAAGATCTCTAAGATCTCTTTCTCTTCCTTTTCCCTCTTTGTTTATGCAAGTCTTTCGGGAAAAGGTGGATGAATTACCTGCATCGGAGTTTGTTCTTCCTCAGATTCCTGGGGTTGTTTCTCTTCTGGAATCTCTATTTCTGCTTCTACCTTCTGGTCTGCTGTACTATCTTGGGCAAGCCTCTTCTGGCTGGCAGACTCCAACTCCTTCCCACTTCGCAAGGTAATTGCACTTGCGTTCTGTTTTGGATTTGGCATAGTTTGGGAGGGCAGTTTCCCTTGTGATTCTAGCTTGCTTACTAATGTAGCAAGTTGGCTCATTTGATTCTCCAAATTCTGAATGCTTGACTTTGTTTCCTGTTGAAAAGTAAGAGTGCTATTAGCAAGGGATTGAACAATGTCTTCTAGAGACATACCTGATTTTGTAGCTTGATAGTTGGTCCTTGGTTGGTAGTTCTGCTGTCTATTCCCATAAATAAGGTTTGGATGATCTCTCCACCCTGGATTGTAAGTGCTTGAAAATGGGTCATACTTCCTTTGTTGTCCATTGAATTGTTGTCCATTGAATCCTCCAATGGCGTTTACCTGTTGCTCTCCTTCTTGAAGGATAGGACACATATCTGTGGGGTGATCTGCTTGTTTGCAAATGCCACAAGTTCGTGTATTGTTCCCTGCAGCCAATTGTTGAATTGCAGCTGTTAGTTGTGAAATTTTAGAATCTAAAGATGCAATACTTACTTCATTGGCATTTCTTGGAATGTCCTCTTCTCGGCCATATTGTCTAGAATTGGCAGCTAATTTGGAGATTAAAGTTTTACCTTCTTCAGGTTCCATTTCTGCAATGGCTCCTTGTAACAGTCCGAAAACCGATACCCTACCGTAACGGCCCGAACCGCCACCGGCGCTAGGATCCAGGTCGGCTTAAAGCCGCCGGGACCCGTAGCAAGCCAAACATACCTCCTATCACCTGGTCAAATCCCATACATGATCAAAACTTTAACATAAAAACTGAAACATATGATGTATAAACCGAGCTTGACCTGTATGCAACATAACTGAAAACATAAAAGGACCCCCCCTACTAGAGCCCTCATCCAAACTCTAGCTGGGTCTACATGACATACATCAAGCTGGAGTCACATCCAAAGAATCAAACCTAACTTGTGCATGCATCAAACCACAACACAAGACCTCCACTAGGGTCCTCATCCATTACCATAGCGTGGTACACAACACATGCCACAAGATTAGTTCAAACATAACTCAACATCTAGCATAACATACATCATGTATTAAACAGGGACTAACCAAGTCTTAGGGCCAAGCACAGTACTAAACCATAAACATAACTCCACTTAACTTTACATTACATTCTCTTACAAATCATTATATCAATTTATAATACATGTCCACACTAAAAGTACTAATCTAAAACTATTACATGAGCAAGACCTTTTACCCTTGACGTCTTCCTGGCCTACCACTGACTTGCAAAACTGGGGTTAGGGGAAAGGGGTGAGCTAAAAAGCCCAGTGAGTAGAAACAAAGAAAACAGTTCATTAATTACATGCTTTCATGAAATGCGTCACAGCACAAACAAATCATATCACGGATTGGACCCAACCCCAAAACATCCCTAAGCTATTTGCCCGGCCACCATAGAGGGCACCACAGGACTTCGTAATGCCTGGCCCAGCCAGGTCTTATCCATAGGGCTAGTGGGGTCGTCCATGGTCCAATCTCCATCAACAGTAAATAATGCAATGCTTCATATTCGTGTAACTAGTGCAATCAACCTATTACATATAAACATGATGCATGAGCATGCTTTAGGCATTTGATTTCATAAAATAAAGATTAAGTTTAGTTCTACTCACCTCTGGCAGACGCTGAACTGACTCTGCAACAGCTAACACTGATGGCCTCCTCGATCCCTCGGGTCCGATCCTACACAGGTGGACTCCAATGAGGTGCCAACACACTCTAAACAACTCATAAACAACTACCCAAAAACCCCTTAAAACATCACTTAAACATGCATAAAAAACAACCTTGAGAAGGCTAGACAGGGCACTTTTGGCGGCACCTTCGGCGGCCGAACCCTCCCTCCAGAGATGAAACTCGGGCACTTTCGGAGGCACCTTCGGTGGCCGAAAGTCCCACTCCAGAGACGAAAGTCAGGCACTTTCGGCGGCCGAACCTTCCTTCGGCGGCTGAAAGTCTGCTTTCAAGCCAAAACTCAACTTTCGGGGGCAAGGTTAGGCGGCCAAACCATGCATCCACAGACAGGTTCGGCGGCCGAAGCCACTTTCGGCGGCCAAACCTGAGTTCTTCCCATAAGGGAAGAACTCAGCTTCTCATGCATTCAAGCCTCCCAAACCTTCCAAACACCCCAAAATAAGCACCCAACTTTACGAAAACATGCATAAACCTAAAACCATGCATAAAGGAGCTTAACAACTAGATTAAATTCCAAAAACAACATCAAAACATACCTAGATAGTTTTTGACCCACATAGGCCAAAACCATCAAAACAACCCAAATCCTCACATACTCTCTCCCCATCATGCATACTCACTCCCACATGCATAAAGGAGCATAAACTAACAACATATCATCACATAAACACATATAATCATACATTGGGCATCAAACCCACATAAACCTAAACATGCATATCTACCCATTAAAACACCATTAAACTTACTTAAAACTTCATTAAAACATAAAGGGAAGCATAGATCCACACTTACCTCTTGAAGATCGAGGGTTGGTGCGATCCCTAACTTGGAGATGGGAGGAAACAAATCCTTGGGTCTCCAAGCTCCCAAAACTTGATCTAAGCTTGAAAACTCTTCAAAAACAGCCATGGAACTCATGAAAACATGAAGGAGATGAAGAAAAACATGAAAACGGCCAAGGGAGGACAAAAACTCACCTGAGCTCGAGAAAAGGGGAGAAAACTCGCCCATTTCCGATCTGAGGGCCCTTTATAGGTGGCCTGGTCAGAGACCTTCGGTAGCCTAACGTGCCCCCTAAACTCATGCATGTTCGGCGGCCGAACTTGAGGTTCGGCGGCCGAACCTTGGCTCGTTCAAACAAGACTTTCGGAGGCCAAAAGCACTCCCGAAGCCTTTCCATGTTCGGCGGCCGAACTTCACTTTCGGCGGCCGAACCTGGCAAACGCCTCCTTGGTCTATTCTTTTCAAAACTCAAATCTTTTCCATTTAAAACCATGAAATTATTGTGAAAATATTTTAGAAAACACATTTTACCCCTCTAGAAACCTCTGGCATATTCAGAATTCCAGATTCCAACGGAGATTCCGCCGGAAGGTAGGGATTCCGATGCCGGAATCTAGCCGGGTATTACATTCTTCCCCCCTTTAAGAACATTCGTCCCCGAATGTTCCACAAACAAACAGGCATCTCAAAACATAGCATCAATCATACATAAACAAGCAAGCAATCAAGCAAGCAAAACTTAAAACCCTCTCTCCAAAAAGAGAGACACAGGTACTGTTGGAGTAAGAACACCCGGGTCTTCCAGGCACAACTTTTTCCCAAAAGAACCACCTTAGCAATACCCCAACCTTCTCCTGAACTCAACACGCATCCACTGCGCTACTCTGATCCTTACTCTTTCTCTCTTCTTCACCTCTTCACCTTTACCAACTGGCTTCTTCTCACTGCTAACCCAAAACTAACTCTAACTCTCACAGGTAGTACCCGGATTTCAGATTTATCTTGGAAAACAATCAGCTTCTACTAACTGTTCCAATAAATCATCCATCCTGCGCGGGAATACCTGCCCTTGGTAGTAACTTTGGTCAACTGCTTACAGTTGTTACAAAGTCTCGAGGATATATCCTTGTTTTTCCACAACCACACTGGAACGATCCAGGGTGAGGTACTAGGTCGGATAAAACCCTTGTCTACCAACTCTAGCAACTACTCTGACTACTACCTCTCTCTACGCAGGCGCCATCCTATAGGGAAGGAAAGAAATGGTCTTGGTAACAAGTACCACCTCCATTCCAAACTCTACCTCCCTGACAGATGGTAAACCTGACAACTCGCCTGTGAAAACAACTAAGAACTCTCTAACTATTACCACTGAGGCTGGTTCCCCGACCTGACTGCAAAACTCTCAAACAAGAGCTAGAACCCTCTGACAACCCCTCCTGCGTACCCTACGAACCTGATAGGCTGACCTCAAACCTCTAGGCATCCCTACTGTGTTCCCTCAACAGACTACCTCTGACCCATCCTGTCCTCTAAACTTGACTACCTTGTCTCTACAGACCAAGATAGCACCACGAGCAGAAACCAATCCATCCCTCGATTGACGTCCAGACAGTCAAGTCCAGGACCTCAAAGTCGGGTGGAAGGCATCTACCCTCAACTGACACAGAACTGAACAGGCAGACTGACTCTGCCACAGATGGATCACACGTGAGTCTACTGACCCAAAGAGAACACTCTAGCCCAAAAGCTATCAACTCAACCTCTCGACGGCTCCTAGAGCAATTAAAGAAAGAGAAACTCCAGAGTTCACAAAACATACACATCAGAACATTCAAAAGTGAGCGTACCTGGCACCACCATGTTCGATGTGTCTGCCTCCTACTGAGCTTGGGTGAAGATCCGAGCTAGAGCTGACGGACCTTCTCCACGGAAACCTGAGGAATGAGGGGCTGACCCTCTTCCTCTGCCTCGACCACTAACCTGAAACACGGCTGGAGTTGCTGGTTGAGCCGCTCTACCTGAAGTTGCCTGCTGAGACTGTGCCAACCAGGGCGCAATGGGACACTCACGTACCATGTGCCCTTCCTGACAGCATCTGTAACATAGATTAGTCCCATAACGGCAGACTCCCTTGTGCGGCCTTCCGCACCTCAAGCATCTTGAACTGCCTGAGCCAGAGCTCGAACCACCACCTAATCCCAGACTAGACTTCAACCGTCTCCACAACTTCTTCTTCTTCCCCCTCAGGGTTCTGCCCCACTTCTTGCTTTTCATGGAGGCTGTACTCAGAGTGGAGGGATCAATCCCTCCTGAACCTGAGATTCTGGAATCCTGAGTCTGAGCATCCTCCTGAGAATCTCCCATACCTACTTCTGGCACTCTGATTCCCAAACTGACATCTCTTCTCTGAACATCCATCTCTACTTCCCTCATACTAGCTGACATCCTTCTTGGAGCCATTCCTTCTCTGCTTACATCAAAAGACGTACTAGGGTCCCTTGATGTTCCCCATCTGCTGACTCCCCACGACTGCGCTCTAGGCAGAGCAGGGGGAAAGGTGTCCATACCTTCCCTCTCAGATGGAACTCCAGTCGATTCCACAGATCGACGAGCACCTCGCATTCTGGCTCCTCTGAAGAACAACACACAAGCAATCAATCAATCATTAGCATCATATGGTTCATATGAAAACACATGAACCTGCAACATACATAGCATACATAACATAACATACATAACATTAATACACATGCATAAAATCATGGCATTCCACATCATCATACACGACAGGACTCAACATCCTATCCTAGTGGACATGATTTTTCCTATTGTGCTTGCCCTTCTATGACATCTAAACCAACCTCGTTCCGATGTGCAACACACCGTACTCTTGAGGCCCAAAGCTCTGATACCATTTCTATAACAGTCCGAAAATCGATACCCTACCGTAACGGCCCGAACCACCACCGGCGCTAGGATCCAGGTCGGCTTAAAGCCGCTGGGACCCGTAGCAAGCCAAACATACCTCCTATCACCTGGTCAAATCCCATACATGATCAAAACTTTAACATAAAAACTGAAACATATGATGTATAAACCGAGCTTGACCTGTATGCAACATAACTGAAAACATAAAAGGACCCCCCCTACTAGAGCCCTCATCCAAACTCTAGCTGGGTCTACATGACATACATCAAGCCGGAGTCACATCCAAAGAACCAAACCTAACCTGTGCATGCATCAAACCACAACACAAGACCTCCACTAGGGTCCTCATCCATTACCATAGCGTGGTACATAACACATGCCACAAGATTAGTTCAAACATAACTCAACATCTAGCATAACATACATCATGTATTAAACAGGGACTAACCAAGTCTTAGGGCCAAGCACAGTACTAAACCATAAACATAACTCCACTTAACTTTACATTACATTCTCTTACAAATCATTATATCAATTTATAATACATGTCCACACTAAAAGTACTAATCTAAAACTATTACATGAGCAAGACCTTTTACCCTTGACGTCTTCCTGGCCTACCACTGACCTGCAAAACTGGGGTTAGGGGAGAGGGGTGAGCTAAAAAGCCCAGTGAGTAGAAACAAAGAAAACAGTTCATTAATTACATGCTTTCATGAAATGCGTCACAGCACAAACAAATCATATCACGGATTGGACCCAACCCCAAAACATCCCTAAGCTATTTGCCCGGCCACCATAGAGGGCACCACAGGACTTCGTAATGCCTGGCCCAGCCAGGTCTTATCCATAGGGCTAGTGGGGTCGTCCTTGGTCCAATCTCCATCAACAGTAAATAATGCAATGCTTCATATTCGTGTAACTAGTGCAATCAACCTATTACATATAAACATGATGCATGAGCATGCTTTAGGCATTTGATTTCATAAAATAAAGATTAAGTTTAGTTCTACTCACCTCTGGCAGACGCTGAACTGACTCTGCAACAGCTAACACTGATGGCCTCCTCGATCCCTCGGGTCCGATCCTACACAGGTGGACTCGAATGAGGTGCCAATACACTCTAAAAAACTCATAAACAACTACCCAAAAACCCCTTAAAACATCACTTAAACATGCATAGAAAACAACCTTGAGAAGGCTGGACAGGGCACTTTCGGCGGCACCTTCGGCGGCCGAACCCTCCCTCCAGAGACGAAACTCGGGCACTTTCGGCGGCACCTTCGGCGGCCGAAAGTCCCACTCCAGAGACGAAATTTAGGCACTTTCGGCTGCCGAACCTTCCTTCGGCGGCCGAAAGTCTGCTTTCAAGCCAAAACTCAACTTTATGGGGCAAGGTTAGGCGGCCAAACCATGCATCCACAGACAGGTTCGGCGGCCGAAGCCACTTTCGGCGGCCGAACCTGAGTTCTTCCCAGAAGGGCAGAACTCAGCTTCTCATGCATTCAAGCCTCCCAAACCTTCCAAACACCCCAAAACAAGCACCCAACTTTACCAAAACATGCATAAACCTAAAACCATGCATAAAGGAGCTTAACAACTAGATTAAATTCCAAAAACAACATCAAAACATACCTAGATAGTTTATGACCCACATAGGCCAAAACCATCAAAACAACCCAAATCCTCACATACTCTCTCCCCATCATGCATACTCACTCCCACATGCATAAAGGAGCATAAACTAACAACATATCATCACATAAACACATATAATCATACATTGGGCATCAAACCCACATAAACCTAAACATGCATATCTACCCATTAAAACACCATTAAACTTACTTAAAACTTCATTAAAACATAAAGGGAAGCATAGATCCACACTTACCTCTTGAAGATCGAGAGTTGGTGCGATCCCTAACTTGGAGATGGGAGGAAACAAATCCTTGGGTCTCCAAGCTCCCAAAACTTGATCTAAGCTTGAAAACTCTTCAAAAACAGCCATGGAACTCATGAAAACATGAAGGAGATGAAGAAAAATATGAAAACGGCCAAGGGAGGACAAAAACTCACCTGAGCTTGAGAAAAGGGGAGAAAACTCGCCCATTTCCGATCTGAGGGCCCTTTATAGGTGGCCTGGTCAGAGACCTTCGGCAGCCTAACGTGCCCCCTAAACTCATGCATGTTCGGTGGCTGAACTTGAGGTTCGGCGGCCGAACCTTGGCTCGTTCAAACAAGACTTTCGGAGGCCAAAAGCACTCCCGAAGCCTTTCCATGTTCGGCAGCCGAACTTCACTTTCGGCGGCCGAACCTGGCAAACGCCTCCTTGGTCTATTCTTTTCAAAACTCAAATCTTTTCCATTTAAAACCATGAAATTATTGTGAAAACATTTTAGAAAACACATTTTACCCCTCTAGAAACCTCTGGCATATTCAGAATTCCAGATTCCAACGGAGATTCCGCCGGAAGGTAGGGATTCCGATGCCGGAATCTAGCCGGGTATTACACTCCTCCACTAGCAGCATCTATTATTCTTCATTCTAATGGCAAAAGTCCTTCGTAAAAGTGAAGATTAAGTTGTTTTGGAGTGATTCCATGTTTTGGACAACTTGCAATTAATTTCTTATACCTTTCCCAATATTCATGTAAAATTTCATTTTTTCTTTGCTTAATTCCACTTATTTCCTTTCTTATTGATGATGCTTTGGTCGCTGGAAAAAATCTTTCTAAGAATAAGTCTCTAATTTGCGCCCAAGTGGTGATTGAACCTGGGGGCAAATAGTAGAGCCAATCCTTAGTAGATTCAATTAAAGTGAAAGGGAAAGTGATCAAGCATAAATTAGCCGCATTTTTATTATCCTTTTTATTGCTTATTTACACATTTTTTAGTTTAATTTATGGTTTTTATCTTGTTTTTACAGAAAAGGAAGAAATTGGAAAATTGGAGAAAAAGTGCAGAAAATTGACAGAAAAGTGATTGGGTCAGTGATTTGCCCAAAACACTCAAATCACCGGGCAAATCACTTTGACAGCAGAAACCTGGAGGCAACAGGCAGAAGTGATATGGGTAGTGATTTGCCCAAGACACTCGAAGACACTGGCCAAATCACTCGCAGAAGACAGAGAGCAGAAAACTGGACTGACTCACAGAAAAGTGATTGGGTCAGTGATTTGCCCAATCACTTGAAGAAACTGGTCAAATCACCGGGCAAATCACTTTGACAGCAGAAACTAACAGCAGAGCGGGAAATTGGGCAGAAAACAGAAATCTGAATTTTCAGATGTCCAAATCCAACCCAATCACTACCAACATAAAACCAAGAGCCACGAAAGAGCTTCTCATCCAAGGAATTCCAATTGCAATTAAATTCAACATCAAAAGAGGAGTCAAACACCAAATCAAAAAGGGATTTCAAAACCCTAGATAGATAGAATTCTTCAGCTATAAAAGGAGAGCCTCCAAACCAGCAAAATCATCTTCTGATCAGCTATTGAGCCTCCTCTTCCTCTCGCCAGAAACTCTGTAGCTCTTCCCTTTTCTTTTCTTTTCATCTTTTTGTGTATTTAGTCCACCATGAGTGGCTAAATCCATTTCTTTTCTAGTTGAAGTTGGTGAATTTCAGATTTTGTGATGAATTGGGAGATTTAAATCTCCATTGTTAAACTTCTATTTATTTCCAATATTTATGCAATTTGATCTTTCTATAATTGTTGCTTTACTTTAGAATCAATAAGGGCCCATTGCTTTTAATTGCTTGAGTAACAATTGTTTAAATAATTTAAGTCCGTAATTGCTTAGAATATTTAAACTCACATTTAATCAAGTTGTATGATCTAAACTTGACCACGCGGTTGGCAAGGTTAGAATTAGGTTTCTCTAAGTCTTAATGCAGTTAACAGTTGTTCGATGCCAAAGGCTCCAAGGACGTTCCTTGGCAACTTGTTAACTAGTGTTTGATTAGCGAACGTTTCCTAATCAAACTAGAACTAAGGAGGAATTTGGATTGTGAGAAGCGTCTTCCACATCCAAAACTAATTTATTGGAATAAATAGGAGTGTTAAAGAATCAATGATCAATTCTAAACAATCTGAAATAAGATCCATACTTCAACTAGAAGCTTTTCTCTTATTGATTTACTCATCTTTAAATTATTGCTTTCTTTTACTATTTAGTTTTAATTCATCAACTCAAACCCCCCTCTTTTAATTACTTGTTATTTACTTGACCTAGTCATTATTAGGAAAATCATTGGTGTCAATTCCCTGTGGTTCGACCCTATTGCCACTATCTACAAGTTTATTGTTGATTGTTTAATAGGTTTATTTTTTACGGCTTCGACAACCGCCTAACAAAAATTGGCGCCGTTGCCGGGGAATTGATTTAAACTAACATATTTTCCTTTTATGATCAGGGCTGATCGTAAAGAAGCTCTTCTTTACGATCCTGAAATTGAACGCACTGCCAAGACCTTACAAGCATGGCTACGGTAAGTATGTCTTTTCTCTCTTCTCAAATTTCTGAACTAACCTCTATGGTGAGAAATTATGGTATAGGTCAAGCCCAACAACTTCAACAAGCACATGCAGGATTCTATGGACAGCCAAGACATAATCCCTACCTTGACACATACAATTCAGGTTGGGGAGACAATATGAGCTATGGCTATACAAGGACAGACCACTACCATGACTACCAAAGAGATCTGCAATACAATCCATGTTGGGGGGACAATCCGAATTATGACTATGCAAAGGCTGACTACTACCAAAACTATCAAGCCCAAGCAACACCTCAGAACTCCCTTATGGAACTTGAAGAGAAGGTAAGGAAATTGGGAATTTCTGGGAAAATTCTCCAACAGCAAGTGGATCAAGCGGTTGACCATTGGAACACACACATATTAAGAAAAGAGGAAGAGCTTCAAGATCTATGGGACGATGATGAAGGTTCCCAAGAAACAGACCGAGTAGTTGAGTCTGCTGCACAAATCACTACTACACTTGAAGCTGAACCAGCTACTGCCCAAACAACGCTTGTTGAAGCTGCTGTCGAACATGCCGAAGCCCCTGCTGCAAATTTTTCTGCACCGGCAGATTTTTCTGCACCTACAGACTTTGCTGCTGACCAAGCCGCTGAAGATAGAGACAACAACTGCTGTCCACCTGCTGAAACTGCCAAAATTACACCAAAAATTATAGAACCTGTTGCTGTCCAAAAACCAGCACCAACCGAAGCTCCTGCTACAGAAACAGCCCCTGCTGCAGAAACAGCACCTGCTGTCCAAAAATCAGCAACCTCAGAAAGTGCCCTAACTGAACCAGAAGATGTTGCACTTACTGAACCAGCAACATACACCACTGAATCAGCCACTATTGCATCCCCTGCTGTTGTCCAAAATCTTGAGCAACAAGTGAGCCAAATGGCCACTTCAATGAGCAAATTTGAGTCTCAAGGGAAGCTACCCTCCCAAACTGAGATAAATCCAAGACAAAATGCTAGTGCCATCACATTGAGGAGTGGAAAAGAGCTACAAGACAGCAAGGCTAAAAAATTGCAAAAACAGGCCATGGAAGAAATTCTGCCAGAAAGTGATCAGGGCAGTGATTTGCCCAATTCACTAGTAAAAACTGACCCGATTGCTGGGCAAACTGAGCTGTCCAGCAGTGATTTGCCCAAATTACCAGAGAAGGCAGAGAGTGATCTGCCCAAATCAACAGACCAGGCAGAATCCAGTCAAAGGCAGAAATAACAACTTATGGAGAAATTCAAGGTACCTCCTCCCTTCCCAAAGAGATATGCAAGATCCCAAAAAGAAAAAGAGGAGAAAGAAATACTTGAAACATTTCGCGAGGTGGAAATCAACATTCCCCTACTTGATGCTATCAAGCAAATTCCAAGGTATGCCAAGTTTCTCAAAGAACTATGCACTAACCGGAGGAAACTTGCTGAACATGAAAAGGTAAGTGTGGGGGAGTGTGTCTCAGCTGTCATTCAAAGGAAACTTCCCACCAAATGCAAGGATAGAGGAATGTTCGCGATTTCATGCAAAATAGGCAATGTGGGAATAAAGAAGGCCATGTGTGACCTTGGGGCTTCAATCAATGTCATGCCCCTTTCCATTTTTAACTTGTTGAATGCAAGTACACTCAAGGGCACCAGCATTGTGATCCAATTGGCTGACCGATCCATCGTCTATCCCAAGGGAGTGCTAGAAGATGTGTTGGTACAAGTTGACCAACTAGTCTTCCCAGCAGATTTTTATGTCATTGACATGGAGGAGGATAAGGGCAAAATCACCTCTGATATCCTACTTGGAAGACCATTCTTAAGTACAGCAAGAACTAAAATTGATGTTCATGATGGCACATTGACTATGGAGTTTGAAGGGGAAGTTATCAAATTTAATGTTTATGATGCCATGAAATTCCCCAATGATGTTTCTCCTGTTTATGGCCTTGATGTTATTGATGATTTAAGTCAAGAAATTTTTGATTTTGATCAAGAAAATTCACTTTATGATGGTCTTTGCAGGAAAGGAGAAGTGGACAGCAACATCACTGAAGCAGAAAAAACAGCAGACTGCTGTAACTTGCTGGATGTGGGTGATTTGCCCAGTGATTTGCCCAGATCACCAGATAATCTGCTCAAATCACAGACCAAATCACTGGAGCAGACAGACTTGACAGACAGTGATTTGCCCAGATCACCAGATAATCTGCCCAAATCACAGCCCAAATCAGACAGCAAACAGCAGAAATCAGCACAAACAGCAACTGCACCAAAACTGAAACCATTGCCCAGCCACCTCAAATATGCCTACTTGGGAGCTGGAAATTCACCTCCAGCAATTATTTCTAACCAGCCCAGCCAAGAAAAAGAGGAAAAGCTCCTTGATGTGTTGAGGAAGCACAAGAAAGCCATTGGGTGGACCTTGGAGGACATAAAAGGCACCTCAAGACCATTCGGTGGAGGCTCAAGACAGGATGCAGCACATGGAAAGCATGTTGCAGCTACTGGTTCAACATTTTCTGCCCACAGACCAGCCACGACAGTGATTTGACCAGTGATTTGCCCAAATCACTTGGCCTAATCACCCACATCCCAGGCAGTCCCTTTCCTTCTCCTTATTAATTTTTTCATATTTATGTTTAAACATTGAGGACAATGTTTGGGATAGGTGTGGGGGTATTTACTGCTAGGTTATATTTTTGCATTGATTACATTATATTTTTGCTTTCTTTTTTGTTTTATTTTGCATCTTTTTGCCCCATAAACAAACACCAAAATTTTTTTTTCACACATTTTTTTTCTTCACACACACACACAGAATTTTGACTTAGCTTTTGCTCTACTCAGCATAGATAACAAGGTTAAAAGAGCTTCCTATCTCATGACCCCATTGATTATCCAACCCTTTAAACCTAAATTGAACCATGCACAGTGTGTAGCCTTTACTTAGGAAGTTTTTCTTCTTGAATTGAGTTCTTGAAACTGCTGTGGCCAATAGGAAAGGAAAATAAAATACATGCAATAAAAGTTAGTGTAATTCTCTTTGAGTTGATTTGCCAAAATTGATATAAAAAGGAAAAAGAAAAAGAAAAACTCAGCAAATCAAAAAGCACAACCTGTTCCTATGATCTAAGGCTATGAACTGAGCTAATAGTCACTTGGACAAGTGACCAACTGAGTAACCGGAGGTGTATTACCCATGTGCACCGTCGCGTAAAAAGGTTGGTGACTTTTCAAGCATAAAAATAAAGTTTCGATGGTCTAAGATTATGAACAGAGCTAGTAGCCACTTGGACAAGTGACCAACTGAGTAACCGGGGGTGTATCACCCATATGCACCATCGCGTGAAAAGGTTGGTGATTTTTTCAGGCAAGGATAAAAAGTGCTGGTAATTAAAAATACTTAAAATAGGGCAAGTCACTCTTAAGGGATTGCATTAAACCTAATATAAAAGAATAAGCATGATCAAATCAAAAACTTTCCCTTGGCCATGGTGAGTGATAGGAAACAAGGAAAGAAGGGGACAACCTTAGTACATGCATCCTACACTGTAGTGTTTCAAATTAGGAGTCTAGGGGGCTGATTAAGTGGTATTTAGGCTCAAAAGAAAAAGGAGTTTGATTGACTAAGTTATTTGTTGCTTGAGGACAAGCAAAAAGCTAGGTGTGGGGGTATTTGATCAAGCATAAATTAGCCGCATTTTTATTATCCTTTTTATTGCTTATTTACACATTTTTTAGTTTAATTTATAGTTTTTATCTTGTTTTTATAGAAAAGGAAGAAATTGGAAAATTGGAGAAAAAGTGCAGAAAATTGACAGAAAAGTGATTGGGTCAGTGATTTGCCCAAAACACTCAAATCATCGGGCAAATCACTTTGACAGCAGAAACCTGGAGGCAACAGGCAGAAGTGATATGGGCAGTGATTTGCCCAAGACACTCGAAGACACTGGCCAAATCAC
The DNA here is from genome assembly GCF_001659605.2 of Manihot esculenta. Taxonomy (NCBI): domain Eukaryota; kingdom Viridiplantae; phylum Streptophyta; class Magnoliopsida; order Malpighiales; family Euphorbiaceae; genus Manihot; species Manihot esculenta. The sequence continues at coordinate 11,645,578 of NC_035161.2, forward strand.
TCGCAGAAGACAGAGAGCAGAAAACTGGACTGACTCACAGAAAAGTGATTGGGTCAGTGATTTGCCCAATCACTTGAAGAAACTGGTCAAATCATCGGGCAAATCACTTTGACAGCAGAAACTGACAGCAGAGCGGGAAATTGGGCAGAAAACAGAAATCTGAATTTTCAGATGTCCAAATCCAACCCAATCAATACCAACATAAAACCAAGTGCCACGAAAGAGCTTCTCATCCAAGGAATTCCAATTGCAATTAAATTCAACATCAAAAGAGGAGTCAAACACCAAATCAAAAAGGGATTTCAAAACCCTAGATAGATAGAATTCTTCAGCTATAAAAGGAGAGCCTCCAAACCAGCAAAATCATCTTCTGATCAGCTATTGAGCCTCCTCTTCCTCTCGCCAGAAACTCTGCAGCTCTTCCCTTTTCTTTTCTTTTCATCTTTTTGTGTATTTAGTCCACCATGAGTGGCTAAATCCATTTCTTTTCTAGTTGAAGTTGGTGAATTTCAGATTTTGTGATGAATTGGGAGATTTAAATCTCCATTGTTAAACTTCTATTTATTTCCAATATTTATGCAATTTGATCTTTCTATAATTGTTGCTTTACTTTAGAATCAATAAGGGCCCATTGCTTTTAATTGCTTGAGTAACAATTGTTTAAATAATTTAAGTCCGTAATTGCTTAGAATATTTAAACTCACATTTAATCAAGTTGTATGATCTAAACTTGACCACGCGGTTGGCAAGGTTAGAATTAGGTTTCTCTAAGTCTTAATGCAGTTAACAGTTGTTCGATGCCAAAGGCCCCAAGGACGTTCCTTGGCAACTTGTTAACTAGTGTTTGATTAGCGAACGTTTCCTAATCAAACTAGAACTAAGGAGGAATTTGGATTGTGAGAAGCGTCTTCCACATCCAAAACTAATTTATTGGAATAAATAGGAGTGTTAAAGAATCAATGATCAATTCTAAACAATCTGAAATAAGATCCATACTTCAACTAGAAGCTTTTCTCTTATTGATTTACTCATCTTTAAATTATTGCTTTCTTTTACTATTTAGTTTTAATTCATCAACTCAAACCCCCCTCTTTTAATTACTTGTTATTTACTTGACCTAGTCATTATTAGGAAAATCATTGGTGTCAATTCCCTGTGGTTCGACCCTATTGCCACTATCTACAAGTTTATTGTTGATTGTTTAATAGGTTTATTTTTGACGGCTTCGACAACCGCCTATCAGAAAGCTACCAACCTTATTTGTTCATCAGTTATACCTTGTGGTCTCATACTTGAACAGACCACATAAAACTCCTTTAGATGACGATGAGGGTCTTCATTCTCCAAGCCTTGGAATTTTGGTAACATATGAATCATACCTGTTCGTAATTCCAAGGGTGCATTCAGTATTGGGTATGTTATGCAAAGGGGTTGCTCTTCAGCGGCAGCAGCTGCGGCCATATTGTCTCTTTGATTTGTGTCAATTAGAGGCTCAGTTGGTGTTGAAGATGAGGTCTCTTCAGTGCGCAAAGGAGATCGGGCAGATGGTTGAGAGGCTCCCGAATTGGCCTGTTTTTGCAACTTAGTTGCTTTTCTCAACCTTTTTGCAGTCTTCTCGATTTCTGGATCAAACTGAATCCTGCTATTCTCAGATCTGGTCATAAAAACAAAAACAAATTGTTAGAGGTCCCCGGCAACGGCGCCAAAATTTGACGGGTGTCGAATCCGTCAATTTAAATTTACTTCCCTTCTCTTGATTGTTAAGAACTTGAAGATAGGACCTTAAAACTGTTTAATTTAAATGACCAAATTGAAATAGAGAAATAGTTTAATGAAAAAGTGAGAAGAAGAGATTTTTCTTTTCTATGAAAATGGTTGTACCTTGGGCAAGCCAATAAAAATAAAAGAAAAATAAATAAATAAATAATGTAATTGAAAATTTAGAAACAACTAATTAATAAAAACTTTCAGCTGAAGGTAATCAAATTGAGGTATTTGCAGTTGATCATTGGTTAGAAACAAAATATTTCATATTATTATCTATTGTTTGGTTATAGTGGTCAAACACGCGAATCCCACCAATTCTTCCTTATGAATACATTAATCCGCTTCGCGCTTAAATTAATTCCTAGTTAACTAACAATCCCAACACGCGTGTAGATTTAATTAGTCAACTGCATTAAGAGAGAAGAACCCAAACTTGATCAATAAAAACACGCGTTTTTTTTAAAATCAAATCCACTAATTTCTTAATATAAACTAATATATTAATTGCTACTTATTATTAACCCAATTAAACAATTACGGATTTAATTAGATTAATTAGCAATATGTTGTCTTCCCAAGAGATTCAATGGACCCCTTGAATTCTCAAGAAAATAACAATGGAGGTGGTGTTCCTCGAATTCAGAAATTAATAGAAAATAGAAAATAAGATGAAGAGAATTAAAGCACATAACCTCACAATTTAAACAAACCTCAAAATTAAATTAACCTTCAACTGAAAAATAATTGTCTAGCCACTCATGGCCATAATAAAATTATAACAATTAAGTAAAAAAAGAAGAAAAGAAGATGGAGAAGAAGGTGGGAGAACAGCAAGAGAGGAAATGAGAGTGAGAAGTAGAATCTGTCCCCCTAGGTTGAATGCTAGAGCCTTTATATAGGCACAAAAAGATAAAACTTAATAATTAAAATAAAATCTATTATTCCTATCTTATCTCTATCCTAATCTTATCTCTATCCTCATCTGATTGAGTTTGTTTCAACTTGACCCATTTGAATATGATCTTATCATTGTTTAGGTGGCAAAATCTATCTTTATCTTCCCTTCGATTGTAGCTTCCCAGTATAAAAATCCTTTACTTCAGCATTTTTTTCTTCCTTTTATCAACTTCTGCTCACAACACAAACCTGTATAAAATTAAATTCAAATTAAAATTAAATATTTACATAAAAATTACAGTAAAATCAAGGAATTAAATGAGGAAAAAAAATGTGAATTTTGCAACTCATCAGATTTTCTTTTAAACTTTAATGTATATTTCTTAGAGCTTTCCTTTTTTTGTTTTGGTACATGCATGACTAGTTCTTCGGCTCTTGTTGTCTTCTATTATTGGAACACATTATTGAATTATTTATTGTATGTTATTCTAATGGGCGTCGCTTCTCTATTTTTTAATGGCGGTGGCAATGGGCGATGCTTTAGCATAATGGTACATTGGTGAAGGGTGTGGACTGGTTGGCTGGACTGTGCTTCTGGATTGTAAGCTGTGGTTATGAGCTTTAAGTCATTGTGGGTACAACTGATTTGTAACTTTTAGGTTGTAGTTTTGAGATCTTTTAGGATAGATGTAGATTGTATTATGAATTACATTGGGTTGTTTAACTTTTTGAGTTGGACTTAATCCTTTTTAGCTTTATATTTAGCATGTTTCGCCATGCAAAATCCAATATATTGCATTGTTAAAAATATTAATAGTGAATTTTTTTTTAAAAAAATGTCTCTTATTAACGAAATAAAAATTTAAGAATTAAAACATTTTGCACTAAACTATTTGGGAGTGAAATTGCAGTTTTGCTAATTTCAAGATATTATGTTGTAAATTACCCATTAAAAAAAAAAAGTGGAAGCCAATTGTGAATTTAGATAGAGTTATAAATGAACCAAACTATTTGTGAGTTATTCGATATTCAACTCGATAAAAACTCTATTGGACTCGATTCAATTTCTCAATGACCTGAGCTCAAACTTAATTTTTAGACTCGTTTATTACACGAGTCAAATTTGAGCTCAGTAGTATTCGATTCTTTAAGGTTAGCGAGCTAACTCGTTAAGAGACTCACAAGCTAGTTCGTTAAAGGGTTTGTGAACATACTCGTTAAAAGATTTGTGAGCAGACTTGCTAAAAAGTTCGTAAACAGACTCGTTAAGATACTTGTCGAGCAAGTTCGTTAAGAGGCTCAACTTGATTCAGTTCCACCATACACATGAATTAATTACATATTTTTTAGATACTTAATCTATTTACCAAATATATTGTTAATTTATATATTTCTATCTTTTAATTATATAATGATATTATTAGTTTATATATATATTTTTCACTATATGTCTTTCTAAATAGATAATTTTTTAAACTATTAAGTCTCTTAATAAACTATTATTATTATTATTACTTTCATATGTTTATATATATATTTGTATGATTATTTTTTTATTTAATATTATTCACTTAATTTTATAAATTAAAATTTTTATATAATTTAAATATAAATTAATATAATTTTATTAATAAAATTTGAGTGTAATATATATATATATATAATTATATAATTTAAATCGATTATACTTGTATTAATATATTTATTTTATGTAATATTTTATATTTATATTATATATATAGTATTTTTTATAAAATATAAATAATTTCATAGAAATTATATATTTAAATAAAAATAAATAACGATATATGAATAATCAAATGGTAACATATGAATAGTCAATAATAATATATTAATAAATTTTATATAAAAAAATCTATTAATATGACTAATAAAAATATATAAATTTAATTAAAACTATACAATTTAAAACGAAATTATCTCTCCCTTCGTCTGTTTAGACTATTTATATATAGATTTATATATTTATTATATATTTCAATAATTTTTTATAAAATATAAATATTTAAATAAATAATTATTAAATTTAGTATTATAACATTGATTTTATATTAAATATATTTTATATAATTAATTAAAAGTTTTATAATTAGTATTTATCTGTTTAGACTGTTTATATATAAATTTATATATTTATTATATATATTTTAATTATTTTTTTATGTAATATAAATATTTAAATAAATAATTATTAAATTTAGTATTATATCATTGGTTTTATATTAAATATATTTTATATAATTAATTAAAAGTTTTATAATTAGTATTTAAATAATAAATAATATTTGATGTTTTAAATAAATAAATAAATATTAAAATATTAAAATTTAAATAATAAAAAAATAAAAAATAAAAATATTAAAATCTAAATAATAAAAAAATAAAACGAAAAAAATTTAATCATTTAGCTATTGATGGGAATTGAGAACCAAGACCCTTAGACAAGTCACTTCACATTAACTATTAAACAACAAATTCACTTTTATTAAATTACTATATCTTATTTTATATATATAATATTAAAGGTTACTGAAATAATATTCTCTATAGAATATAAAAAATTTAGATGGAAGATGAAACTCCTTTATAAATAAATATTTCACCGTTATATTTTAAATTAAAATTTTAATTATAATAAATTTTAATTAAATTATATTTGATTTTATTAAAATCTTTTTTACCTTTTAATTTAAAATTTTAATATTTTAAATTTTAAATTAATTAGATTTTATTAACAGACTTTTTAATCGAGTTTTCTATCTCAAATTTAAATTAATTTTGCTATTAGTTTAAATAAACTTTTTATAAGTTGAGATCAATCGAACTCGATTATAATATTTAATTTTTGAGTCAAACTCGAATCGAGCTCAATTTTATAAAAAAATTTTAATAAATAAGTCTGAAATTTATAAAATTCGACTCGACTCAATTTAATTATAACCCTAAATTCATATGACGTGACCGCAAATTGGAACTTTTCAAGTAGCTTTTTTATTTTTTTTATTTTTTATTTTTTACCTAGAATAATCAAACGTAGCATCTTTTATCTACCAACAAAAAGAAGGATGGGAAATAACCTTTCTCTAATGTAAAGAAAAAGTATCTCAATTCAAATTCTAATTCAAAAATAAATAAATCAAATTTTACTTTAAAAAAATTGGCTTCAATTTGTGAAAGGCATTTTTCAATTGCACAGCTTAAAGTAAAATTTTTAATTCGGGCTACTAACTTATTAAAATTATTCATATCCATTTAAAATTACTTTAAATAATATATTACATTGAGGATTCAATTAAGAGTTAATATGATAAACCATATTAAACAATTAAAGATTATTTATTTTAATTGATTTAATAAATAATTACAATGCAAAAATTAAATAAATAAAATTAATACTAAAAATTGATATTTTTAAACATAAAATTCAAAATAATTTGCACTCAAATAATTCATAAAAATTGAGAGTTAAATTATACTAGCACAATGCTATAATTTGAAATTTTCTTACAAATAAAATATATTAATAGATTATAATAAAAATTTAATTATTAAAATTTTATTAATTTGGTTGCTAAATCAAAATAATCGGATCGATAATTAATAGATTTCATATTTTTAATTCGATTATTTGATTATAACAGAATAATGTAAACCCTATATCTTATTTTCGGACACTATTTCTTTAAGGTCGCGCTATAAATAGTTTTTTTTTTTTCTTCAAGGATTGCATTGGTTCGTTTTCAAATTTTTTTGTGATGGCTTTCTCGAGATTTATTGTTTTTTCACTATTTGATTTCCATTTGGCTAGACTTGGTTCCCTGTGGTGTTTTTCTCTTCTACAGGTCGGATTCGAGATTTTTTAGGAGACAATAATTAAGAGTGCAATTATCAGTTTGGTTGCAGCGAATAACCAAATTATCGAATCCGATAAAACTGAAACATGTAGAAAACCAAATAAAAAAAAGTTCAATTTGGTTCATCAATTCTTAGACCATTCACCCTTAGCAGAATTTCAATCCCCAAATTATTTATCAAATAACTCATGATGATTTCAACACAAATCAAATATATTACAAAATCACCCATTCTACTGAGAATAACTCATTAAAAATCTCAAAGCACTATTTAAAAATCACAAAACAATTAAAATCAAAACTAAGAGTAACAAAATCAGAAGAGAACCTATTCTGCAAAAGAACTCAAAGCAAATGCAAACCTATTGGAGCAAACATCATTAGCAAATGCAAACTAATTGTCAAAAGAAGAGACGTAAAAATAGACAGAAACTAATGTGCATATCTCAATAATTACAAAACCAATCACCAACAAAATGGAGAACCTAGTGGGTAGATGAGAGAATGAGGACTGAGAGTTGAAAGTGGGTGATCATGGCAAGTACAAACTCAATACAATTAAGAGGAGATTATTCTAGCTTATTACTCATGAGATTATAACAAAGACTAAGCTGTGATGACTTGCAACTTTTGTATTTTATATGCTTAAGTAGTAGCAATCTAGTCTAAGGCAAATGACATCTTTTGTGAGGTTACTATATGAAGAATCAAAGAAGATTAAAGAAGAAGAGGAGAGGAGCTAGAAAAAGGAGGATTAGATTAAGAAAGAAGAGAGTGATGCATGCATAAGAGGGGTAATAATTTTCAACAATTTAAAGTGCATTAGAGCTATCATAGTAATAAAGAATGCAATTCGCTAAGCTTCAAATCATGATAAATCACGTTATCATCGCTTAATTCAAGAATTACGAGAAGAGATAATGAAAAAACTAGTCACAATCACTTCAACACATGTGGACACATAATACAATTTGAGATCATGTAATGCATGTATGGCCGAATTTTACTTAGGCCAATTTTATTATTTTAGTAGACTTATTTTAAATTAATTTGGCCTACTTTAAAGACAATTTGTGCAGCCTTATTAGAAAGAAGATTTCTCTAATATAATTTAGGAAAAAAAATCTTTAATGCAATCTAGATTTGGCTATTTAACTAAATACTTTTCCTATATTGTAATTATATTTTCCTATACTAGAATTAGGATTTTGAGACTATAAAAACATCCTTAAAGGTGGTAGCTAAGAATTATTGGTTGATAATAGAGTGAAGAAATTGGTATTTCTTTCCATACTGAGAATCTATTCTTAAAACTTTCGTTCTTCTCCATTATTCAGCAACTTATTAAAATTTAATCTTGTGGCTTTCTAATAGAGACTTCCTCACTCCATACTTAGTTAATTTATCAAAAATTCTTATAGCGTTCTCAAACTAAAATTGCTTGATTATCTTTATTTCTAACCACAAAGATTGATTAGGGGTGTGGTAGAGCAATCTCTATAAAAAAAAAGAGAGAGAGGAGAGAAATCAAAATTCAATGCTTCTTTCAATAAATTTCATATTGAATTCAAAGATTTCATAAAAATCATGGAGAAAGCCATCTATGAAGAGAATACAAGAACCATAAATAATGATGTAGATCAAATTGAAAACAATAAAGAAGGCAGTTATTGTAACGACCCAGAAACCGGACCGCTATCGGCGCTATGATTCATATCGACTTAAGGTCGCAGGAACCTGTAGCAAGCCTACTATACATCCTGTGTACCTGATAAAATCTCATACATTATCATATATTATAACAAAAAACTTAAACATTTCATGAACCATGGCTCGACTTGTGTATGTATTAAAACTGCAAACATAAAACCCATACTAGAGCCCTCATCAAATGCTCTAATATGGTAAACATTATATGCCTCAAACTTGGTTCAAACATAACTCATAATTAAAACTTTTATATAAGGATCATGTTAATAGGGATTACAAAAGTAAAGAAAACTAGGGCTAAGCACAATTTTAATCCATTAAAATTTACATGTCCACACTATACTATTACATTTATCTATACCAGCTACTAAGCCGATTTCCCGAGCTATCTTCGACCCTGCAAATTTGGGGTTAGGGGAAAGGGATAAGCTACAAGAGCCTAGTGAGCAGAACACAAAAACAGTGTAATAAACATATGCTCGTATGAAATGCATCACAACACAAACAATTCACATCAAGATGGACTTATCACCAGTAACCCTCTACATATTCCAATGTGCCCGGCCCTCGACGAAGCTACTCAGGACTTTCGCTTAAACATAACATAACATATCCATAATGCCAGGGGCATAGAATGGGCAAGCCCTGGTCTTTCCCTTACATCGTGCCAGGAGCGTAGAATGGGTAAGCCCTGATCTTTCTGTATCATATCATATCATAGCATCTCGAGGGCTAGTGGGTCATCCAATATCCATCCACATTAATAGAAATTATGCAATGCATCATATTCGTGAATTCTAATGCAAGCATCCTAATAAATATAAACATGGCATTCGTGATGCGTGAACATGATAAAAAGTTTGATTACTTTGAAAAGATGGTTCAGTTCTACTCACCTCTGGCTGACGCTCTCCTAAAACTAGTGCAGTTATCTCATTGCAGGCCTCTACGGTCTCCCAGGTTCGATCCTACACAGATAGACTCAAATGATGGACCAAACATAACTATTACATGACTCTAAACAATTCCCCAAAAAACCCCCTAAAATATAATAAAACATGCACATAAAACAAGCAAAGAAAGGCTGGGCAGGGGACTTTCGGCGGCAGGTTCGGCGGCCTAAACCCCTTCACAGATCTGAAAGTCCATGCTTTCGAGGGCAGGTTAGGCGGCCAAAAGGCTGCCTCCACAAGCAGGTTCGACGGCCTAAACTCCTTCACAGATCTGAAAGTCCATGCTTTCGGGGGCAGGTTAGGCGGCCAAAAGGCTGCCTCCACAAGCAGGTTCGGCGGCCGAACCTTGCTGTAACGACCCGAAAACCGGACCGCTACCAGTGCTAGGATCCAGATCGGCATAAGGCCGTCGGGACCCGTAGCAAGCCTAACATACATCCTATAAACCTGTTTAATCCCATACATGATCAATTATTTACATAAAAATTTAAACTTTTCCTTTCATTCACCAAGCTTAACCTGTGCATGCACAACTCATAAACATAAAATCCCACATTGGAGCCCTCATCAAATGCCCCAATGGGGTGACATATCATACATTAAGCTTGGTTTACGTAAATCATCATTAAAACATTGCATAGATCATGTGTAAAAGGGATTAACTTTACATACTAGGGTCAAGCACAACTCTAAACCTCAATATACATCATTAAATTACATTACTATACTTTATATTACATTGTCTTTCTCATGTCCACAACTAGCTATTACATAAAACATGACTTTACTCTTGCTGACATTCTGGTCTATCCCGTACCTGCAAACCTGGGGGATTAAGGGAATGGGGTGAGCTACAAGAGCCCAGTGAGCAGAATAATAAAAATATTATATTAAAAATTTATGCTTTCATGAAATGCATCACAACACAAACAATTTACATTAAAGATGAACTTGTCACCAATAGCCCTCTACATTTCCAATAGTGCCAGAACGTAGAATGGGTCCTGGTCTTTCCCTTACATAACATGTCATAACATTCCAATGTGCCAGGGATGTAGAATGGGTCTTCCTGGAATTTCTCTTACATAGTGCAAGAGACGTAGAATGGGTCTTCCTGGACTTCCGTACCGTATCATCATCATATCATATCATACCATACGAGGGCTAATAGATCATTCAACGTTCATCCACATCAACAACATAATATGCAATGCAACATATTCGTGAATTCTAATGCAAACAACCTAATATATCTCATGGCATTCATAATGCGTGAATCATGCTAAAACTTTCATTATTTGCTTTGAAACATAAAGAGTCATTTTACTCACCTCAGGCTAGCTCTAAAAAGACACTGAAGCAGCTGTCTCACTGCTGGAGTCCCTGGTTCCTCGGGTCCGAACCTACACAGGTGGACTCAAATGAGGGACCAAACATACATGAACATGACTCTAAAATACTCCCCAAAAAATCCCTTAAAACACCCTAAAACAGTCATAGAAATCATGCAAAGGAAGGCTGAACAGGGCACTTTCAGCGGCAGGTTCGGCAGCCGAAAGTCCCTCCAGAGCCGAAAGTCATGCACCTTCGGCGGCACTTTCGGTGGCCGAAGGTTCCTTTCAGATCCAAAACTCGTGCATGTTCGGTGGCACCTTCGGCGGCCGAAACTCCCTTTCAGAGCCGAAAGTCCACTTTCGGGGGCAGGGTTCGGCAGCCAAAAGTTTGCCTCCACAGGCAGGTTCGGCGGCCGAAAGTGCCTTCGGCTGCCGAACCTGAGTTCTTCCAAAGGGCAGAACTCAGCCTCCTCATGCACATTTTTGCCTCCTAAACCATTCAATCATGCATTTAGCTATTCTACAACATGCATACACATACCACCAAGCATATAGGGGTCTTAATTGGAACAATTGGTACTCACTCTCACCAGACTATTCCCTTAAAGTGGGAGGTCAAGGGTTCGAGCAGTGGGGGAGGCGACCTAATTCCCAGAGGAAGGAATTGGGCCAAATCCACTCGGGCTAGGGCGGGCCGTAATGGCTCCCCCGAGGGACAAATCCTGCCTGGAACCCGTGAGGGTGAAGGGATGTTAAGAGCTGCTCATAGTGGCTGGGCCCAGAGGAAGGTCACGGACCGCTACCGGCGCTAGGATCCAGATCGGCTTAAGGCCGCCGGGACCCGTAGCAAGCCTGACATAGAACCTGTAAACCTGTTCAATCCCATACATGATCAACAATCATACATAAAAATTAAAACTTTTCTTTCATCATTCCTCATACACCAAACTCAACCTGTGCATGCACTAACATAATCATAAACTTGACCCCTCAGTGGGATCTCATCAATGCCCCAATGGGCGATACATCATGAGTTGAGTTGGTTAAACATAAACATCAATAGACATTAAGATCATGTATCAACCAGGGATTACAATACTCATAGGGTCAAGCACAACTATAACCTCAATATACCTCATTACATAACATACTGAAATCTCTTACATTACATCATAGTACAATTGTCATGTCCACAATCTAACTATTACATAAACATGCTTCAAAACTCTGGCTAACCTCCTGGTCTACCCTGTACCTGCACATTTGGGGTTAGGGGAGAGGGGTGAGCTACAAAGCCCAGTGAGCAGAATAGTAAAACATTTAAAACATATGATAACATGAAATGCATCACATCACAGCTAATCACATCAAGGATGGATTTGTCACCAATAGTCCCCTACATGGACCAACTGTGCCAGGGGCGTAGAATGGGCCTCACTGGTCTTTCTCTTACATAACATAACATAACATGGTCCAACTGTGCCAGGGGCGTAGAATGGGCCTCACTGGTCTTCCGTATCGTATCATCATCATCATAGCATAGGGGGACTAATGGATCATTCAACATCCATCCACATCATCAAACATAATATGCAATGCAACATATTCGTGAGTCTAATGCAACACCCTATTATCTCATGGCATTCATGATGCGTGAATCATGCTAAACTGATTTATTTATTTAAAAGCATAATAGTTATTCCACTCACCTCTGGATAGCTCTGACCAGACACTGGGGCAACAGACTCACTGCTGGGGTCCTCGGTTCCTCGGGTCCGAATCTACACAGGTGGACTCAAATGAGGGACCAAACATACTAGAACATAACTCTAAAAACATCCCCCAAAAACCCCCTAAAACATCACAAAACATCCATGCAAAACATGCAAAGAAAGGCTGGACAGGGCAGGTTCGGCGGCACCTTTGGCGGCCGAAGGTGCCGCCGAAAGTGCCTGACTTTCGGCTCTGGAGGGACTTTCGGCCGCCGAAGGTGCCGCCGAACCTGCCCTGTCCAGCCTTTCTTTGCATGTTTTGCATGGATGTTTTGTGATGTTTTAGGGGGTTTTTGGGGGATGTTTTTAGAGTTATGTTCTAGTATGTTTGGTCCCTCATTTGAGTCCACCTGTGTAGGTTCGGACCCGAGGAACCGAGGACCCCAGCAGTGAGTCTGTTGCCCCAGTGTCTGGTCAGAGCTATCCAGAGGTGAGTGGAATAACTATTATGCTTTTAAATAAATAAATCAGTTTAGCATGATTTACGCATCATGAATGCCATGAGATAATAGGGTGTTGCATTAGACTCACGAATATGTTGCATTGCATATTATGTTTGATGATGTGGATGGATGTTGAATGATCCATTAGTCCCCCTATGCTATGATGATGATGATACGATACGGAAGACCAGTGAGGCCCATTCTACGCCCCTGGCACTATGTAAGAGAAAGACCAGTGAGGCCCATTCTACGCCCCTGGCACAGTTGGACCATGTTATGTTATGTTATGTAAGAGAAAGACCAGTGAGGCCCATTCTACGCCCCTGGCACAGTTGGTCCATGTAGGGGACTATTGGTGACAAATCCATCCTTGATGTGATTAGCTGTGATGTGATGCATTTCATGTTATCATATGTTTTAAATGTTTTACTATTATGCTCACTGGGCTTTGTAGCTCACCCCTCTCCCCTAACCCCAGATGTGCAGGTACAGGGTAGACCAGGAGGTTAGCCAGAGTTTTGAAGCATGTTTATGTAATAGTTAGATTGTGGACATGACAATTGTACTATGATGTAATGTAAGGGATTTCAGTATGATATGTAATGAGGTATATTGAGGTTATAGATGTGCTTGACCCTATGAGTATTGTAATCCCTTGTTGATACATGATCTTGATGTCTATTGATGTTTATGTTTAAGCCAACTCATCTCATGTTGTATCGCCCGTTGGGGCATTGAGGAGATCCCACAGAGGGATCATGATTATGATCATGACTATGTACATGTATGTTCAGGTTGAGTTGGATGATAAAAGAAAAGTTTAAAATTTTTATGCATGTTGTTGATCATGTATGGGATTATACAGGTTTACAGGTTATATGTCAGGCTTGCTACGGGTCCCGGCGGCCTTAAGTCGACCCGGATCCTAGCGCCGGTAGCGGTCCAATTTTCGGGTCGTTACAGAATGGTTGAGCAACTGAGGCAGTCAGAGCACATGGGTGTAGAGGAGTTCACGGATAAATTCTTGGAGCTATTGCCTTTTTCAGGGCAAGCTCTAGATTCAGATACGAAGAAAGCCAAGAAATATGTTATGAAGCTGCATTCCAGGTACTCCTCGTTGGTTCAGTCAGCTGAGAGAGAAAGTTTCCACACTGTGGTAGATATGGCTCGAAGAATGGAGGCAAGTGCTATAGTTGAGGGGTCAGTGAAGCAATCAGTGACCCAGTCTTCAGGGGTTAAGACCCCAGGCAGAGGAGGACCAGGTTTCTCTTCTCAGAGCTCAGGTAAGAAGAGGTGGGATAGTACCACCAGAAAGCCGAAGAAGAATAAGTTTTGGAACAAGTTGAAATCCGGTCTGGGATTTGGCGGTGGCTCGAGCTCAGGCTCAGATGGTACAGAATGTCAGAGATGTGGAAGACCGCACAGGGGAGTGTGTCGAGCTGGGACTAACACGTGTTTCAGATGTGGACAGGAGGGACACATAGCTCGGGATTGTCCTAGAGCGCCTTTTATGGGCCAGCCCCAGCAGACAGCTTCTGGTAGTGTGGCACAGCCAGCAGTTCCAGCCACAACTCAGGGCAGTGGCAGAGGTAAAGGGAGAGGGGCAGCCTCTTCTTCTGGTTCCCGAGGTGAAGGTCCATCAGCTCCAGCCAGGATCTTCACCATGACTCAGCAGGAGGCTAACACATCCAACACCGTGGTGTCAGGTAATCTCGTCATTGGGTGTTCTGATGTGTATGCATTAATGGACCCGAGTGCATCTCATTCATTTATTGCTCCGAGAGCCATTGAGAGGTTGGGTCTGATAGTCTCTGGGTTAGAGTGTCCCCTATGGGTCAGTGGACCCAAGTGTGACCCGTCAGTGGCAGTGTCAGTCTGCCAGTACAGTCCAGTTTTTGTTGAGGGAAGATGCCTCTCCGCCGACCTTGTGGTTCTAGATTTGACAGACTCTGACGTCATTCTAGGGATGGATTGGCTATCTACTCATGGTGCTACCTTGGACTGCAGGGACAAGGTAGTCAGGTTCAGAGATCAGAACGGGTCAGAGGTCGTCTTCAGAGGAGACAAGAGGGGCACACCTAGAGGTCTGATATCAGCTCTTCAGGCTCGTAGGTTGCTTAGGAAGGGATGTCAGGGGTACTTAGCTCATGTGAGAGAGCTAGACAGTCAGGTCAGGGAGCCAGCCTCGGTGCCAGTTGTCAGAGAGTTTCAGGATGTCTTTCCTGATGAGCTTCCAGGTTTACCACCTGCTAGGGAGATAGAGTTCGAGATAGAGTTGGTGCCTGGAGCTAGACCGATCTCTATCCCTCCCTACAGGATGGCCCCAGCAGAGTTGAAAGAATTGAAAGAACAGTTGCAAGAGTTGGTAGAAAAGGGCTTCATCCGACCGAGCACTTCACCTTGGGGTGCACCAGTTTTATTCGTAAGAAAGAAGGATGGATCCCTTAGACTTTGTATCGACTACAGACAGTTGAACAAAGTCACTACCAAGAATAGGTACCCTCTGCCAAGGATCGATGATCTATTTGACCAGCTAGCAGGAGCGGGTTGTTTCTCCAAAATAGATCTGAGATCGGGGTACCATCAGCTAAGGATAAGGGATGAAGACGTGCCGAAGACAGCCTTCAGGACCAGATATGGGCATTTTGAGTTCCTTGTAATGCCGTTCGGGTCGTTACAATGCATGTTTTAAGTAAGTTTTAAGTGATTTTATGGGGTAGAATGGCATGTATAGGGTTGTATGAGTTTTTAAGCAAATGTTAGGTTTTATGTGATTTTTGAACAATGTGGCATGTTTGAGTATGCTTGAAGTGTTGTAGTTGGGGAAATTGTTTGTTTGAGGCCCCTAGGAGCTTGTATGCATATTTTGGTTGAGTTTATGCATGATTTGAGAGTTGGGAGGCGAATGTGCATAAAGGAACCAAGTTTCTGCCCTTTGGCAGAAACCAGGTTCGGCAGCCGAAGGAGCTTTCGGCCGCCGAACGTGGCTGGGGAGGCAGGCCTTTCGGCTGCCGAAGTTGCCCCCGAAAGGAGACTTTCGTCTCTGTCTGGGAGTTTCGGCCGCCGAAGGTGCCGCCGAACATGCATGAGTTTCGCCTCTGTCTGGGAGTTTCGGCCGCCGAAGGTGCCGCCGAACCTGCCTGACTTTCGGCTCTAGAGGGACTTTCGGCCGCCGAACCTGCCGCCGAAAGTGCCCTGTTCAGCCATTTCTTGCATGTTTTTATGTGATGTTTTCCTGATGTTTTAGGGGGTTTTTGGGGAGTATATTAGAGTTATGTTTATGTATGTTTGGTCCCTCATTAGAGTCCACCTGTGTAGGTTCGGACCCGAGGAACCGAGGACCCCAGCAGTGAGCCAGTTGCTACAGAGTTTGTCAGAGCTAGCCAGAGGTGAGTGGAATAAACCTTAAGTTTTAAAATAAATGAAATATAAATTTTGAGCATGATCCATGCATCATGAAGGCCATGAGCTATAGTAGGTTGTTTGCATTAGTATTCACGAATATGTTGCATTGCATTTATGATATTGATGTTGATGTGGATTGGTTATTGGATGATCCTTTAGTCCTCATATGATATGATGATGTTATGGCATGATATGGTATGGAAGTCCAGGTTGTACCCATTCTACGTCCCTGGCACGATGTAAGAGAAAGTCCAGGTTGTACCCATTCTACGTCCCTGGCACAGTTGGACTGTATGATATGTTATGTTAAGGGAAAGACCGGTTGTACCCATTCTACGTCCCGGCACAGTTGGACTATGTAGAGGACTATTGGTGACAATACCATCCGAGATGTGATTTGTTGTGATGTGTTGCATTCCATGAAAGCATGAAATTTTAATATATTGTTTTCACTATTCTGCTCACTGGGCTTGTTAGCTCACCCCTCTCCCCTAACCCCAGATGTGCAGGTACAGGGTAGACCAGAAGGTTAGCCAGAGTTTTTGAAGTATGTTGATGTAATAGTTAGATTGTGGACATGACAATTGTACTATGATGTAATGTAAGGGATTTCAGTATGATATGTAATGAGGTATATTGAGGTTATAGATGTGCTTAACCCTATGAGTATTGTAATCCCTTGTTGATACATGATCTTGATGTCTATTGATGTTTATGTTTAAGCCAACTCATCTTATGTTGTATCGCCCGTTGGGGCATTGAGGAGATCCCACAGAGGGATCATGATTATGATCATGACTATGTACATGTATGTTCAGGTTGATTTGGATGATAAAAGAAAAGTTTAAAATTTTTATGCATGTTGTTGATCATGTATGGGATTATACAGGTTTACAGGTTATATGTCAGGCTTGCTACGGGTCCCGGCGGCCTTAAGTCGACCCGGATCCTAGCGCCGGTAGCGGTCCGATTTTCGGATTGTTACACAAACTATCCTAAACCCCAACCAAAACGCATCAAACATACATATACAATACACATTAACCATACAAGCACATAAACCTTAACACTAAACAACTAACCTAATCATGCATTTCTACCCCATGAATCTTCATGAAACTTAACCAAAACATGAAAAGAGGTGAGGATCTACTCTTACCTCTTGAAGATCGAGAGGAGAGGCGATCCAACTCAGAGATGGGAGAGATCTAGCTCCTTGGGTCTCCAAGCTCCAAAACTTGTTCTAAGCTCAAAATTCTTCAAAACCAAGTAAACACTTGTTAAAACTCGAAATATTTGAGGAAAATCAGCAAAATCAACCATGGGAGGGCATGGACTCACCTCTGGCCGAAAATGGGGAAGAAACTCGCCCATTTTCGGCCATGGGGCTTCTTATAGGGGCTGGCCAGGCTACCTTCGGAAGTCTAAGGTGCCTCCAAAACTCATGCAAGTTCGGCGGCCGAACCTGGATTTCCCTCTATGGTCTTTTTCATTCAAAACTCAATTTCTTTCTTACTTAAAACCATAAAATACATGAAAACATTTTATAAAAACATGTTTTTAACCTTCTAGAGGTTTCCGACATCCGAGATTTCACTGGACGGTAGGAATTCCGATACCGGAGTCTAGCCGGGTATTACACTTGCTTTAGTGACCGAACCTGGGATCTCTAGCAAGGCAAAACCCGATTCTGCCCTATGAACTCAGCCACCAAAACTCTCAAATCCTCACACCCAACTCCTCAAAACATGCATACTCACTCATCAATCATAAGGGGTATAAAAACTAGTCTAATCCCCAACAAGCAACAACAAAAACACATAAGAGCAAACATTCATTAATAACCCAACTCAAACCCTAAAACTTTAGATCTAACCATTTCATGCATTATTAACCCTTAACTCTTTCTTAAAACTTGATTAAAACATAGGAAAGGCAAGGATCTAGACTTATCTCTTGGAGATCGAAAGGTGACAGCAAACCCAATGTGGAGATGAGGTAAAATGGTCTCCGGAGGTCTCCAAGGTTTGAAAACTTGGATTGAAGCTCAAATCTTCAAAAACAAGGCAAAACTCATGAATTTCTTAAGAGATTTGAAGGAAGAACAACAAAATCATCAAAGGGTGGCAAAGACTCACCTCTGCCCGAAAATGGAGAGAAAGCTCTCTCATTTTCGGGCTGAATGCCTCTTATAGGTGGCTGGTTAAACCACTTTCGGGGCCGAAAGGGGAGGTCCCGCGGCGGCACCACCTTCGGCGACCGAACTTGAAGGTTCGGAGGCTGAACCTGGTTTTTTCCTTCCAAAACTATTTTCTTTCCTTTTAACTTAAAACCTTAAAATTTTCAAATTCATTTAATAAAAACCTTATTTTACCCTTCCTAAGGAGATTCCAGCTTCGAGATTTCGGGTTCCAACAGAGATTTTGTCGGAAGATTGGAATTCCGACGCTGGAGTCTAGCTGAGTATTACAGTTATGAATCTAAACCTTATCATATAGAAGAAGGCCAAAAAGATAAAATATAAACTCCTTCAATAGATCAAAGTCATAACAATCAAGCTGCTTTTGAGATTATTACTCAAGACCACAAGCCCGAAGATGAGTATGTGTACATTAACCCTTTTCTCACTATTATGCTTGTTGATTCGAGGACGAACCATCTTAAGGAGGGAGGAATTGATGCGTGCATAAGGGGGTAATAATTTTCAACAATTTGAAGTGCATTAGAGCTATCATAGTAATAAAGCATGCAATCCGCAAAGCTCCAAATCATGACTAATCAATTTACAATTGCTTGATTCAAGACTTAGGAGATGGGATTATATTTGGGAAGCATGGGATAATGAGAAAACAAGTCACAATTACTTCAACACATGTGCAAGCGTAACACAATTTCAAATCACGTAATGCATGTATGACCGAATTTCACTTAGCCCAATTTTATTATTTTGGTATTTTAGTAGAATTATTTTAAATTAATTTGACCTACTTTAAAGTCTAAATTCATGCATTCCTATTAGAAAGAAGATTTCTCTAAGATAATTTAGAAAAAGGATCTTTAATGTAATATAGGTTTGATTATTTGACTAGATACACTTCGTATATTATAATTACACCTTTTTACACTAGAATTACAGTTTTGAGACTATAAAAACACTCTTAAGGTGGCAACTATGAATTATTATCAATAAGATAAAAAAGTTAAATTTTCTCCATAATGAGAATTTATTCTTAGAACTTTGATCTCACTCCATACTTAACAAACTTATCAAGGTTTTACTTGTGGCATTTCTAACTGGTTTATCACTCTATAATCTTTATTTCTAATCACATTAGTTGATTAGGGGTATGGTAGAACAACTTCTGAAAATTATCTAAGTCTCGTTCGTTATCAAATGTGTGTTTGAAGTTTTTTATCATGAGTTGATCATGTATTCCGCATCAATTGGTATCAGAACATAGTGATAGATAAATTCCTATTTATCTACATTTTCTTATTTTATTATTTACTTTCAGTTTTATTATTTTTATTTTAGCTATTCAATTCATTGTTCAGTTGTTTCAGTTTTTTTTATCTCATTTGTTTTTTTTTTTTTTTTAAACTTCACTTTAGTTGTGTGAGATTTAAAAAAAACAAACAAACTGGAGAGACGTCAAAATTCAATTATTCATTCAATAAATTTCAGGTTGAATTCAAAGTTTTCATGAAAATCATGGAAAAAGTCATCCAAAAAGAGAATGATCGAACCACCAATAATGATGTAGATCGATTTGAAAATAACGAAGAAGGTGATTCTAGATCTAAATATTGTCATATGGAAGAAAGTCAAGAAGATGAGATAAAAAGCATTTTGGTATATTAATTCCAAGAAATTCAAGTTGCCACTGCAATTGTTGAAAAGCACAACTAATATGAAGATGATTTTCAAGATATTGAAATTGAGAAAAATTTTAATATTAGCTCTAATTCTGATTTAGATGATTATTCTATTCAAAAAATCCATTGAGATTTCAATTTTCTTTGACATTCTTACACAAGACAACCTGTGTGGAGATGATCTGTGTATATCAATCTTTTTCTTGTCATTATGGTTGTTGATTTAAGGACAAATCTTTTGAGTAAGTAGGAGTTGATGCGTGCATAAAGGGGTATTACTTTTCAAAAAACTGAGGCACACAAGAGCTCAAAGAATCTTCAAACATGCAAGCTATGAAACTCGAAACTAATTTCTGAATCATCTAATATCAAATTTTCATATGTGGAAGAAAGATATTCAGGATAAGAACTATATTTTGAAAGTATGGGATAATGAGAAAATAAGTCACAGTCTCTTCTACACATGGATGTATAATATAATTTCAGATCACATAATGCATGTATGGTCGAATTGCATTTAGGCGAAATTTGTTATGTTGTTATTTTAGTATTTTGTGAGATTTATTTTAAATTAATTTGGCCTATATTATAAGTTAAATTCGTGCAGCCCATTTAGGAAGGAGATTTCTTCAAAATAATTTAGGAAAATGATACTTAATGTAATTTAGGTTTGACTATTTGACTAGATACTCTTCCTGTATTGTAATTAGACCTTCCTACACTAGAATTAGAGTTTTGAGGTTATGAAAAAAAAACCCTTAAGGTAGCAGCTACAAATTATTATTATTGAGAATAGAATGAAGAAATTGATATTTCTTTCCATAATAAGAATTTATTCTTAGAACTTTAGTTCTTCTCCATTGTTTAGCAATTTATCAAGGTTCAACCTTGAGATATTTTAATATGGATTTCCTCATTCCATCCTTAATTAACTTATTAAGAATTTATTGTGACGTTCTCTTACTAGAATCATTTGATTATCTTCATTTCTGATCACAAAGATTAATTAGGGGTGTGATAGAGCAACCTCTGAAAATTATCTCAACCTCGTTCGTTGTCAAGTATGTATTTGAGGCTCTTGATCATAAGTTGATCTTGGATTCCATATCAGAGAGACCATGATTTTGAGAGGAAAAGTGTTGGCAACTACGTCTTTGAGAGTAAACTAGAATAGAGTTTAATAGAATTAATGCAAATATTACCCCTTCAAAATGATGCATTTTAAGTATGATGAGAGTCAATTTAGTTTAATTATTTTGTTTTTTTCATTTACTACATTAACAAAATCGAATAGAAGAACCAATTTTTAAAAGTTAATTATTAAAACCAAACTAAATTACTAAAACATTGAAAAAAAAGAAAAAATTGATTTGATCTGTTTTTGCAGTCAAAACAGTTTAGTGTTCACCCCTAAATAACTCAAAGATGCTACTGACACTATTTACAAGTTTTAGTCTCCTAAAGGCTTAAGAGAGTGAGACTCTCTTGAGCTCTACGCCCTCCTCCAATCTCGCAATTTTTGTTAGAGTCAAATTCTCTCAACTGTTAGCTCCTCTTTTCCTAGCTTTCAATTGGCATGAATTAAAACTATTATATTTCAAGTGAAGATTTCACTTGTAACGACCCGAAAATCGAACCGCTACCGGCGCTAGGATCCAGGTCGGCTTAAGGCCGCCGGGACCCGTAGCAAGCCTGACATGCAACCTGTAAACCTGTTTAATCCCATACATAATCAATAACATACATAAAAATTAAAACTTTTCTTTCATACATTCCATCATACACCAAACTCAACCTGTGCATGCACTGAACATAGTCATAATCATAATTATGACCCCTCTGTGGGATCTCATCAATGCCCCAATGGACGATACAACATATGTTGAGTTGGTTTACATAAACATCATAAAACATCTAGGATCATGTATTAAAGGGATAACAACACTATATGGTCAAGCACACCTCTATCATCCATAAGCCTCATTATAATACATGTCTAAACTGTACTTTTACATAACATCAAATACATTTATCATGTCCACACTATCTATTACATAAACAAAACTTCAATACTCTTGCTGACCTCCTGGTCTACCCTGTACCTGCAAACCTGGGGGATTAGGGAGAGGGGTGAGCTACTAGAGCCCAGTGAGCAGAATAATAAAACTTTTAAAACATATGACAACATGGAATGCATCACATCACAATCATATCACATCAATGATGAATTTGTCACCAATAGTCCTCTACATAGTCCAACTGTGCCAGAACGTAGAATGGGTCCTGGTCTTTCTCTTACATGGCATAACATAACAGTCCAACTGTGCCAGAACGTAGAATGGGTCCTGGTCTTTCTCTTACATAGTGCCAGCGAACGTAGAATGGGTCCCACTGGTCTTACTTTCCATATCGTACATATCCTATCGTCACATCATAGGTCGAGGACTATGGATCATCCAACATTCATCCACATCAACAACAATTTATGCAATGCAACATATTCGTGAATTCTAATGCAACAACCTAGTATATCTCATGGTATTAATGATGCGTGAGTCATGCTAAAAATGTCCATTTATTTGCTTTAAAACGTAATAAGTTATTCCACTCACCTTTGGATAGCTCTGACCAGACACTGGAGCAGCTGACTCACTGCTGAGGTCCTCGGTTCCTCGGGTCCGAACCTACACAGGTGGACTCAAATGAGAGACCAAACATACATGAACATAACTCTAAACTACTCTCCAAAAACCCCCCTAAAACATCATGAAACAATCATAGAAAAACATGCAAAGGAAGGCTGGACAGGGCACTTTCGGCGGCAGGTTCGGCGACCGAAAGTCCTTCCAGAGCCGAAAGTCAGGCAGGTTTGGCGGCACCTTCGGCGGCCGAAACTCCCAGACAGAGACGAAACTCATGCATGTTTGGCGGCACTTTCAGCGGCCGAAACTGCCCTCCAGAGACGAAAGTCCTCTTTCGGGGGCAGGCTTCGGCAGCCGAACCTGAGTTTCTCCAAAGTGGCAGAAACTCAGCTCCAACATGCACAAACGCCTCCTAAACTTTTCAAACATGCATAAACCTATTCTACAACACTTCCAATCATGCACAAACAAGCATACAAGCTCCTAGGGGCTTCAAATCATCAAAAACCCCAACTACAACACATCAAACAACTCACATTGTTCATAAACATTCATAAACCCATAAACCTAACAAAAACCTAAACATGCATTTCTACTTCATAAACTTGTATAAAACTTGTTTAAAACACATTGTAAGCTAGAGATCGGCTCTTACCTCTTGAAGATCGAGAGTAGAGGCGATCTAACTTGGAGTTGGGAGAGATTTAGCTCCTTGGGTCTCCAAGCTCAAAACTTGACCTTTTGCTCAAAAATCTTCAAAACAAGGTGAAAGCTAGTGAAAATCATGAAAGATTTGAAGGAAAGAACTCAAGATTTGTGAGAGGCGACGGAGAGCTCACCTTGGCCGAAAATGAGGAAAAAGTTCGCCCGTTTTCGGCTAAGGGACCCTTTTATAGGTGGCTGGCCAGGCCACGTTCGGGAGCCGAAAGTGCCTCCGCATGCATGCCATGTTCGGCGGCCGAACTTGAGGTTCGGCGGCCGAACCTAGACTTCCCTCACTTATGCTTTTGGGGGCCTAAAGCACTCCCGAAGTGCATTCATGTTCGGCGACCGAACCTGAGTTTTCTTCCAAGGTTGTTTTCATGCAAAAACTCATTTTCTTTTTACTTAAAATCATGAAATACATTAAAACATTTTATGAAAACATAGTTTTACCCTTCTAGAGGTCTCCGACACCCGAAATTCCACCGGACGGTAGGAATCCCGATACTGGAGTCTAGCCGGGTATTACATCACTGATCTTGTTAAAATATTTTATTTTGGTTACGGCCCTCAATTAGTGCATATAATACTATATTTATTGCTTATGTTGTTCTTGGATTGCTTCGGGCTTGTGGTCACGAGAAGCATATGATGTTGCATACTTACATTCTCAATTTGTTACGTAGATTCTTTTTTAGATCTATTGAACTCAATTCTAGCCTTAAGATTTATTGTTAATAGGTTTGAGCTTTCATTATTTCATCATTATAGTGTTTAGACTCAACTAGTATTTTATAATTTGAATTGGACCGCTCTATGAAATGGAACTTTTGCTATCTAATAATTATCTTATCTTTAAATAAAAAAAATTATTGATCTCTTTAGCCAATGTTGCACTTTTTTTTCTTTTCTTTCTAAACGACTATAATCTTTTCATTTTTTTAAAACATAATTAGACATATATTTGTAATCAAAACCTTTTAGTTATTTTCTTAAAAAAATTATTTTTTTTAAAAAATATATTTTTTAAAGGAATTAATTTTACATTATTTAATATTTATAATTTTAAATATTCGTATTATCTAATCACTATAATTTAACAACTTTTAGTTTTTATTAATACTTGAAACAATGTTGTTTTCTTTATATTAAGATATCTCTAGAGTTCAATCATTTTTTATGAAAAATTATTGAACTCAATTAATTATTTGTCGTTCGTTATTTTAAGTTTTTTATTAAATTTTATCTTATAAAAATATTCAAATTGGTTGAGCGATTGAATTTTAGATTTCATCCTAAACCTAATTGGGTATTAAAATATTCATACAATTTAATTTATTGATTATGGGTAAAATAAATATATTAAAATTTTCTTTAACAAACGAATTTAAAGTGTTTGATAATTAAATATATAAGAATATTTTAATTTCTGTTAAAAATTAAAACTAAATTTAATAAAATATATGGGTATAATAATATATATATATATTTCTATCTTTCAGTTGTTGTCTTAGACAATAAATAGAATTTATTATATATGCAGATATTTCCATGAAATTGATTATTTTTCGCTTTATTTTTAAAAAATTATACTTGAAGCTATTCAACTATTTTAATTTTATCTGGTACTCACTTGTTTATCTTTCAATTTTAATTTAATTTTAAATTTAGGTTTCAGAGTATAAAATAATTTTACAATTAATCACTATTATAAAAAAACAAAGTTGTATCTGCATTATCATTTAACATTTAAAATATTTACTAACATACATTACGTTATATAATATAATTTTTTTATCTATTTCTTAATTGCATAGTTACTGTAATAAAATTATTATAAATACAAACATACATATATATTTTTTAAAATTTTTTTACTTATATATATAAATAAAAATTAAAAATCATGTATAATATAATAATTATAATTAATAATCAAATAAAAATTCATATATTTATAATTAAAATTTTTTAACAAAAATTAGATTAATGAAATATAATTAACTAATTATGTATAATGTATTTATAAAATATAAAAATAAATTTATTAGTTTGTCCCAACAATACTTAAGTCCTTACTATGTGCTATATGTATTGACAGATTCTGTTAGGTATTGGATGAATGTGATGAATGTTTTTCTGAATTTAATCTCTAACATTTTAAATAAATTACTACAAGGTCCATCATATTTCAGTATTGTGAATTATTTAGTCCTTTAACTAATAACAGGAATAAATAGTTACATTTCAATACAATAAACGATCTTTTAATTATATTTAAAAATTAAAAAATATAAAAATTTAGAAATGTACTACTAAAAAAATAAAATAAAATTTTTAAACCATGGAGATGTTCACTCTCATTCACTTATCTCTTCACTCTCTTGCTTCTTTCATTTTGCATTCCTACCATTTTGTGTACAATAAATAAATATATGGCTAGGCCACTACTATAAAAACTTAGATACACTATTAATAAGAATTATCAATAGTCTCATAACTATGAAAATAGTTTTACAGAATCCATTGTAAAACTCTATTTTCTGGATTTTAGATCATCAGACATCATAGCCATATCATTCAAATTAAATTATAATTACTAGAAAAATGAGCGTACCCATTATTATTTATAATTTAAGTCAATTTAATCATTGTCTTTATTTATTTTGCAGATCTAGATGCCAATCCAGACTCAGCAAAATTACTTTATAATAATATAAAAAAGACTAATTTATTTGTTTACTCATATGAATTCACTAGCTATTGGAATATTTTATTGGACGATAAAATTAAATTTTAAAGATTTAATTATTATTCAAGCGTTAAGAATGAATTTATTAAAAATGATATTTTTAATGGTAAATTATTATTATTTATTCTTTGGATAAAGTCTTTTTTATGAACCAAACTATTCATATTTCTTTTCATCCCATACTCTCGATCAACAACCGTAAATGAGCAAATGAACATAGCAAATGAACACTCGCTTGCATAACCTTTCTTCATTATGTAAAAATAGATTGCAAGTTGAGACTTTATTTACTTACAAATTGTATTGACTTGTTAATAATTTTGATAGACGAATTTTCTCCTATCCTGCACCTTTCTTAATGGAAGAGTTCTATCCATTCGTAAGGGAAGAAGCATAACGACAATAAAGTGAAAAATAAAAATACATAGAGTTTGGATTTAAATAAAAAATATAACTGATACTATTTATTTTTAATATTTATAATGTTATGCTATGATTAGACATGTACAGGAACAGTTTAATAAAATATAAATTTAATTTTTATAATTTTCAATATTTATATTAATTAATTAATTTTTTTAATAAATTATAAATAATTTCGTACACATTTAATTTCATAAAATAATATTATTTTATTCCTCTAAATATTTATTGTGCAATTCTCTTTATTATAAACTTTTAAATATTTTTTAAACGATTTCAAAAATATTTATAATGTAATTTTTATGATGAATAATATTTTATTATATTTTATATTTTAATTTTATAAAATAAAAAATATTAAATAGTGCTAGCGACATGTTTAATAATAAACACTTAGCATATTTTTTATAATACCATTATATTTTTTTATTAATTATTATATAATATAAATAAAATTTTATAAAAAATATAATAATTATGTATTAATAAATTTATAACTGATATTATTTTATTATAATATTATTACATTAATATATTAAAAATAATAAAATATATTATGAAAAATAATTAAAATATTTATTATTATAAAAAATTATATTACAAATAATATATTAAATTAATATAATATAAATATATTGTTACAATATAATAATATTAAAAAGCACTCCGAGAATTAGATGCATCGTAATAGATTTAAAAGGTTTAAAATTCTACTTTTTCAACCCTTATTTAAAAACAAAAAATTAATGTTAAAAAAATAAAAATCAATTTAATTTTTTTTTAAAATCAAGTCTGCTCAGCAGGCTTTGAAAGTTTAAATGACCGCCTATTTAACAAATACTTTACTTCAAATTTTAAAATGTCAAATAATTTTTTTAAACACTAAAAACATTTAAAAGAAAAATTAGAAATTCAATTCAATTTAATTTTTTTTACAATTTTTTATTTAAATTTAGATTTTTTTAAAATTATAAATAATTTTATAAGAATTTATTTAATTTTTTTAATATATAATTTAATAATTAGATAAAATTGTGGATGTGGCTGGAAAGAGCTCATTCGCATAGCTGCAGAATTGATGGCTGGTAGAGAAAAGTGCTGCTTTTTGGTGTTCTACCAACACAAATACTTTATTTTAATATTGCTTGAAAAAGTCAGAGATTACATGCACATATTATTTATTTAAATATTAATTATTTTAATGTATTAATACTTTATTAATTTTAGTTAAAAGATTTGGTAATTTTAAAAATAAATAATATGTGAAGACATTTAATTGAGACTGAAATTTTTAAAAGGTTTAACGAAAAATAATAAAAATTTATAAAAAATTTGAATTAATTATTTAATCAGTGGAGAAAATAGAATTTAGTTTCTTTACCTTATTTACAATTTAGGTTCATTAATTCTAGATATTGCAACAATTTAGTATATTTAGTTTAAAGGCACAGTACAAGTTAATTTTAAATAAATAATATAATAATAACGATTTAACTGTATTCTTAGTAGAAAGGGATTAAACAACATACCTCTAAAATATAGAATAATAAATTTTTATTAAATTAGTTATACTTTAAAATAAATTAATTTACATATTTTTTATATTAATCCCTAAATAATATAATTACCAATAAATTCTTATATTTATAAATTAATCTCCCTATTTTACATGTCAAAAATAAAAAAATAAAAAAAATCAGACTTCTTCTTTTTATCTTATTAATAAAAAAAATTATTGAGAATGAAAAAGTTAGACTGAAAATAACTCTTTGCATTTGAATTTATATACATATTCTATTAAGATTTTTTATTTAATTTTTATTTTATTAATTTATTTAAAATATTAAATTTAATAAATATGTGAGATTAATTTAAAAAATATATAAATAATTATTTATAAATAATTATAATATTTAAGAATCAATTTATAAGAATATAAATATAAATTATAACTAGAGAATTATTTTATTATAAAATAAAATTTTATAACTAAATTTATAAATATTTAAGTTAAATTATATATTTTATAAAATTTTAAAAATTAAAATATAATTTATTCTAATTAAAAATTATTATTAATTAATTTTTAAATATTATATTAGTGTTTATTAACATTATAAATAAAAAAAATTTACTTTACTAATAAAATAAAATTACATAATTTTTTATCGCAAATTAAATTATGAAAATTTACTTAAAAAATATCAAATTTTTTTATAATTACCATTAAAAAAAATGGAATTGCAAGTCAAATTCTATCTGCCTTATCTTTTTTAAACATCAATCCAATGGCCGAGAAGCA
The DNA here is from genome assembly GCF_001659605.2 of Manihot esculenta. NCBI lineage: Eukaryota > Viridiplantae > Streptophyta > Magnoliopsida > Malpighiales > Euphorbiaceae > Manihot > Manihot esculenta. Next base: position 11,674,431 of record NC_035161.2, read on the forward strand.
GGGAACGTGCTTCGTCTGATCGCACCCGATAATTTTTCGATCTGACTGAGACTTGCGACCCAATGAGTAATTATGAAAAAGTACCACCTAGTTCAGACAAAGCAGTTTTTTACCCCATTCAATAATGATGGTAAATACAGCTCGTGCGATCTCAAAACTTGCTAGATCAACGTCCAATATCATTTACAAGACTGATCACAGATGTTTTGCACCGACCACGTATTTATACTACGCCGAGAGGATACCACCTCTTCTTTCCCAAAGCAAGAAGACAGTATGACATTTTTTTTTTCCTAAATATTTAGAAAATCTAAGGTGCATTTTGTATCGCTCTACGACTTGTGCTTAAAACAAAATCAGTTTTTTTATTTTTATTATTTACTCTTTATAATAGATTACAAAAAAATCCTCAACCATGGACAGAAAAACATACTAAACTAATACAAGAAATAAAGAAACATGTAAGGTCTTTACCATGTTTAAATATTTGCAACCCAAATGTCCCAAAGATAGTAGAAACCGATGCTTCTCATCAAGGTTATGGAGGTATCCTCAAACAAAATATAAATAATAAAAGTCATATCATAAGATATTATTCAGGAGTATGGAATCAAACTCAAGAAAAATATTCTACCATAAAAAAAGAAATTTTAGCCATTGTCTTATGTGTAACCAAATTTCAAAGTGATTTATTAAACCAAAAATTTACCATTCGTGTAGATTGTAAGGCAGCAAAAGATGTGTTAACAAAAGATGTTAAAAATTTAGCTGCAAAACATATATTTGCCAGATGGCAAGCATTTTTATCTATTTTTGATTTTGAAATTGAACATATAAAAGGAACTGATAACTCTATTGCAGATTTTTTAACACGAGAATTTTTGCAGGGAAGATGACAGACAAAGGAAAAGAAGCAGAAAAGATCTCTCTGAGATCACAAAGTTCACAAACAAATCTGACAAAATTACAATTATTCACGCCAGGACATAGTTCTGTCCAAAATATCTCTGTACCCAGACCATTGTATACAAATACGACTAGTATAATAAATCGACCTATTGGACATATATCAAGTGCTTTAATCACACAACCACAGTATGCAAGACCCAGATCGCCCAGACCTCATTTTACTTCATTTAACAAATTCAGCCCACTCCAAACCATACCAATAACACCATCCACATTTAAACAGGTCGTCACTAACACATCATCCCCAAGACACACAACGCCTACAAGCCCATTTACAAACCCATCTTCTTCAAACCAAAATGATTTAGCTCAATATAAATATAAGCCCATTGAAGACCAGATTATTACTATAGAACCAGAATACTGGGCACAAAACCCGCATCTAAATGAATACCAACTGTGTGAAACCATTTTTCCTAAAACCCATTATTACATCCCTGACAATTTCCAAAAATCCCAAAGCTATTATGAAGCCATTCTCACCCACACCACTTCCATCCTTATACAAAATAATTTTGATCCTCACAATCATACTAAACTCAGATATTGCAAGGTGAGACTACTTAAAGTATGGACTCTTACCGAATGGGGACAAGAACCCCATAAAACAAAATTTACATATACTAATGGACAAGTGAGACAAAATGCAAAATATAATTACTATGATTACCAAGTTGCTTGGGAAAGAACATTTTTTAAACAAAATGAACAATTATCCATATCTTTCTTTTTGTATATTTCTGACAATTTTACTTATCCTATTCCATTCTGGTTTCACCAATGGTGGAACAAATTCGGCATTCATGATGATATTATCCCAGAACAAATCAAACTTGCTAAAACCCAATTCTTTGAAACACAGCAATTACCAGAAAGTATTAGTTGCTCTTCCCCATGGCTTATTTACTCCCATTACTTCCATATCCCTTGGATTTTCATGACTGAATACCATATTAAAGACCAAATGCTTGGCAATTTTCAAGTCCCCGTATTAGTCCGCAAATACAAAACTAAATGGTGGACTAAAACTAATGTCCAAGGTTGTGACCACCTAGCAGTAGACCAGTTCTTTGTAACCAATCCACAATATTGCAAAAAACCTAGCCCCGCTGTTATTACAAAACAAGAAACCTTTTTAGCAAGAAAACAACAAATAATGGCACATATGGCTGCCTGTACTTCCGAACAAGAATATGAAAAATTACTTGAAGAACTAAAAGAAACAAGGAGTACTACAGCATCACCATCACCAATAGACCTCTCTGATGATAATGATGACTTTTTTACACAAGCAGAGCTGTAAGCCACGTGTACCAATGACCAACAACAGCTAGTGGACATGCATCAGTTGCCGCAAAAGCAGATGGCCGACAAAGTAAAAGCAAAAAGCAAGAACAAACAAGTAACGACAAAGCAAAAGCAGATGGCCGACAAAGTGAAAAGTAAAAGCAAAAAGAAAAAGAAGAAAAAACAAAAGGCGCACTACCGACCGACACTTTCCACAAATCAAGAAATGACAACTCAGCATGCATTATGGAGGACCGCTCAACCAAATTTGATAACCATTTGACATCCGCGGCTATAAAAGCAGTGTTCTTCACATTAAGAACACACACCGAACTTCAACTCTTCAAGCAAAATTTCTATCTTCAATGTATTCCAGTTCATGTAAGGATACCGAAGTTTATGACAACTCGGTAGTAGCAGTAATACCAGTTATTGTAATTACGTACTAAGGTAGTACAACGTTGTATTTTGTATTTTATTGTTAATACAAGTACCATTTACCAACTGTTACTGTATAAGTCCGTGTTGACGGCAATTCTTCTCTCTTTCTTCGATCATCCTTCTGAGTTAATTCTGGGATATCCAGGTTAACAGTGCAGGAACCCTAACCATAAGTATGCTCTGTGCTTGCAGTGAAAACTGATCTGGCACATCAGAAATACTGCTCACATCACAAAATGGAAATAGGAATATATTATTGCACTGTTTGTAACCAATATTATATTTTGTATTTTTGTTATGAATGTAATAACTTTTATACTATTAACCTAGACAATTATTATAATGGTCTAGACCTTAGTTGTATTACATGTCTTGATTATGTAGAGAGTATATTACGTTCTTCATTAGATATTATATAATGGATATTGTAATACATTTTCCTATTGAAATAAAAGATGAAATAGTAATGGTTATAGATTATATTTTCAGATTGCATGGCTATTATGTTTACAGAAGAATAAGAAACGAACATATAGTTACAATTTATCGCACTTAATAAAATGAGGTTTATAAAATCAGCGTTAGAAAATTTAAGCTTAATTGATTTAACTAATAAACAAGAAGTAATAAGTTTTAAAAATTGTTTAATTCAACAAGGCAGATTTATCAGCGATTATCATACGACCAATCATAATGAATACTGTGATTGTAGAGAAGTAGAACGGACATTAGAATTATTTAATTCTATGATTATGTACCTAGACGTATTATTAAGCAATAATAATTTTTAAACAGAATGAACAAAAGTAATGTCATGATCATATTTTTATCATATCTCATATATACTACTGCATCACTATATTATATGTATGCATATTTATATTATTTATATGTGAATTATTATTAAAATAAATTTAAAAAGAATCATAATAAAATAAAATCATACCCTGGGATCGTTTATGGTATCAAAGCCTAAATACTCTAATAAATTTAAACAAGTCACGATAGAATTTTAGGGTTGAATCTGTGTCCTCGCTAGATCCATAAGTCAGGCAAAAAGAGTGTAAGACCTGCAGGTGTGTGAGAAGGAAGTGTATGAGCAGACCCTGAGATTTTAGACATGAATTTGTTTAGAAAACATAGAGTTTCTAGGTCCAGAAACCAAGATGAGCTCATGAATGATTTCAACATTAATATCGATAACACAATATTATCTAGAGAAAGCACATGGGATAATCAACAATTAACCAATTGGAAACCACCAGAAACCCCTATAAATGAAATATATAAAAAAGGAATATTTGATTTTAAATCATTAATGGCAATTAAAACTAAAGAAAAAGTTATGCCTTTATACTCAGAAAATCAATCCATGAGTCTACTAAGTAAAAAGACAATTATGAAATATATCAAACATGGTTATAAATTTATGCATATAGGATTAGTACAAATAGCAATTAAACCATTAACAATAGAAGGTTTAGATACAAGTATGCATGTGGCATTAAGAGATGCTAGACATTTAAATTATAAAGATTCCTTATTAGGATTATTTGAAACCAGTTTAACAAATGGACCAATTTATTCAAACTGTTTTCCTAATTTTACAATCTCATTAACAGATCCTAATATAATGAAAATTCTTACTTTAGATATTCTAACTCACAATTATAATATGATGAAAGGATCTCATATATATGAAGTATTTTATAGATTAAATTATAAGATAATGAATACAGGATTATGTCCAAATGCTATTAACCATAATAGAATAACAGGAGAAACAGTATTTTGGGAAATAGATCAAACTAAAGCTAATATAAGCATACCAAGAACATTACAATGGAAAGATGTTACTTTACCAGATAATTGGAAATATCCAGCAAAAACAATACCTAATAAACCTATTAAGGAAAATACAGAAATTGACTATATCATACAAAATGAAGATGGATCATTAGAATTAAAATATAAAAGATCAAACTCTTTTAGACAAAATACGCCTAGTATTTACCAACCATCTAGACATTCCATAGGAACTTCCCAAAGAAAACAAAATATAGAAATTACAGAAACTAGTATATCCGAAGACTCAACCATTCCTTCTTACCAAGGACCTTTTCAGGGACAAACATCTAATACTAAACCAGTAGAAGAAACTTTTGATCACAAGACTAAACCTCAGTACACTACAAAAGGTATAAAAATCCAAGAAGGAATATTCAGAGAAGGACAATTTAGCCAACCCTATGAAGACAGTGATTATTCAATCAATACTCTAACATATTATTAATAAAGAATCTTAATACCCAAGTTATCTTAGGAAATCCTTTTTAACAAATGCTCTACCCTTTCAAGGTAACTGAATTAGGCATAGAAACAAACATTTTAGGACAAAATATCATATTTGAATTTATAACACCTATAAATTATCATGATATAAGTTCATTTCAAAAAGAAAATATTAGTAAAATTAATAATTTAGAAAAACAAATACAATATTTAAAGAAAGATTTACATTTAATAAAGATAGAAGAACAATTAGAAACACCCACAATACAACAACAAATAAAAGAAATTCAAGAAAAATTTGAACAGGATTTATGTTCAGATCTACCATCAGCTTTTTGGGACAGAAAACAGCACATAGTCACATTACCTTATGAACCAAGTTTTAAAGAACAAAACATCCCTACAAAAGCAAGACCAATCCAAATGAATCAAGAAATGTTAGAATTCTGTAAAAAAGAAATACAAGAATTATTAAACAAAAAATTAATTAGACCTAGTAAATCACCATGGTCCTGTGCGGCCTTTTATGTAATGAAAAATGCAGAACTAGAAAGAGGAGCACCAAGATTAGTTATTAATTATAAACCTTTAAATACAGCATTACACTGGATTAGATACCCTATACCAAATAAACAAGATTTATTAAATAGATTATATAATGCACAAATCTTTTCAAAATTTGATATGAAATCAGGATTTTGGCAAATACAAATAGCCGAACAAGATAAATATAAAACAGCTTTCACTGTACCATTTGGACAATATGAATGGAATATAATGCCATTTGGATTAAAAAATGCACCAAGTGAATTTCAAAAAATAATGAATGATATATTTAATCCATATGAATTTATAATTACATACATTGATGATGTTTTAGTTTTTAGTCAACATATAGACCAACATATTAAACATTTACATATTTTTTATAAAGCGGTAAAAAGAAATGGTTTAGTACTATCAAAGCCAAAGATGAAATTATTTCAAACAAAAATTAGATTTTTAGGTCATGAAATATATCAAAATACTATTATACCAATCCAAAGGAGTATAGACTTTGCAGACAAATTTCCAGATGAAATTAAAGACAAAAATCAATTACAAAGATTTTTAGGATCTTTAAATTATGTTGCTGACTTTCTACCAAATTTAAGAATAATATGCAAACCTCTTTATAATAGATTACAAAAGAATCCTCAACCATGGACAGAAAAACATACTAAACTAATACAAGAAATAAAGAAACATGTAAGGTCTTTACCATGTTTAAATATTTGCAACCCAAATGTCCCAAAGATAGTAGAAACCGATGCTTCTCATCAAGGTTATGGAGGTATCCTCAAACAAAATATAAATAATAAAAGTCATATCATAAGATATTATTCAGGAGTATGGAATCAAACTCAAGAAAAATATTCTACCATAAAAAAAGAAATTTTAGCCATTGTCTTATGTGTAACCAAATTTCAAAGTGATTTATTAAACCAAAAATTTACCATTCGTGTAGATTGTAAGGCAGCAAAAGATGTGTTAACAAAAGATGTTAAAAATTTAGCTGCAAAACATATATTTGCCAGATGGCAAGCATTTTTATCTATTTTTGATTTTGAAATTGAACATATAAAAGGAACTGATAACTCTATTGCAGATTTTTTAACACGAGAATTTTTGCAGGGAAGATGACAGACAAAGGAAAAGAAGCAGAAAAGATCTCTCTGAGATCACAAAGTTCACAAACAAATCTGACAAAATTACAATTATTCACGCCAGGACATAGTTCTGTCCAAAATATCTCTGTACCCAGACCATTGTATACAAATACGACTAGTATAATAAATCGACCTATTGGACATATATCAAGTGCTTTAATCACACAACCACAGTATGCAAGACCCAGATCGCCCAGACCTCATTTTACTTCATTTAACAAATTCAGCCCACTCCAAACCATACCAATAACACCATCCACATTTAAACAGGTCGTCACTAACACATCATCCCCAAGACACACAACGCCTACAAGCCCATTTACAAACCCATCTTCTTCAAACCAAAATGATTTATTTGTTTGTTTTCTAGCAGGATCTATATTATATGGTTTTGCATCACTATATCTTTGTGAGAAATAAGTTGTATTTGGTTTGGGTATTGTAGGTGATGGTGTTTGAGGTGTTTCTACATGTTCTATATTTGTTATAGCCTCATAATTTCTGTCTATTTTTTCTTCCATTCTATCTAATTGTTTTCCTATGATATGTACAGTTATATTATTCCAATTATTTTGTAATTTAAAGATCCTAAAAATCTTTGTAATTGATTTTTGTCTTTAATTTCATCTGGAAATTTGTCTGCAAAGTCTATACTCCTTTGGATTGGTATAATAGTATTTTGATATATTTCATGACCTAAAAATCTAATTTTTGTTTGAAATAATTTCATCTTTGGCTTTGATAGTACTAAACCATTTCTTTTTACCGCTTTATAAAAAATATGTAAATGTTTAATATGTTGGTCTATATGTTGACTAAAAACTAAAACATCATCAATGTATGTAATTATAAATTCATATGGATTAAATATATCATTCATTATTTTTTGAAATTCACTTGGTGCATTTTTTAATCCAAATGGCATTATATTCCATTCATATTGTCCAAATGGTACAGTGAAAGCTGTTTTATATTTATCTTGTTCGGCTATTTGTATTTGCCAAAATCCTGATTTCATATCAAATTTTGAAAAGATTTGTGCATTATATAATCTATTTAATAAATCTTGTTTATTTGGTATAGGGTATCTAATCCATTGTAATGCTGTATTTAAAGGTTTATAATTAATAACTAATCTTGGTGCTCCTCTTTCTAGTTCTGCATTTTTCATTACATAAAAGGCCGCACAGGACCATGGTGATTTACTAGGTCTAATTAATTTTTTGTTTAATAATTCTTGTATTTCTTTTTTACAGAATTCTAACATTTCTTGATTCATTTGGATTGGTCTTGCTTTTGTAGGGATGTTTTGTTCTTTAAAACTTGGTTCATAAGGTAATGTGACTATGTGCTGTTTTCTGTCCCAAAAAGCTGATGGTAGATCTGAACATAAATCCTGTTCAAATTTTTCTTGAATTTCTTTTATTTGTTGTTGTATTGTGGGTGTTTCTAATTGTTCTTCTATCTTTATTAAATGTAAATCTTTCTTTAAATATTGTATTTGTTTTTCTAAATTATTAATTTTACTAATATTTTCTTTTTGAAATGAACTTATATCATGATAATTTATAGGTGTTATAAATTCAAATATGATATTTTGTCCTAAAATGTTTGTTTCTATGCCTAATTCAGTTACCTTGAAAGGGTAGAGCATTTGTAAAAAAGGATTTCCTAAGATAACTTGGGTATTAAGATTCTTTATTAACATAAAACTTGTGTTAAAACAAATATTATTATTACATATGTGAGCTTTAGGTATTTTATACTCTATGTTTACTTTTGTTGAATTTGCAGCTGATAAAGTTTGTTTTGTTTTGTGAAAGTATTTACTTGGTATAATACCTATGTCTATACAGTTCATGTCAGCTCCTGAGTCTAACATTGCAATTGATTTTAATTTAAAATCTTTTATTGTAAGATTAATTTTAACATACCACTTTTGGAATTTTATCCTTGTGATGCCATTAAATTTTAATTGTTGTTCTTCTTCAGTTTCAGTTTCAGTTTCTTCTATATCTTCTATTTTTTCTTTGTTTTTGGTATATTGCATTTGTTCACATTTATGTTGTAATTGTCTTACTTCGGTTTTTAATTGTTTTACTTCTGCTTTTAATTGTCTTATTTCAAATTGTAAATCCATGGATGATACTGTTTTTATAGGTTTTTTTGTAAACATTTGTTCTATATCTTCAAAAGTTGTTGGTATGGTTGTACCTATTTTTATTTCTTCATTTATAATTTTATTTAGTTTTTTAAAAAATTTTCTTTTTATACTAGGGTCTTCTACTTGTTCTAATTGTTCTAAAATTTTAGTATAGTCTGTTAACATGTTTATTTTATTACAATTACAAATTTCTCCTTTGCAATCATGATCACTATCTGAATCTTTTATAGTTTGTGAAGAATTGTCACTATTATAATCATCATCTAAGTCTGAAGAGGATAAGTTTATTTGATCTATTTTTTCTAATAATTGATCCATGTTATCGATTTTTAATTCTAAACCTAGTTCATGTATCTTTTTTCTAGCAGGGCATTCCCTAGCATAATGTCCTCTTTGGTTACATAAATAGCATGTTATGTTATCTTTTTTGTTTGGCTTTTTAAAATTATGCTTCTTGTAATTAGTTTTCTTAAAATATTGTTTTTTAAAGGGTTTTTTATTAAAGGGTTTTTTATATCTTTGTTTATTATTATTATTATACTGTCTTCTTTTGTAGTTATAAATTTTCTCTGTTTTAAAGGGTTTATATCTTTTATGTTTATATTTTTTCATTGTTCCAAAACCAAATTGTTCACACCAATTGCCTAATTCTTTTCTAGATTGTCTATTTTCCATTTTTAGTTTATTTTGTAATTTGATATCCCTACATAATCGTATCCCTGTTAAATTTACACAAGTTATTAAGTCTCCATAAGTCAAATCATCATAAGAAATATGTCCATATTTTTGTTCAATGGTTTCTCTAACCTTTGTTGAAAATAATCTTGGTAATCCTGTTAAAAATTTTTCTTTCCAATGATAAGCGTTTGGATCTGCTAATGCATATACTCTTCTTAAAAAATTATCTTTATACCATCTAAAATTTTCTAATTTTCTGCACCGTAGATTTTGTAAAATTTCACTATTTCGTTCTGTATATAAGTCTAAATCTCCTATAAAATGAGTTATTATATTATAAATAAGATATAAATATTTAAGTTAAATTATATATTTTATAAAATTTTAAAAATTAAAATATAATTTATTCTAATTAAAAATTATTATTAATTAATTTTTAAATATTATATTAGTGTTTATTAACATTATAAATAAAAAAAATTTACTTTACTAATAAAATAAAATTACATAATTTTTTATCGCAAATTAAATTATGAAAATTTACTTAAAAAATATCAAATTTTTTTATAATTACCATTAAAAAAATGGAATTGCAAGTCAAATTCTATCTGCCTTATCTTTTTTAAACATCAATCCAATGGCCGAGAAGCAGGGAACGTGCTTCGTCTGATCGCACCCGATAATTTTTCGATCTGACTGAGACTTGCGACCCAATGAGTAATTATGAAAAAGTACCACCTAGTTCAGACAAAGCAGTTTTTTACCCCATTCAATAATGATGGTAAATACAGCTCGTGCGATCTCAAAACTTGCTAGATCAACGTCCAATATCATTTACAAGACTGATCACAGATGTTTTGCACCGACCACGTATTTATACTACGCCGAGAGGATACCACCTCTTCTTTCCCAAAGCAAGAAGACAGTATGACATTTTTTTTTTCCTAAATATTTAGAAAATCTAAGGTGCATTTTGTATCGCTCTACGACTTGTGCTTAAAACAAAATCAGTTTTTTTATTTTTATTATTTACTTCGTTTCTAAAAATTACTTGCATAAAAATAAATTTATATTTTATTATATAAAAGTACGTAATAAAATATTTTTTGAAATAATAATATAAAGAATTTTATAAATAAATTGTATATAAAATTAAATATTAAATTATTTTTATTAAATATATAATATTATAATAAAATTTTACTATTTAATTTCAATAAAATAAAAAAATTATTAATTAATTTATTAATTTTAAAAATATATTAAAATATTTTTAAAATTTTAAAAATTTATTAATTAGTATTTTTATTAATTTTAAATATTAAATATTATATAAATAAAAAATTACTATTTAACTCTTATAATATATAAAAAGTTACTAATTAATCATTTAATTTTAAAAGAGACATTTTAAAATGTCTCGAGATTTTAAAAAGTATATTAGTTAATTCTTCTATTAAGTTAAGCTATTAAATGTTATAAAAAAATTTAAAATACCCTCAAAGACTAATTAATAAATATTTTTATAAAATCGATTAGCTATCTAATAAATTTTCTTTTATTACATAGATTAAATAATAAAATACTTATTAACTAAACTAATAAAATGACTAATTAATATATTTTTTTAATATTTTAAAGATATTTTAATGTATTTTTAAAATATGAGAGATCAACTAATGAATTTTATCGTATATATAAACTAAATAATAAATTTTTCTTGAAAAAAGTTTAAAATATATTAATAGATATTTTTACAAAACTGAAAGGGCAACTAATAAATTTTTTTTTTATTTTATAAGAATTAAATAATAAAATATTTAAAAATTAAAATTAATAGAATGACTAAATAAAATATTTATTAAAATTTCAAGCATTATTTAATATATTTTTTAAAATTAAGGAGTTAATTAATGAATTTTTTATAATATAAAAATTAAATAATAAAATTTTTTATAATAATAAAATAAAAATCTATTTTATAAATTAATTGAATGAATGTATGTATATTAAAAAATAAATTTAAATAGTAAAGATAAAATTTTGAAATTATTAATAATAATATGATAAAAATCGTAAAAAGATATAATAGTTTAATAAAATATGTAATAAGAAAATCGTGATTTTTAGTTTTCAGTTTTTTATTTCAAAAATACTTTCTAACAGGTAATAAAAAGAAAAATGAAACTCTAACAACCAAATAAATTTTTTATTTTTCTATCAAATAAAAAAGAGAAAATAGAAAATCACAATGGAAATGAATGCACCTGGGTTTTATCAGTTTTAATCAAATTTTTTCTTTGTTAATTTTAGTTTAATAGAGAACTTTCATATTTAAAATAGTCCTCTAGCTGGATTTTAGGGTAATAATGCTAATGTGGCAATCATAGTTAGCATGAATAATAAGTTTTTTGGAAAATATTTCTCTAAATCCGATCGTAAATCAAGTCAACTCTAAAATATAAACGAGTTGGTCTCTATATGTAAAAAGCAGACAGACATAACTTATTTTAATATACCTTAGATCTTTGGGGACCTAGTTTACTTAAGAATTTTCCTAATTTTTAAATTGAATAATTCCACCTAAAAATTTCTGTAATCTTTATATGGACTCATTTTGTTGAAGCTATATCATCCCCTTCTTCTCCAATTTTATATTTTTTGTTTGGCTTGAAGCTTGGTTGGTTAATTACTAAACTTTGTCACTTGATGTTTTGTCAGTTTATCTATTTCCTGCAATTTTCTCAATTGAAGTCCCTACAATTAATTTGATTTTATTCAATTTGTTGAAATTAGTGTTGGATAATTTAGAGACATTGAAGCAACCACTACATTTTTTATCTTTTATAAAACGTAACCATTTACTCAAATTAATCTAAACCTGTAATTCTTAACTATGGTTTGAAAGGTAGTAATGTGGCTGAAAAGGAGTTGAATATGACTTGTCAATCTGTAAAAAGAAAATATGAGGTGATTGGTGCCTATAAGCAGTCGCTCCGATACTCAAATAAGTTAGTTTATCAATGAGGGTGAGTGTAAATATATTACTTGATCTTAAGAAGAGTGTGTAAGAATGCATACCTTGAACTCTATGTATATTTTGCTTTTATATTGTAATAAGATAGAGTTAGTGTTTTTCTGAAAATACGACAAATACTGACTAGTAGATAAAAAATACCATGATTAGAGATGTACTGTATAATATTCTTTAATGGTAATCAGATGTCATGAGAGGCTCAACCAGATACATGAGACGAGTCTTCTATCGTTCAGAGTACTGACCATCATGCTAACAGGGTCTTATTTCTTACGAGTGAGACTTGAGTGACCAAGTGTCACGAGTTGTTAGGACTTTGCTACGTGCCTCCGTCGTATAGTGACAATACATTGATAAGGATCCAATAGAGCAAATTCCTAACAATAGTATGAAGCAATCTTATATCATTCAAATGGGTCTAAAAAATGTTCAAAATCATATTCATATGATCGTATGACCCAATGTGCTTCAATTCATATGGGCAGATTTGGTACAACACTTGCAATTATGGGCTTAGTGAGCCTAATCAAACCTATGGGTCAAAACTACACAAAGGAAAGTTTAAAGTGAAGATCAAGAAAGGCTTTTATGAAGATTCAACTTTGTTATAATGGACTTGCTATGTATTATTATTTAAAAACTTACTTTATCTTGGATTTGTTTGGACTTCTATTCTGACCATAATTTATCTTTTAAGTTTTAGAGTGTTGGGCCATGTTTTGGACTTATGTTTTATTACTTATGAGTTTGATATATTATTTTAGTGTGTGAATGGGCTTTGGCGTTGTGTGTGGTTCAGCCAAGTCTAAGAAGAGTGTCTTAGGATTTTTTTTTTTCTTCTTACTATATAAGGATAAGAAACACTTGTAAGAAAAACTTTTGAACCAAAATTTTTAGAACTCTTCTTCATGCCTTTGGCATGTATTACTTTGAGTGAGAGTGAAGATTTGCTATCATGAATTGCATCAAGAATCTTGGCTAAATATCAACTATTCATTGTGGTATTTGTCGGATTCTCATCTAAATCATTCTATCATTGTTGTTTCAGCTTCTCTAAGTATGGGGTACCATAGGAGGTGGGTTTATCATCTTTAGATTCCATATCTACTTGTGGATCTAGATTTGAGACTTGTTGATACGGATCCAATAGGGCAAATTTTCAACAATAAAGTGGAGCAACTTTATATCATTCAAATGGGTCTAAAAGGTGTCAAAATCATATTCATATGATCCAAATACACTTGGCGTGCTTCAATTCATATGGTGCAGATTTGGTGCAATACTTATAATTATGGGCTTAGAGAGTCTAATCAAGTCTATGAGCCAAAGCTATACAAAGTGAAGCCTAAAGTGAAGATTAAGACAGGCTTCTGTGAAGATTCAACTTTGTTATGATGGGCTTGCTAGGTATTATTATTTAAACACTTGCTTTATCTTGACTTTGTTTGGAATTGTATTCTTGCCATAATTTATCTTTTAAGTTTTAGAGTGTTGGGCCATATTTTGGGTTTATGTTTTATTACCTATAAGTTTCATATGTTATTTTAGTGTGTGAATGGAGTTGGACCTTGTGTGGAGTTCGACCAAACTTAAGAAGGGTATCTTAGAGTTTTATTTTTATCTCCTTACTATGTAAAGATATGGAACACTTGTAAGAGGAACTTTTGAATCAAAATTTTCAGAACTCTTCTTCATGCCTTTGGCATGTATTGCTTTGAGTGAGAGTGAGGATTTGCTTTCATCAATTGCATTAAGAATCTTGGCTAACTTATTAATTATTCATTGTGGTATTTGTCAAATTCTCATCTAACTCCTATCATTGGTGTTTCAGTTTCTCTAAGTGTGGGATGTCATAGGAGGTGAGTTTATCATCTTTGGATTCCATATCTACTTGTGTGTGTAGGTTTGAGGCATATTGATACGGATCCAATATGAAAAATTTTCAACAACGATGTGGAGCAACCTTATATCATTCAAATGGGTCTAAAAGATGTTCAAAATCATATTCATACAATCTAAATACACTTGGGGCATGCTTCAATTCACATGGGGCATATTTAATGCAACACTTGCAATTATGGGCTTAGAGAGCCTAATCAAGCCTATGGGCCAAAGCTACACAAAGGAAAGTCTAAAGTGAAGATCAAGAAAGGTTTCTGTGAAGATTCAACTTTGTTATGATGGGATTGCTATGTATTATTATTTAAACACTGCTTTATCTTGGCTTTGTTTGGGCATGTATTCTGGTCATAATTTATTTTCTAAATTTTAGAGTGTTGGGCCATATTTTGGACTTATGTTTTATTACTTATGAGTTTAATATGTTATTTTAGTGTGTGAATGGACTTGAGCCTTGTGTGTGGTTCGACCAAGCCTAAAAAGAGTGTCTTGGGGTTTTATTTTTTTCTCTTTACTATATAAGGATAAGGAACACTTATAAGAGGAACTTTTGAATCAAAATTTTCAAAACTCTTCTTCATGCCTTTGGAGTGTATTGCTTTGAGTGAGAGTGAAGATTTACTTTCATCAATTGCATCAAGAATTTTGGCTAATGTATCAACTATTCATTGTGGCGTTTGTTAAATTCTCATCTAAATCTTTCTATCATTGGTGTTTTAGTTTCTCTAAGTGTGGGGTGCCATAGGAGGTGGGTTTATCAAAATTTTGGATTCCATGTCTACTTGTGTGTGTGGGTTTGAGACTTGTGCCATAGAGTTCCACATCATACATGACACACTTTGAGCATATATTGTGTCATATCAGAAGTCCCCCCATTGGTCTTCAGATTCAAAGTTAACAGTTGTTTTTCATGATTTAAACATGTGGCATGCTCGAATTGGTTCTCTATACTCACATCTCTTTGCCGGTTATGGTAATAAATGATGCTTATCGAGCTGCATTTAAACCAGCCGTAAAAATAATAGTATAAAATCTCTCTCTCTCCTACAATTACCACTTTTACTCTCAACTACTCCCTTCTTCTCTGAAAAGGCTCGAACAATCGGTCTTCTCTTTCATATTTTCCAAAGGTAATTCCTTCTTTTGTCATCTTCCTTGCCTTAAAGATGAATAGGTCCTCTTCGTCTTCTTCGTCTTCTTCTTCTGGTGGTAGCTCAACCTCCAGGTCTTCCTCTAGCAACCCTATCCCTACTCCGGCTCCCATAGTTCTATTGAAGGTGGTCCATGACAATGACACTCTGCTGAGGAATGGCATCCCATCCATGCTAACTGAAAAGGGACATAAACCGTCTTCACAACTACTACCGGATTTCTTGAGATTTACGCTCCTAATTCAAATGTTCATGTTGATGACCAAATCTCTACTGAAGATACCATTATGGTATACGGGGAACAGTTGAAGGTGGGTCTCATTCCCAATCAACCCATTTTTCATTAAAAACCTCATGTTTCACAAACTGTCAATTGCCCAGCTTCATCCAAACAGCTGGAGAATTCTTATAGCCTTCCGCTTTGTCTGCTTTAACAATAACATTGAGCTGACATTGCCCCCTTTTCCTAACTATACTAGTTGAAAACCCGGAAGAATGAAGAGTTTTGGTTTTTCAGCGAGAAGAAATGTCAGACCCTTTTTGACTGGATCCCTTTTTTCTTAAAGCGTTGGAAAATTAAGTTTTTCATCCTCCGCCATAAAGTGTCCATCGGTTTTGGATAATAACGAATCGATTGGAACGTTTATGTGGAGCTTCGAAAAGATGGAGTCCGACTACGTAGGGATGAGGAAGAGGCTTTAGATTTCCTTCAAAAGATAGCCGCGGCCCATCGAATGGGCATAAACATGGCCATGAGAAATTCCATCCTATCATGGTAGACTCATTACCAAGCAGAACAAGCTCAGTTGCATGAGTCATCTGGTCAATGGAACCGTTGGATGATCTTACCCTCTTCTGCAGAGCAGGGTATTTTATTTTTTAAGATCTCTTTGCCCATAAACTGCTCTACTTACTTGCTTTTTATTTTGTGCAAATATGGTTGGCAAGGGAAAGAACAAGTTTGCTAAAGTTGCTCACAATGGCAAGTCCATTGTTGGTACCTCTAGCCCTCCTCCAAAATCGGCACGATGAGAAGAAGAGATTATAGTGGTTCTTCCTCCTCCTCCTCCTATTGCTGCAACGATCGGGCCTTTAAATGCTCAGCCTGAGTCTTCAGTTAGGATCAATCCTCCCCCTTCCCCCATTCATCCCCTTCTATAAAAGCTATGAAGAGACTGGTACAGGGGCTCCTTGGCCTCAGAGGATCCAATATCTTGCCATGACTCTGACCCGAGTCAACTCTCTCCTTGAGGAGCTCAGATTATCCCTCATCATTGCGAAGAAAGCTATGCAATCTACAGATTGCCTAAGGCTTGGAGCTATTGAGACGAATGACCTGTATGACAACGTCATCCACTTAGCCTATAAGTGTGCTCTGTCCACCTACCAAGCCAAGGAGCACAACAAAGGCCTAAGGAGGGAGTTTGGGGTCCAAGAGACAGATAAAAACCTTCTTTAGGAAGAGTGTTCTAAGTTGAAGACTCAGGTGTCTGAGGTGGAGAACAACATGAAGGAAACCCTAGAGTCTGTAGACAAGCTCCAGGTAGACTTGGATGAGGCAAATGCTACAAAGTCCATCCTTGAGAATCGGGCTAAGACCGCCGAGGATCAAGTGGCTAACCTTCAATGGTAAGTCTAAGAGCTGCAGTCGCAGGCTTAAGAGAACCTGGTCACCACAAACAGGGTTGTTGAGCTAGAAGCTGAACTTTAGGAGACGGTATTGAAGGCTAAGATGTTAGTGTATATGCCCTAGGCCATTATCTTGGCCCTTTTTGTATGTCGTTTTTGTATGTTGATAATAATAAAATATAACTAGTATGATTATTGATTAATAATCATGAGATGATTATGTATATGTTGATATAATTCAATAATCATAGATACTTGTTAGAGAACAAAGTATTGGATGGACCCGCATTGAGATCACTACATGGGTTATTATCATAAGTGAATCTCAAAGTAGTTATGTCTTAATCCTTTGACTTGAGATTGTCATAGTTTCCAACATGAGGACTATTATGTTTTGACATAACCAAACATTATCTTTAATCGGACAATCATAAAGGTTGTGATTGAGTATAATAGAAATTATGTAGAGGATAATGAACAATCAAGATAGGATTTGTCCCTCTCTCCGAGAGAGATATCTTCTGGGCCCCTTGATAAGTAAGACTGAGAAAGGCATGGCCGTGCTCAAATGAATTGATAGTGTGATCAATATCATTTGATTTTTATCAGTCAACTTAGAGATCGAGAAATCATAAGTTTGAATATTATAAGTTTGACATTGACCATGACTTATGTTCAAACTAGATATCGTGTGACAAAGGGATTAATTCATGTTCTATTTATTAGGCTTTATCGGACTATTGATCCTCATATTAGTTGGGTAGTCATAATGTCTTGCTAGAGGCCACTTATGACTTATGGGCCTTGTGGGACTGGACCTATTGCCAATTAATGTGAGTCTATTGGGTCACACACAAAAGAACGTTGTTGATGTGCTATGTCATATTAATGGGCTAAAAGCCGAAAGCCCATTAATATAATTAATAATAATAAAGTGTTATTATTATTAATCATTAATATAATTAATAATAATAAAGTGTTATTATTATTAATATTAATCATTAATATAATTAATAATAATAAAGTGTTATTATTATTAATCATTTATTATTATGAGATAATAATATTTAAAAGATCTGCAGTCTATCTGTAACTGTTACAGATAAAGGACTCTATCACATAAGATATTTGAGTATCTGCGAGATTGTGATAGTGGATTATGAACACAACTCCTTTTAGGAAAAGGGTAATTTATGATTTAGTCCCTGGATATTACCATTATTAACAAGTCAGTCCCTGTATTTTTAAAAACCTATTAAAACGTCCTTATGTTTTCTCTCCGTCAACGAAATAGTCCTTCTATCTATTTTTTCCGTTAAAAATATAGTAAAAGACTATATTACCCCCTATTATTTTTCTCCTTCTCCTCCTCCTTCATTTTCTTCTTCATCAATTCTTCTCCTTCTCCTTCTCCTTCTCCTTCTCCTTCTTCTGCTTCTTCTTCTCCTTCTCCTTCTTCTTCTTCTTCTTCTTCTTCTTTCTCTTCTTCTTCTTCTTCTTCTTCTTCTTCTTTCTCTTCTTCTTCTTCTTCTTCTTCTTCTTCTTCTTCTTCTTCTTCTTCTTCTTCTTCTTCTTCTTCTTCTTTCTCTTCTTCTTCTTCTTCTTCTTCTTCTTCTTCTTCTTCTTCTCCTCCTCCTCCTTCTTCTTCTCCTCCTCCTCCTTCTTCTTCTTCTCCTTCTTCTTCTTCTTCTTCTTCTTCTTCTTCTTCTTCTTCTCCTCCTCCTCCTCCTCCTCCTCCTTCTTCTTCTTCTTCTTCTTCTTCTTCTTCTTCTTCTTCTTCTTCTTCTTCTTCTTCTTCTTCTTCTCCTCCTCCTCCTTCTTCTTCTTCTTCTCCTTCTTCTTCTTCTTCTTCTTCTTCTTTCTCTTCTTCTTCTTCTTTCTCTTCTTCTTCTTCTTCTTCTTTTTCTTCTTCTTCTTTTTCGGAGGAGGAGGAGGAGGAGGAAAGAAAAGACAGGGACTATTTCGTTGACAAAAAGAAACAATAAGGATGTTTTAATAGATCTGAGAAAAGATAGGGACTATTTGGTTGACAAAAAGAAACAATAAGGACGTTTTAATAGATTTCTAAAAATATAGGGAGGGATGATTTCGTTGACAGAAAGAAACGATGAGGAGGGACTATTTCGTTGACATAAAAAAACGATAAGAATGTTTTAATAGATATGAGAAAAGATAGGGACTATTTCGTTGACGGAAAGAAACGATAAGGACGTTTTAATAGATATGAAAAAAGATAAAAATATTTTAATAGATTTTTGAAAATATAAGGACTAACTTGTTAATAATTGTAATATACAAGGACTAAATAAATGGTTTTATTTGAGGGTAAAATTGGATTTTAAAAATTTTCTCTCTCCTCCTTTATCTAATTTTAACGGAAAATAGGACGGAAGGACTATTTCGTTGACGGAAATAAAATATAAGGACGTTTTAATAGGTTTTTAAAAATACAGGGACTGACTTGTTAATAATGGTAATATCCAGGAATTAAATTGTAAATCACCCTTAGGAAAATGAGTTGTGGGAAAAACACAACTCCTTTTAGGAAAAGGAGTTGTGGGAAAAACACAACTCCTTTTAGGAAAAGGAGTTGTGGGAAAAACAAAAGACTGAAACATATAAATACCCCTTCTATGAATTGTGGAAGGCATATTTTTGAGAAAACTTAGTCTAAAAGGCTGCAGATTGTGAAGCACATAATCTATCTATCTTTGAGAGAGCTAGCACTCTAGAATGATAGAAGACGTTCGTGTGGATACCATAGAGAGTGTTTGTTTGAAAAAACAGCACCATCAGTCCAACATTGTATCTTCTCGACGAGATTAATAGGTTAGTTTCATATCCTTCTTGTGAATTAAACGAAGCAAACAGATTCTGGGAAAAGGAAATCAGAGAAATTTTATTTTTCCGATGCGCCTTTGGGTTGCAATAATCTCTGGATTTTCCAACATAAGACTCGGTCAAGAAGGAGCCGATCAAGTGCTTTTCAACTGAAGACTTCTCCTGGATTGATGATATCTTCCTCAAGGAGTAAAAGGACGAGGATGGGCAAGATATAGCTAGAGAGACCAACTGAAGACAATCCCTCTGATCTGACTTCTGATGAGAATGCAATAATTGTAGATGAAAATGTAACAGAAGCTCGAGGAGAGACAACTGAAGATGTCCTCCCTACCCTGTAAAATATTTATGTAATGAAAAATAATTCCTTTTATCTTATTGTCTTCATTTTTTGCCAAGTGTTATGATCAGTACTTGACTTATAAAATAGTCTAAACTCTTGCTTGATAAATAAATGACCAATATATTTCAATGAAGCTAGCAAATGAACGTTTGCCTCATGAAATTGACAATCTAATTCTAACGTCCAACTAACACCCGGTCATAGATTTGGCGGTTATCCACCTCGTGGCTTAGGCATAAATTCACTGAAAATTTTATTAATGGGACTAACACCCGGTTATAATCTTGGCGGTTAACTACCTTGTGGCTTAGGCATAAATGTCTTATAAAATTTATTAATAGGACTAACACCCAGTCACACGCCTGGTAGTTGACTACCTCGTGGCTTGATTATAAATGTCTTAGAAAATTTATTAATGGAACTAATACCCGGTCACAGATCTGGCAGTTAATCACCTTGTGGTTTAGGCATAAATGCCTTAGAAAATTTATTAATGGGACTAATACTCGGTCATGTGCCTAGTGATTACCTGCCTTGTGATTTATGTATAAATACCTTAGAAAATTGATTAATGGGACTAACACCCAGTCATAGGCCTGGTAGTTACTCGCCTTGTGGCTTATTCTTATAAACACCTTCCTTAATCATTGGTTTCTACTTATTTTGGCAAATCATCGTTCGACATAGTTGAATAAAACACAACATATGAAAAATATCTCATTAATGTTATTGATAAAATTTGCATAAATTACAAATGTTCTAAGAATGGGGGATGACTTGACCATATAACTTAGCTAGTTTATAAGCCCTAGGCTGAATAACTTTCGAGACCCTAAATGGTCTCTTCCAGTTTTCACCCAACTTACCACACCCGACACTACCACTTATTACATCAGACCATTTAAGAACTAAGACCCCTACATTAAAGACTCTAGTTTAACCCATGTGTTAAACATCTAAGACATTTTGTTCCTAAAGATAGCCATTTTGAATGAGACTTGTTCTCATTGATACTTGGCCTGATCAGGGTTAAATTGCATTTCTTCAAGGTCCTCTGAGGACTCAGGATGCTGGATCCTGAAACTGCTTACTTGGACCTCCACGAGAATTACCGCTTTGGCACTATATACTAGTGAAAATGGGGTTTCCTCTATGGCTACTCTTGGAGTTATTTTGTATGCCCAGAGAATGTGAGGTAACTCCCTGGGCTAGTTGTCTTTAGCCTTGTCGAGCCTTTTCTTCAAACCTTAAAGGATCGTTCTGTTTGTAACCTTGGTCATGTCGTTGGTTTGAGGATGGTATGCTGAGATGAATCGTAGGTTAATGTCCCATTTCCTGCAAAAGTCTTTAAACTTGGGACTCACAAACTTTGTCCCATTGTCAGTAATGACTACCTTAGAAATACTAAAACGTGTGAAAATATTCTTGCTGACGAAGTAAATGGCCCGTTAGGTGGTGATGGACTAGATTGCCTTTGCCTCGACCCACTTGCTAAAATGATCAACCGCCATAATTACATACTTCTTTGACTCAGTTGCTTTGGAAAATAGGCCAAGGATATCCAATCTCCACAGAAAAAAGGGCCAGGGGCTACCGATTGCTGCTTGCATCTCCTTGGAGTTCAAGGGATACTTGCATGGGCTTGGCACCATTGGCACTTCCGGACAAGCTCCTTTGCATTCTGCATTACTATTGGCCAATAATATCCTTATCTGAATGCTTTTTAGGCGATTGTTCGAGCTCATTCATGACTTCCACAATCTCTTTCATGGATATCTTTGAGATACTCCTGCCATCATCCTCCGTCACGCACCGTAACCATGGTTGAGTTGACAATCTCCTGTACAACCAATCATTTATTAGTGCATATTTAAAAGATTTTCTTATTACTTGTTTAGCTGCTAAATTTTCTATTGGCAACTCGTGCTCTGCTAGGAATCTATATACTGGAGTCATCCATGAGTCTTCCACATCAATTGGTAGAATCTCATTTTCACTGGTTGCTAGAGTATGCAGGACTTCAAACTGGACAGGCTGAGTCAAATTTTTCTCTCCTACCACTGCCATTTTCGCCAACTGATCAGCCTCTTCATTGTCATTCTGGCCATTTGGCGGAGTTCATAGTCGCCCTGCCTACTCTTGCTTCTCATCATTTGGGATTGGACCTTTTCTTCACACTTAATTTGACTTAGGTCGTGAACCTTGAACTGACCCTGACATTGATTAACAAACAATTGTGAATTGCTAAAAATAATGGACTTTTACTTACCTATTTCTATGATGATTCTGAGTGCCATGATCACAGCCTCGTACTCAACTGCATTATTCGTGGCAATGAAGGCGAGTTTTGCCACATACCAAAGTTTTATTCCCATCTGGCTTTGTAGAAGAATTCCTATTCTGAAACTCTCGGCTCCACAAACACCATCTGTCCATAGCTTTCACTCTTCAACCATAGGCTCGAAAGTCTCAATAGGTGGTGTCATTTATACTACAAAGTCGACCAAATTATGGGCTTTCATTGTATTTCTAGGAATGTACCTGATTCATAGGCTGACAGTATAATGGCCCAAGTGGATAATCGCCCTAAAAGCTCTAGCATGCGAAGCACCTTTTGAAGAGGGTAGTTTTTCCTTACCTCTATAGTATGAGACTCAAAATAAGGTCATAGTTTGGTTGCAGCCATCAAAACTGCAAAGGCCAACTTCTCAAGAGGGGGATAATTTAATTTTTCCCCTTTCAAGACTTGACTAGCGTAAAAGGCAGGGCTTTGCTCTCCTTTGTCTTCTCATACAAACATTGAGCTCATTGTTTCCTGTTTAATAGACAAATACACAACCAAAATCTCACCTTCGACGAGTGAGCTTAGCAAAGATGGGGATAACAAGAAATGTTTTAAATTATGAAAGGTCTCAATGCATTCTTTCCCCCACACAAACTTATTTTTTCCTTTCAATGTTTTAAAGAATGGGAGACACCTCTTGGCTGAATATTGTATGAAACGGCCAAGAGCTGTAACCCGCTGTTTCAATATCTGAATATTGTTTATGCGCTTAAGTGCTTTCATGTCTTGTATGACTTGAATTTTTTTAGGGTTAGCTTCTATGCCTCTTTCGTAGAATATATACCTAAAATTTTACCATCCCTTATTCGAAAAGTGCATTTTTCAGGGTTGAGTTTCATACATGCCTTATCCAGTACATCAAAGATGCTCTAAATGTCGGCTGGGTAGTCCTCCAAGGTTTAGCTTTTTACCACCATGTCATCAACGTACACCTCCACTGTTGTTCCTACTAGATCCTTAAAAATGTCTGACATGAGTCCTTGGTAGATCACCCTGCATTCTTTAATCCAAATGGCATTACCTTATAACAAAAAAACCCATTCATCTGTGATGAAGGTGATCTTCTCAGCATCTTGGGATCCATAAGGATCTGGTGATATCCTGAAATGATATCTAAAAATAATACTACGACATAACCCGAGATAGAGTCTACTGACCTGTCAATGGATGGGAGTGGATAATAGTCTTTTGAATATGTTTTATTCAAATCGGTGAAGTCCATGCACATCCTTTATTTTCCGTTTGTCCTTTTTACTAACACTACATTGGTGAGCCATGTAGGATATTGGACTTTCTTTATTAAACCTGGACTTAAAAGTTTATTGAATACTTCCTTAATCACATGTTGTCTCTCCAGGGAAAACTTCCTCTTCTTTTACTGTATCGGTTTCATTGATTCATCAATAGACAACTTGTGGGTGATTAGGGCTGATTCTACACCTGTTACATCCTTTGGATACCAAGCAAAGGTGCTCATTCTGCATTTTAGTAAATTCACCAAATTATCTTTTATTACACTACTTAATGTAGTTCCACAATGCACCTTTTTATTTGCTTCCAAGAGGATTTCTGATCAAGCATAAATTAGTCACATTTTTATTATCTTTATCATTGCTTATTTACACATTTTTCAGCTTAATTTATGCTTTTTATCTTGTTTTTACAGGAAAGGAAGAAATTGAAAAATTGGAGAAAAAGTGCAGAAAAGGCTGGAAAAGTGATCGGGTCAGAGTGATTTGGCCAAATCACTCGCAGAGACTGGCCAAATCACTTGCAGAAGCAGAAACCTGGAACTATCTCATAGGAAAGTGATTGGGTCAGAGCAATTTGGCCAAATCAAACAGAGGAAGCAGAGAAATCGAGCTGAGACAGAAAAACCCGGAAGTGAATTTTCAGAAGTGATTGGGGCAAGCGATCTGCCCAAATCACCCGCCCAAACCGCCCCAATCACAATGACAGCAGGAATTGACACCAGAGCGGGAAAAAGGAAAAAAATCAAATTTAAAAAGAATAAAAGCTTAAATTCACTTCAAACGCTGCCAACTCATATCCAAAAGCCACAAGGATGTCCTTCTACCAAGAGAATTCCATCTACAACAAAATACAAAACCCAAGGAGGAATCAAAGACTACAAAGAAGACCAAATCAAATTGAGATTTTAAAACCCTAATCAAATTGGAATTGGGATTCTCCAGCTATAAAAGGGCAGCATCAAAACTAGCAAAGGGGCATCTCTCAGCTTCAGAAATTCTCCAAAATCACAGCAGCCTTTCTTTTCTTCTTTTCTTTTGTGATTTAGTCCACCATGAGTGGCTAAATTCCATTCCTTTCTAGTTGAAGTTGAAAAATTCAGATTTGTGATGAATTGGGAGATTTAAATCTCCATTGTTAAACTTCTATTTATTTTCAATATTTATGCAATTTGATCTTTCTATAATTGTTGCTTTGCTTTTAGAATCAATTTAGGTCTATTGCTTTTAATTGCTTGAGTAACAATTGTTTGAATAATTTAGGTCCGTAATTGCTTAGATTATTTAAACACACATTTAATCAAATTGCATAATCTAAACTTGACCACGCGGTTGGCAAGATTAGAATTAGGTTTCTCTAAGTCTTAATGCAGTTAATAGTTGTTCGATGCTAAAAGCCCCAAGGACGTTCCTTGGCAACTTGTTAACTAGTGTTTGATTAGCGAACGTTTCCTAATCAAACTAGAACTAAGGAGGAATTTGGATTGTGAGAAGCGTCTTCCACATCCTAAACTAATTTATTGAAATAAATAGGAGTGTTAAAGAATCAATGATCAATTCTAAATAATCTAAAATAGATCCATACTTCAACTAGAAGCTTTTCTCTTATTGATTTACTCATCTTTAAATTATTTGCTTTCTATTGTTAATTAGCTTTAGTACATCTTCAAAACAAAATCCCCCTCTTTTATTTATTTGTCATTTATTTGCCTTTGTCATTATTAGGAAAATCTTTGGTGTTAATTCCCTGTGGTTCGACCCTATTACCACTATCTGCAAATTTATTTGTTGATTGATAATAGGTTTATTTTTGACGGCTTCAACAACCGCTATCAAAAATTGGCGCCGTTGCCAGGGATTTGATCTAACTAACGTATTTTCCTTTTATGACCAGGGTCGATCGTAAAGAAGCTCTTCTTTACGATCCAGAAATTGAACGCACTGCCAAGACCTTACAAGCATGGCTACGGTAAGTATGTCTTTTCTCTCTTCTCAAATTTCTGAACTAACCTCTATTGTGAGAAATTATGGTATAGGTCAAGCTCAACAAGTTCAACAACTTCAGCGAATCAGACCATGTGAGATTTGCACATATGTAGGACACCCAACTGATCGATGTCCTACACTTTATGTGGATTACCAGCAAGTACATGCCTTTGGAGGATTCAATAGCCATCCAAGACATGATCCCTACCTTGATACCTACAATCCATGTTAGAGGGACCACCCGAATTATGACTATGCAAGGGCTAACTACTACCAAAACTATCAAGCCCAAGCAACACCTCAAAACTCCAATATGGAACTTGAAGAGATGGTGAGGAAATTGGAAATTTCTAGGAAAATTCTCCAACAGCAAGCGGATCAAGTGGTCAACTCAGTGAACGCGCACATATTAAGAAGAGAGGAAGAGCTTCAAGATCTATGGGACGATGACGAAGGTTCCCAAGAAACAGACCGAGCTGTTGAGTCTGCTGCACAAATCACCACTACACTTGAAGCTGAACCAGCTACTGCCCAAACAACACTTGTTGAAGCTTCTGCCTCCCAAGAGATAGCTCCTGCTGTCAAAAATATTGAATTTATTACTATAACACTTTCTACACGTACTGTCCAAACTGTCGAAGCAAAGACAGCAACTGCTGTCGAACATGCCGAAGCCCCTACTGCAGATTTTTCTACACCAGCAGTTTTTTCTGCACCTGCAGATTTTGCTGCTGCACCAGCAAATTCACCCACTGCCACGCTTGCCACTGCTAAAATCGCACCAGCAATTGCTGAACCTGTTGTCCAAAAATCAGCAAGTGCTGAATCTGCCACCATTGCATCCCTTGTTGCTGTCCAAACACCAGCAACCTCAGAAATTGACACAACTGAACCAAAAGTTGTTACACTTACTGAACCAGCAACGTACACCACTAAAACAGCACAGCCTGCTTCCTCTGCTGTTGTCCAAAATCCAAAATTTGCTGCTGTCCAAGTTGCTGAAAACAGAGACAGCAACTGCTGTTAAACTGCCACAACCACTGCTGCCCCCAAATCAACAATCCTGGCAAAGTCCAGCTCCAAGCAGACCGAGGCAGACCAGCAACCAGTGGAAAGATTTAAGGTACCTCCCCCCTTCCCAAAGTGATTTGCAAGATCACAAAAAGAAAAAGAAGAGAAAGAAATACTTGCAACCTTTCGCAAAGTGGAGATCAATATACCTTTGTTTGATGCTATCAAACAAATACCAAGGGACACCAGCCAGGAGAATGAGGAGAAAAAGAAAAATTTGAAAGAAACAGAAACGGAAGAGCCAACATGCTGCACAGACTGGTCCAGAGGCGATTTGCCCAAATCACTTGAACAGGCAGACTGCTGTCTGCCCAAACAGCCAGCAAAGAAGCAATAAGTGGGACAAATGGCTTCATCCTTGAGTGAGCTTGAATCACAAGGAAAGCTACCTTTCCAAACTGAGATAAATCCAAATGCTAGTGCCATCACATTGAGGAGTGGAAAAGAGCTGCAAGACAGCAAGGCTGAAAAATTGCAAAAACCAGGCCATGGAAGAAAAACTGCCAGAAAGTGATCAGGGCAGTCGATCTGTCCAAATCACCAGCGGTGATCTGCCCAAATCGCCAGACAAGGCAGAATACGATCTGTCCAAATCAATAATCCAGGCAGAGTCCAGCACCAAGACAGACCAGATGGAGTACTGTTCACAACTGGTTGCAGGTGATTTGTCCAGATCACCAGCACAAGTAGATTTTGACTTGCCCAAATCGCTGGAACAGACAAACAGGACAGACAGTGATCTGCCCCGATCACCTGAAGCAGCACCTGATGATCTGCCCAAATCAACCAGCAGACAGCAGACAGCAAACCAGAAGACAGCAACCACACCGGATCTGAAGACTCTGCCCGGACACCATAAATATACCTACTTGGAGGCTGGAAATACACTTTCAATAATAGTATCCAATCAACCCAGCCAGCAAGAAGAGGAAAAACTCCTAAAGGTGTTGAGGAAACACAAAAAAGCAATTGAGTGGACCTTGGAGCACATAAAAGGCACCTCGAGACCATTCGGTGGAGGTTCATCTCACCAAAATCGAAGACAGGATGCAGCACATGGAAAGCATGCTGCAGCTGCTGGTTCAACACTTTCTGCCCACAGACCATGACAGCCAGTGATTTGGCCGAGTGATTTGCCCAAATCACCTCCAGGCCAGGAAGCCCCTTTCCCTTTCCTTCTTAAATTTTTTATATATATGTTTACACATTGAGGACAATGTTTGTAGTAGGTGTGGGGGTACTGTTAGGTTATTTTTGCATTGATTACATTATCCTTTGCTTTCTTTTTGTTTCTTTTTGCATCTTTTTGCCCTATGACACACACCAAAATTTTTCTTCACACATTTTTCTTTTGCACATATTTTTTCACTTTTTGCACACACACACAGAATTTTGTCTTAGCTTTTGCTCTACTCAGCATAGATAACAAGGTTAAAAGAGCTACCTATCTCATGACCCCATTGATTTTCCACCCCTTTAAGTCTAAATTGAATTAATTACAGTATGCTACCTTCACTTAGGAAGTTTTTTTCTTGAATTAAATCTCTAAATTTGCCATGGTCAAGGGAAATAAAAACATAAACACATGCAAATAAAAAGTTGGTGTAATTCCCTATGAGCTTATTTGCCCAAACTATTATGAAAAAGAAAAGGAAAATAAAAAACAGCACAAAAAGCACAAATCATAAAACCTGTTCCTATGGCCAAATAAGCTATGAACAGAGCTAGTAGCCACTTGAACAAGTGACTAACTAAGTAACCGGGAGTGGGTATCACCAATATGAGCCTTCGCGTAAAAAGGTTAGTGACTTTTTCAGGCAAGAATAAAAAGTGCTGCTGAATAAAATAAAATAAAATGATCAAGTAAGGGCAAGTTACTCTTAGAGGTTGCATTGAGCTTATACAAAAAGAATAAGCATGATTGAATCAAAAAAACCTTTCTTTTGACCATAGTAGGTGAGGGGAAACAAGGAAAAGAGAGAACAACCTTGGTGCATGTACTCCATACTGTAATACTTCAATTTGGGAGTCTAGGGGGCTAATTAAGTGGTACTTAGGCTCAAAAGAAAAAGGGGCTTAATTAACTAAGTTGTTTGTTGCTTGAGGACAAGCAAAAAGCTAGGTGTGGGGGTATTTGATCAAGCATAAATTAGCCACATTTTTATTATCTTTATCATTGCTTATTTACACATTTTTCAGCTTAATTTATGCTTTTTATCTTATTTTTACAGAAAAGGAGGAAATTGAAAAATTGGAGAAAAAGTGCAGAAAAGGCTGGAAAAGTGATCGGGTCAGAGTGATTTGGCCAAATCACTTGCAGAAGCAGAAACCTGGAACTATCTCACAGGAAAGTGATTGGGTCAGAGCAATTTGGCCAAATCAGACAGAGGAAGCAGAGAAATCGAGCTGAGGCAGAAAAACCCGGAAGTGAATTTTCAGAAGTGATTGGGGCAAGCGATCTGCCCAAATCACCCGCCCAAACCGCCCCAATTACAATGACAGCAGAAATTGACAGCAGAGCGGGAAAAAGGAAAAAATCAAATTTAAAAAGAATAAAAGCTCAAATTCACTTCAAACACTGCCAGCTCATATCCAAAAGCCACAAGGATGTCATTCTACCAAGAGAATTCCATCTACAAAAAAATACAAAACCCAAGGAGGAATCAAAGACTACAAAGAAGACCAAATCAAATTGAGATTTCAAAACCCTAATCAAATTGGAATTGGGATTCTCCAGCTATAAAAGGGCAGCATCAAAACCAACAAAGGGGCATCTCTCAGCTTCAGAAATTCTCCAGAATCACAGCAGCCTTTCTTTTCTTCTTTTCTTTTGTGATTTAGTCCACCATGAGTGGCTAAATTCCATTCCTTTCTAGTTGAAGTTGGAAAATTCAGATTTGTGATGAATTGGGAGATTTAAATCTCCATTTTTAAACTTCTATTTATTTTCAATATTTATGCAATTTGATCTTTCTATAATTGTTGCTTTGCTTTTAGAATCAATTTAGGCCTATTGCTTTTAATTGCTTGAGTAACAATTGTTTGAATAATTTAGGTCCGTAATTGCTTAGATTATTTAAACTCACATTTAATCAAATTGCATAATCTAAACTTGACCACGCGGTTGGCAAGATTAGAATTAGGTTTCTCTAAGTCTTAATGCAGTTAACAGTTGTTCGATGCTAAAAGCCCCAAGGACGTTCCTTGGCAACTTATTAACTAGTGTTTGATTAGCGAACGTTTCCTAATCAAACTAGAACTAAGGAGGAATTTGGATTGCGAGAAGCGTCTTCCACATCCTAAACTAATTTATTGAAATAAATAGGAGTGTTAAAGAATCAATGATCAATTCTAAATAATCTGAAATAGATCCATACTTCAACTAGAAGCTTTTCTCTTATTGATTTACTCATCTTTAAATTATTTGCTTTCTATTGTTAATTAGCTTTAGTACATCTTCAAAACAAAACCCCCCTCTTTTATTTATTTGTCATTTATTTGCCTTAGTCATTATTAGGAAAATCTTTAGTGTCAATTCCCTGTGGTTCGACCCTATTGCCACTATCTTTAAATTTATTTGTTGATTGATAATAGGTTTATTTTTATGGCTTCGACAACCGCTATCGATTTCCTCCACAGAGTCTGCTGGTTCTGGCTTCATATGAGAGCTTGGTTTTTCTAGCATATCCATTGGTATCGTTGCTTTTCTAAGGCTTTTCGTAGAGTGCCTATAGTATCCTTATGCTAACTTCTAGCTGCCTCGAATAATCGCCAATCCTCATGGAGTTGGTAACTTTAAACGCAAAGCACCCATGTTAATTACTATTCAGTGGTAGTTTAAAATCGGGAGATCGATCATTACATTATAGGCAAATGAAATGTCTACCACCGCAAATTCTGCATACAACTCTCGGTTGTGCTTTTTATCTCCTAGCACAAGTGAGAGATTAATGGTGCCAAGCATTGCTACAGTTTTGTCCCCTAGCCCCACTAACGGGTAAGAGACTTTAGTAAGATTATTTTTATCTAAACCTAGTTTATTGAAAACTTCTAGAGTGAGAAGATTAACGGAGGTACCTGTATCCACTAAGACTCGCCTTACATTATACCTATTCAATCGGACGCTTATGACTAATGGGTCATTATGCTGAGTTTCTATTACCCTATTTGTTAGCTCGAATTTTACCTCTTATTTCATTCATAGTTCTTGCTCTACAGACAAGACATCCTCAGAGGTGCATATGTCTTTCCCTTATAATTGCTAGGGCCACCTACAATCACATGTGTAACCCCAACGGGATCACTATCATTAGTATTTTCTAGTATTCTTACCTCAGGCTCAAGTCTCATGTCTTTCCTCGCAAACTTTCAAAGTGTGCCATCTCTTATCAGTCTTTCGATTTCGTCCTTTAACTATCGGCACTCTTCCATTGAGTGTCCATGATCCTCGTAGAAATGATAATACTTTGCTTTATCCTGCATGCTTGATTTATCAAGGTTGAGCTTAGAAGGCGGTGTGTGAGTTATTTAAGGGAGTATAATTCCTATACTAACCTCAGGCTTCCCTCCTCATGACACAAGATAATTCTTTCCATCTCCTTCATAGCCTCTCCTTTCTGACTTTTGGGTCTTAATCTAACTTGCCCTTTTATCCTCTCCTAGTGCCTGGACTTCATCGTCCAATTGTATGTACTTTTTCGTCTTGTCCATCAACTGCTGATAAGTCGCTGCTAGGTTCTTATTAATGAATCCATGAACTTTTATATTACGAGTCCCCTTCTTTAATGCCTTACGGGCTATTTCATGATTTAATTTTTCAATCTGTATCGCTTCAACATTGAAACGTGAGATAAAGCTCCTCAAAAACTCACCCTCTCCTTGTTGAATTTTTAGCAAGTTTGAGGAGAGCTTTTTAGGAGGTATACAAGTAATAAATTTAGACTTAAAAAGCATGGCAAGTTGAGTAAAGCTATTGATAGAACCTAGACTTAGATATTGGTACCATTTTTGGGCCAAACCTGTGAGGTTGGATGGGAAGACTCGACACAACACGAAGTTGTTAAGATCCTAGAGTTGCATCGTAGTCCGGAAGATAGCTAGATGGCTCTTAGGGTCTGCCATCACATTGTACTTGTCCAAACTAGGCAATTTGAACTTCGTTGGAAAGATCTCTGTGAGGATTTTTCTGATAGGGGCGAGGCATCATCCAGGTCATAATCTTCCTCTTGTTTCTTTAGGTATCTTTGTATGACATGAATCAACTTCTAGTCAATGTCTCTTGGGGCCTCATTTAATGATTCCTCATCCTCCACTTTTGCCTTACCTTTGGACTACATATGAACTGCCTCCATCCGAGTCTTTGGAGTCTCAAAGGATGCTTCTTCCCTTATTCTGGGAGTCATAAATGATCGTCCTGAACTTTATATTGATCGAGAGTTGCCTGCAGCTTCTTGATGTATTGCATCATCTACTCGTTGTTCAAATTATTAAGGTCTGACTCGTTGATCATGGGAGGAGTGTCATGTCCATTGCCAGGGGTGAAGGAGACGATGACTCCCCTGTTAGCAGTAGACTTTGCAATAGCTCGTGAGTTTTTAGCCATCTTAAGAGTGATGGATGAAAAAAGGATTCTAGGAGAAGAGGTGAATGGAAAGGCTAGGCCGGGTTTATCCCAAATGAACAAGAAAACTCAATGGCAATCCCAGCAATGGAACCAAATGATGTGGTCGAAAAGGAGTTGAATATGGCCTGTCAATCTACAAAATGAGAATGTGAGGTGATTGGCGCCTATAAGCAACCACTTTGGTACTAAAGTGAGTAAGTATATTAATGAGAGCGAGTGTAAATAGATTAGTTAAGTTTAAGAAGAGTGCGTAAGAATGCGTATCTTGAAATCTGTATACGTTGGCTTTTATACTGTAATCCGACTAGTATTGTCTAGCGGATAAGAGATCCTATGATTGTAGGTATAATGGGGATCTGTTATGTAATATCCTTAACCGGTAATCAGATGTTATGAGAGGTTTGACCAGAAACATGGGGTAAGTCTTCTATCATTCCGAATAATGACCATCATGTTAACTGAGTTTTCTTTCTTATGGGTGAGACTTGAGTAATCGAGGGTCATAGTTATTAGGATTTTGCCATGTGGTTTTATCATATGGTGACAATGCATGACTCATTTTAGATAAATATTGTATTATATTAGATAGGACTACTGAATTAAAAAATTATTATTCTTGTTTACATTGATTGCCACATTAATATTGTTACCCACAAATCTAGTTGCAGGCTACTTTAAACACGAATGTTTCCCATCAAGCTAAAATTGGTAAAAAAAAAAATGAATAATTTTAGATTTTTTAATATTTAAACTTTTTTTTAAGAAATTGAGTACATGATACTAAACTTTATTAAAGTGAAGACAAGCACCAACACAACGCTCCCGCTCAGTTTCAGGAGAGAGAATTTTTTTTCTCTAGTCGGGTGGTGTTTTGTTCTTAGGACAAGACTCTTTCTTTACCTTACCCAATGGTGAATCTACTCTCTTCTCTCCATTGTGTGGGTTGCAGATACTTTTATTTTTGGCAATCTAAATGTTTCCCTCCCTCTAGGGACGCAGAAATAGATATTTGGAAATCAAATTTAAATCGCAATTTATTTATTAATTAATAAAAAATTTCTAATTGTATTTTTTTAAATAATAATCAATTTTTATTACTAAAAGTAATTATATAGTATATTTTAGTTATTATATGTAACATATTAAAAAAAAGAGTGTGCCACTCTTTTAAGTTATAAAAAATATGTGTGATTCTTTTAAATTATAAAAATTATCAAAAATTAAATATATAATAATTAATTTTTTTTATATTTTATATATAATATAAGTTAGGTATTTAGATTTTTAAGTTTGAAAATTGAACTAATTTTATGTATAATAGAAGATGGATATTCAGATTTATAAATTTGAAAATTGAATAAATTTAATTTAAAGAGTTATTGTTATAACCCAATAAACTACAACTTTTTAATTAGTTCAAAAAAAAAAAAAAAAAACTACAACTTTTTAATAAATTGGGAGGGCCAAATCTTTATAATAATTTTTTTAATAAAAATATAATATTAAATTTTTTAAAATTAAAAATTGACTAATACCCTTAACTTTTTAAATTATTTACCATATTATTTAATTAAATTATTATTTAATTAAATAGTTGATAATTTTATTATTTAAAATTTAATTTTTAAAAAAGTTAATGGTTCAAAAAATTTTGTATTTTTTATTTTGCAACAATTGCATCATGTACTATTTTTTTTCAATTATAATCTTAATTAAAATCTTATTTTTTATAGTTATTTCAATGGTATCTATTATTACTTATATCATCAAAAAATTAATGAAATTACTACGTCATTCACCAATATCATGTAATTTACATGTCAATAAAGTTTAGAATTAGTCATCAAAAAAAATTTATACTTTACTTTTATTGTAATTCCACCATATACTTTTATTTTTTATCAATTAAATTATATCTTTTTAATATTTGACTAAATACACCTACTATTACTTTTTTTAAATTTTTATCAATAATTTTATAATAATAATTTATCTTGATTTTATTTTGATTAAGATGAATTTTTCTTAAATTTGTCTAATATGTTTATATTTAGCATAATTTTTAAAACTATTATTAAAAAAAATCTTATTAAATGCATTAATTATGAAATATTAAAAAATAATTTAAAATAATATTTAATATTATTTAATTTAAAAATATTAAAAATAATAAAATAATTTTTTAGAATATTTTTTTAAATTATTTTTTAACTCTCAAGTATAATATTAATTGACCACTTTTTTTTAAATTATATTAATATTTATATTAAATTTTAAAAAAATAATAATATATAGATTAAGTATTTAATTAATATTATACTTAAGAGTTTAAAATTTATTCTAAATATTAGTATAATTTAAAAAAAAAGATAGATTAGCATTATACTTAAGAGTTAATTGAATAATTTTAAAAGCATTTTAAAAAAATATTTTATTATTTTTTAATATTTTTAAATTAAATCGTGTTAAATATTATTTTAAATTATTTTTTAATATTTTATCGCTAATGTATTTAATAAGATTATTTTCTTAATTATACCTTTAAAAATAATACTAAATAATAAATATATTAAACAGATTAAAAAAATTAATTGAAAATGATTTTAATTAAAATAAAATAAAAATAAATTATTATTATAAAATTATTGATAAAAATTAAAAAAATTAAATAATGATAATAAAATAATTTTAAATATATTTAATAGTGAAAATAATAACTTAATAATTTTATAAATCTCTGACTATATAAATAACGGTAAAATATATTTAATCAAATATTAAAAATAATATAGTTTAATCGGTAAAAAAATAAGAGTATTAAATGGAATTATAACAAAAATAACGTATATAAATTTTTATAATTAATTTTAAACTAAAATTAATAAAGAGTACAATTACAACAAAATAAAAATAGTCGTTTTTTGAACCATTAATCGCGTCATTTTTTATATAATAGAAATTTATTTATAATAAATATTTATTTAATATATTATATTTAATACTACATACAATAAATATAAAATATATTTAATTTTTGTATAAAATTTAAATTAAAAAGTTATATATTTTATCAATAATATAAAAATTTAAAAACTATATTATAATTTATCATTAATTTATATAAATTCAATTTAATCCCG
Organism: Manihot esculenta; assembly: GCF_001659605.2. Lineage (NCBI taxonomy): Eukaryota > Viridiplantae > Streptophyta > Magnoliopsida > Malpighiales > Euphorbiaceae > Manihot > Manihot esculenta. The sequence continues at coordinate 11,710,285 of NC_035161.2, forward strand.
TCATTATAATTAGATAAATAAAAAAAGTTTAATTTTATTATTCAAGATTTAATGTGTTTGATAAACATTTAGATTTGTTTATCCAATACTCCATTTAAATATTATTAAATTAATTTTAAAATAAAAATTATTAAAATAATACATTTAAATATTAGATAAATATTAAAAAAATATTAAAATATAATTCATATTTTTAAAATAAAAATTAAAATAAAAGATTAAATTTAATAAATGAATATTAAAAATATTAATGAAATAAAAAAGTAAAAATAAAAATACATAAAATCACCAATTTTTTAGTGGATTAATAATATAAATTTATTTCACTTAAATATCTTTAATTTTTTAATTTTTATAATTTATCTATATGAGAACTTTTTTATTTGTTAAATTAATTTTAAAAATTAGTTAAGAAAATAATAAAACATATAAATTTATTAATATATATTTAAAAACTTGAAATTAAATAAATTATTCTTCGAATTCAAAAATCTACTATATTGTAAAAAATTTAATAATATATAAATTAAAATTATATTATTAATAGTAAAGATAAATTTTTAGTATAGAAATTTTATCAAATTACTTTTATTATAATCGATTAAAAAATAAATTTATTACTATTTAATATTTTAATAAAATTAATTTTTTTATTTAAATATAATTATAAAATTATGATAAAATTTATTGATTGTAATCTTTGTAATTTATAGATTAAATTAGATAACTATATGTTAAAATTAGATCAACTTTATAATTATTCTTTTATATATATATATTAGTTTTTATCTTTATGCTACTCTTACATATAAATACTGTTAAATTTGGATCAGGCCTAACTCACCCCAAAAGTTAGCTCAAGGAGGAGAATTGCCTATGGCTCATATAAGGGGCACATTACCCCTTCCACAATCGATGTGGGATTCAACACACCCCCTCACGCCCAGAATTCTTACTGGTGCGTGGCACATTTATGGGGTGCCCAATATCGGATGGAGAGACTCTGATACCATGTTAAATTTGGACCAGGCCTAACTCACCCCAAAAGCTAGCTCAAGGAGGAGGATTGCCTATGGCCCATATAAGGAGCACATTAACTCTTGCCACAATCGATGTGGGATTCAACAAATACCCTGTAATTTGAGTTGGTAAATACAATAACTATTCTACATGGTTTTTGTGTTTTAGTATTTTAATGTTTGAGTGTTTTGGAATGGAAAGTGAATTATAAGTAGGAATTTATACTTTAAGTGATGAGATTTTAAAGAAGAAGCAGTTACATCATTGCTAATGAGAAGAGCTTAACCAAGAAGAAAAGACCTTATACCGCTATAAAAAAAAAAAATAGTTCCATTCTGAAATCATTCTAATATATATATATTGATTGTAATATTATATTTTTATTAATATTCAAATTTGTTATACCCCTAATTTGTAATACCCGGCTAGACTTCGGTATCGGAGCTCCTACTGTCCGGTGGAATTTCGGATGTCGGAGACCTCTAGAAGGGTAAAACCATGTTTTCATAAAATGTTTTAATGTGTTTTATGGTTTAAGCAAGATGAAAATGAGTTTTTGCATGAAAATAACCTTGGAGGAAAACCCAGGTTCGGCCGCCGAACATGCAGGCATTTCGGGTGTGCCTTAGGCCCCCGAAGGCATAAGTGAGGGAAGTCCAGGTTCGGCCGCCGATCATGGCATGCATGCGGAGGCACGTTCGGCCCCCGAACGTGGCCTGGCCAGCCACTATAAAAGGGTTCCTTAGCCGAAAACGGGCGAGCTTTTCTCCCCATTGTCGGCCAAGGTGAGTTCTCCGCCGTCCCTCACCAATCCTTAAGTTCTTCCTTCAAATCTTTCACGATTTTCACAAGTTTTCATCTTGTTTTGAAGATTTTCAAGTTTTGAGCAAGTTTTGAGCTTGGAGACCCAAGGAAGTTGAAAATCTCCCATCTCCAAGATTAGGTCGTCTCTCTCTCGATCTTCAAGAGGTAAGAGCCGATCTCAAGCTCAATGCATGTTTTAAGTAAGTTTTATGAAGATCTATGGGGTAGAATGCATGTTTAGCTTATAGTTAGGTTTTTGAGTTATTGTTGTGTTTTGAACAATGTGGCTTGCCAATGCATGTTTGATGTGTTGTAGATGGGGCTTAGGATAGTTTGAAGCCCCTAGGAGCTTGTATGCTTGTGTATGTGTGTTGTAGAATAGGTTTATGCATGATTGGAAAGTTTAGGAGGCGTATATGCATAGAAGAGCTGAGTTTCTTCCACAAAGGGAGAAACCAGGTTCGGCAGCCGAAGGAACTTTCGACCGCCGAACATGCTTGTGGAGGCAGCCTTCGGCTGCCGAAGCTTGCCCCCGAAAGAGGACTTTCGCCTCTGTCTGGGAGTTTCGGCCGCCGAAAGTGCCGCCGAACATGCATGAGTTTCGCCTCTGTCTGGGAGTTTCGGCCGCTGAAGGTGCCGCCGAACCTGCCTGACTTTCGGCTCTGGAGGGACTTTCGGCCGCCGAACCTGCCGCCGAAAGTGCCCTGTCCAGCCCTCTTTTGCATGTTTTTCTATGATTGTTTCATGATGTTTTAGGGGTTTTTGGGGGATGTTTTTAGAGATATGTTCTAGTTGTTTGGTCCCTCATTTGAGTCCACCTGTGTAGGTTCGGACCCGAGGAACCGAGGACCTCAGCAGTGAGTCAGCTGCTCCAGTGTCTGGTCAGAGCTACCCAGAGGTGAGTGGAATAACCCTTATGCTTTTAAATAAATAAATTAGTTTTAGCATGATTCACGCATCATGAATGCCATGAGATATAATAGGGTGTTTGCATTAGACTCACGAATATGTTGCATTGCATAATATGTTGATGATGTGGATGAATGTTGAATGATCCTTTAGTCCCCATATGTTATGATGATGATGATACAGTACGGAAGACCAGTGAGGCCCATTCTACGCCCCTGGCACCATGTAAGAGAAAGACCAGTGAGGCCCATTCTACGCCCCTGGCACAGTTGGACCATGTTATGTTATGTTATGTAAGAGAAAGACCAGCGAGGCCCATTCTACGCCCCTGGCACAGTTGGACCATGTAGGGGACTATTGGTGACAAATTCATCCTTGATGTGATTAGCTGTGATGTGATGCATTTCATGTTAGCATATGTTTTAAATGTTTTATTATTCTGCTCACTGGGCTCTTGTAGCTCACCCCTCTCCCTTAACCCCCAGGCTTGCAGGTACAGGGTAGACCAGGAGGTCAGCAAGAGTAATGAAGTCTTGGTTATGTAATAGATAGTGTGGACATGAAAAGATGTTGAGATGTTATGTATAGAATTGTAATGTAATGTAAAAATGTTTATGGATGTTAGAGGTGTGCTTGACCATAGAATGTTGTTATCCCTTTTAATACATGATCTTAGATGTCTTATGATGTATATGTGAACCAACTCAACGCATGTTATGTAGCCCATTGGGGCTTTGATGAGATCCCATAGAGGGGTCAATGTTTATAGTTATGTCTATGTTCAGTGCATGCACAGGTTGAGGTTGGTATATGAGAAAATGAATGAGAGGAAAAGTTTTAATTTTTATGTATGTTGTTGATCATGTATGGGATTAAACAGGTTCACACGATGTATGTTAGGCTTGCTACGGGTCCCGGCGGCCTTAAGCCGACCTGGATCCTAGCGCCCGTAGCGGTCCGATTTCCGGGTCGTTACAGAATGGTATCAGAGCCCTAGGTTCATATGGTCGGACCTAGAGTGTCGGGCTCATAGATGTTATAGAAGGTCAAGCACAATAGGAAGATCATGTCCACTAGGATAGGATGTAGAGTCCTGTCTTGTTTGATGATGTGAAATGCCATGATTATATACATGCGCATTAATGATATGATATATATGTGATGAGGGTTCATGTGTGCCCACATGAACCATATGATGCTAATGTTTGCTTGTTATGTGCGGTTTTTTAAAAAACAGGATGAGGGAAACTCGTCGATCTGCACGATTGACTAGAGTGCCACCTGAGGATGAGGGCACGAGCGCCCGTCCTCCTGCATTGCCTAGGGCAATGTCATGTAGATCAAGCAGAGAAAGAGTGTCAAGGGACCCTAGAAGGTCTTTTGATGCTAGCAGAAGGGGGACAGATAGAGGAGGAAGTTCTTCAGATGTGAGGGAGGTTATGAAAGAGGACCAGAGGAGGGATGGGAATCTGGATGTCAGCATGACAGAAGAAGGGACAGGGGAGTCGCAGGGAGGCGTTCAGGCCTCGGGGTATGGTTTTCCACCCCATTATCCACCTTTCCCACAGGGTTCAGGGTATCCGATGGGAGGCACATCGGATTACTCTAGCTTTAGCCCCTACCCTACCTACATGCCTTATCCACCTTTCTACCCACCTCACCCCCAGTACCCAACTTATCCACCCTCACCCTTTTATCCTCACCCTGAAAACCCCACCTCGGTGAATGCTGCACCACCACCTCCACCACCTACTGAACCAGCAGCCCCAGTTGCTCAACCTTCTAGACCTAGCTCAGCCAGTGGGAGCAAGGTCAAGATGACCAACTACATGAAACTGGGTGCTCCTCAGTATGAAAAAGAGGATGACCCATTTGTGTATCTTGAAAGGGTTAAGGTGATCACAGATGAGATTGGGGCTGATGACAGTAGAGCCATTCAGATGGCTGGGTTCACGCTTAAGTGCAAGAAGGCACGAGAGTGGTTCAAGAATTATGTGAACCCGAGAGTGGACAGCATGCCTTGGGAGGAGTTTGCAAACGAGTTTGCAGGATGGGCTTTTCCCGATAGTTCAAGGGAGCTGAAGATGATAGAGTTTGAGCAGTTGAGGCAGACCGATGAGATGAGTGTAGAGGAGTTTACAAACAGATTCTTGGAGCTGTTGCCATTTGCAGGGCAAAACCTTGACTCAGACCAGAAAAGATCAAGGAGGTATATCATGAAACTCCACTCTAGATATTCCTCCTTGATCCAGTCAGCAGATAGGGAGAGCTTCCATGCCATAGTGGATATGGCCCGAAAAATGGAGGCCAGTGCCATCATTCAGGGGACAGTTAAGCAGTCAGTGGCACAACCTTCTGGTTTTAAGACCCCAGGCTCTTCTTCTTTTAGTGCAACAGCTTCAGGTAGCAAGAGGTGGAGCAGTACCACCAAGAAGCCAAAGAAGAACAAGTTTTGGAACAAGGTCAAGTCCAATCTGGGATTAGGAAGTGGCTCAAGCTCTGGTGCGGATAATGCAGTTTGTGCAAAGTGTAGTAGGCCACACAGGGGAGTTTGCCGGGCTGGGACAGCAGCCTGCTTCAGATGCGGGCAAGAGGGACACATGGCTCGGGAGTGTCCTAGGGCAGCTTATGGAGCACAGTCTCAGCAGACAGCTTCTGGTAGTGTGGCTCAGCCAGCCGCTCCAGCCGCGACTCAGACCAGTGGCAGAGGTAGAGGGAGAGGAGCAGCCTCTTCTTCAGCGGGTTTCAGAGGTGAAGGTCCATCAGCTCCAGCACGGATCTTCACGATGACTCAATAGGAGGCAGATGCATCTAACACTGTGGTGGCAGGTAACTTGGTCATTGGTTGTTCAGATGTGTATGCCTTGATGGACCCTGGTGCATCTCATTCTTTTATTGCACCGAGAGCCGTTGAGAGGTTGGGGTTGATGATCTCTGAGTTAGAGTGTCCTCTCTGGGTCAGTGGACCCAAGTGTGATCCATCAGTGGCAGAGTCAGTCTGCCAGTGCAGTTTAGTCTTTGTTGAGGGAAGATGCCTTTCCGCAGACCTTGTGGTTCTAGATTTGACTGATTTTGACGTCATTCTAGGGATGGACTGGTTATCTACCCATGGTGCTACCTTGGACTGCAGGGACAAGGTAGTCCGGTTCAGAGGTTAGGATGGGTCAGAGGTTGTCTTCAGGGGAGACAGGAGGGGTACACCTAGAGATCTGATATCAGCTCTTCAGGCTCGTAGGTTGCTTAGAAAGGGATGTCAGGGGTATTTGGCTCATGTGAGAGAGCTTAGCAGTCAGGTTAGAGAGCCCGCCTCGGTGCCAGTGGTTAGAGAGTTTCTAGACGTCTTCCCAGACGAGCTGCCAGGTTTACCACCTGCTAGGGAGATAGAGTTCAAGATAGAATTGATGCCTGGAACCCGACCGATCTCTATCCCTCCTTACAGGATGGCACCAGCAGAATTGAAAGAGTTGAAAGAACAATTGTAAGAGCTGGTAGAAAAGGGTTTCATCCGACCGAGCACCTCACCTTGGGGTGCACCAGTCTTGTTTGTGAGAAAGAAGGATGGATCCCTTAGACTTTGTATCGACTACAGGCAGTTGAACAAAGTCACTACTAAGAATAAGTACCCGTTGCCTAGGATCGATGATCTATTTGACCAGCTAGCCGGAGCAGGTTGTTTCTCCAAAATAGGTAACGCCCCGGAAATCCGGACCGCTACCGGCGCTAGGATCCGGGTCGACTTAAGGCCGCCGGGACCCGTAGCAAGCCTGACATATAACCTGTAAACCTGTATAATCCCATACATGATCAACAACATGCATAAAAATTTAAAACTTTTCTTCATACATACTGTCATCAACTAACTCAACCTGTGCATACTCTGATCATATACATAACATAGTTCCTCTGTGGGATCTCATCAATGCCTTAAAGGCAAAACAACCTGTGTTGAGTTAGTTTACATAAACATCATAACATAAGATCATGTATATACAAAAGGGATTAACAATACATTATGGTCAAGCACAACTCTATCCTCAATAACCTCATTATATAATATCCTGAATATTTTTACATCTCATCATAATACAATTGTCATGTCCACACATTAACTATTACATACATATGACTTTTTCTCTTCTTGCCTTCTCTATCTATCCCGTACCTGCAAACCTGGGGGTTAGGGGAGAGGGGTGAGCTAGATGCCCAGTGAGTAGAACTGTAAAAAGAATATTTAAAACATGCTATTATGGAATGCGTCACTGCACAAATAAATCACAACACGGATGGACTGATTCAAAAATCCCTCAACTCCATGCCCGGCCCTATTATGGGCACCACAGGACTTCGTATTGCCCGGCCCTATTATGGGCACCACAGGACTTCGTACTCGGAGTTATTGCCCGGCCCTATTATGGGCACCACAGGTGTAACGACCCCAAAATGGACCGTCACCGGCGCTAGGATTCAGGTCGGCTTAAGGCCGCCAGAACCCGTAGCAAGCCTGCTATACTCTCTGTGTACCTGTAAACCTCATACATGATTATACATTTTATGTGAAAATAAAACTCTTTTCTGAACCAAGGCTTAACCTATGCATGCACTGTCTCTGTACTCTGTACTCATGTACTCTGTACTCTGTATCCCTGACTAGAGCTTGCTCTAGATGGGTTAACTCATACCTGTTAAGCCTGGTTTTCACATACAGGAAAACATATATACATATACAGATCATGTACAAAACATACATCACTAGGTCTAGGTCAAGCAACAACTATTACATCTCTTTAATATTACATGTCCACTCTAAGCTATTACAGATCTCTTCACTTTTCCTGTACTCTGCTGGACTGTCCCTGTACACTGTACACTGAACCTGCAAACTGGGGTTAAGGGAGTGGGATGAGCTCTATAGCCCAGTGAGTAGAACAGTAAAACATCTCAGTAAAATATGATCTCATGGAATGCACCATATCACAGACAAGCCACATCAAGAGTAAACCTGTCACCACATAGTCCCAGTAACTCTGTGCCAGGGCGTAGAATCGAGCACCTGGTCTTCCTGTCATATATATGTATATGTGTATATAACACCTCTGTACTTACCATTGCCAGGGCGTAGTCAAAGGCTCCTGGACTTTACTATACCTGCCAGGGCGTAGTCAAAGGCTCCTGGACTTCGCTATACCTGCCAGGGCGTAGTCAAAGGCTTCTGGACTTCCTGTCTGAGACTATTGGATCATTCAGCATTCACTCACATCACCAAATAACGATGCAATGCAACATATTCGTGAATACTAATGCAATCAACCTATGGCATAAACATGATGCATGAGATATGCTAAAAGCAGTTTGTGGTTCAATTAAAAGTCATAAGTTTAGTTCCACTCACCTCTGGCTATCTGGACTGACTGACTCTGCAGGCTCTGAACCTCTGGAGCAGTACTCACTGCTGCTCTCTCTGGTTCCTCTGGTCTGTACCAAACAGATGGACTCAAATGAGGGACCAAACAAGCGTAGACATACCTCTCTTAAACTCCCCAAGAATCCCCTTAAACTCACTCAACTATCCATGCAAAGCACGCAAAAGAAAGCTGGACAGGACACTTTCGGCGGCAGGTTCGGCGGCCGAAAGTCCTCTCCAGAGATGAAACTCAAGCATCTTCGGCGGCACCTTCGGCGGCCGAATCCCCCAAACAGAGCCGAACATGCACAACTCGCGGGGGCAAGCTGTGGCAGCCTAAGCCACCATGCAAGAGGTTCGGCGGCTGAATGCACCTTCGGCTGCCGAACCTGAGTTCATCCAGAACTCAGCTTCAACGGCAAACCATCTCCTCCTTCCCTTCAATAACTCCAAACATGCATATACCAACTCCTCAACACACATATACATAAGTATATGATCACAGGGGTCCAAAACTATCTAATAACCCCAAACAACAAATCAAACATAACACATAAACATGTATACATGCATAACTCATCAAAACTATCATTAAGAACCTAAACATGCATCTCCTTCCACAAATCCCCCTAAAACCTTCAGAAAACATATTCAAGAACATCACTTACCTCCTGTAGTAAGAAGCTACACACTCTGAACAAGGGAAAACAGATCACCTCCTCTCACACTCTCAAACTCTCTCAAACTCACTTTTTGCTTCACAACCTTCAAAACTTGGTAAACGAGCAAACTCCTGCATGAGCTGCTCAAACTCAGCAAATAAACCAAGGGAGACGTGGCCAACTTCTGGCAACAAGTTGGACATAACACCTGTCCACAATGCTGACTAAGGATGGCTCAAAAGCTAGCTGACCAACACAGCTTCGGCTGCCGAATCGCATGCAAAACCATGCAACATTCGGGGGCCGAACTTGACCTTCGGAAGCCGAACATTGAGCACTTTCGGCGGCCGAACTTATCTTCGGCGGCCGAACTTGGCTCCTCTGCCTTGGTTCATTTCAACTCAAAACTCAAAACTAAAGAACTGTAAAACCAGAAAACACCTCATAATACTGAGAAAACATAACTCCTACCCTTATATAGAATCCCAACACCCCGGATTCCACCAGACAATAGGAATTCCGGTGCCGGATTCTAGCCGGGTATTACATTCTCCCCTCCTTAAGAACATTCGTCCTCGGATGTTCCTAAAACACACAATGAACACATGAAATGGAGAAAACTAACCTCAAAACAAATATGGATACTGCTGGAGCATAGACTCCCGCGTCTCCCACGTGCACTCTTCTAGGTTATGGTGGTTCCACAACACTTTCACCATCGGAATCTCCTTGTTCCTTAGCTGTCTGATCTGCATGTCCAGAATCCGCACTGGCTGCTCTATATAGGTGAGATCCGTATGAATCTCCACCTCAGGCTCACTCAGAACCTGATTCGGATCTGACACAAACTGTCGTAGCATAGAAACATGAAATACCGGGTGAATTCTCTCCATAGAAGCAGGTAAATCCAGCTTATACGACACATTTCCAATCCTCTGCAACACCTCAAAGGGTCCAATGTACCGTGGAGCCAATTTACCTTTCTTTCCAAACCGAACCACTCCTTTTATTGGAGACACTTTCAGCAATACCCAATTACCCTCCTGAAACTCTAACTGCTTCCTACGAACGTCTGCATAACTTTTCTGTCTACTCTGAGCTGTTCTAATTCTTTCTCTGATCATGGGCACCATTCTACTGGTAAGATCTACTAACTCTGGCCCTGCAAGAGCCTTCTCTCCTACCTCTTCCCAGCAAACAGGGGATCTGCACTTCCTCCCATACAAAGCTTCATAAGGAGCCATCCCAATGCTAGCATGATGACTGTTATTGTAGGCAAACTCTACCAAAGGTAGATGCTGCCTCCAAGAACCGCCAAAGTCTAACACACATAGGCGAAGCATATCCTCTATGGTCTGGATGGTCCTTTCTGACTGTCCATCAGTCTGTGGGTGGAAAGCAGTACTAAAATCCAATCTCGTGCCCATTGCACTTTGCAGACTCCGCCAAAAGCGGGAGGTAAACTGTGGTCCTCTGTCTGAAACTATAGACACTGGAACTCCATGTAATCTCACTATCTCATCCAGATAGACCTGTGCCAACTTATCCACAGAATAGTTACTCCGTACTGGAAGAAAATGAGCAGATTTCGTGAGTCTGTCCACAATCACCCATATCGAGTCTATCCTGTTGGACGCTACTGGTAAACCCACTACAAAATCCATGGCTATGTTCTCCCATTTCCATTCTGGAATCGGTAATGGGTTAAGCATTCCGGCTGGTTTCTGATGCTCTAATTTCACCCTCTGACAAATCTCACAGGCTGTCACGAATTGCGCCACTTCTTTCTTCATGGCTGGCCACTAATAGATCCTTTTCAGATCCTGATACATCTTGGTGGCTCCTGGGTGCACACTATACCTCGCATTATGAGCTTCCCTCATAATGTCTTCTTTCACACTGCCCCTATCTGGTACACAAAGTCGACTCCCATAGCGAAGGATCCCTTTGCTGTCAAATCTGAACTCTGCGCTATTGCCTGACTGAACAGTCCTGGCAATTTTCATCAACTCAGGGTCCTCGTGCTGTCTTTGAGCTATCTGCTCCAGAAACACAGGTGTCACTCTCATCTGTGCTATTAATGCACCTGTACCAGACAACTCTAGCTGTAATCCCTCGTCAAAGAGCTTATAAAGCTCCATCACAACCGGTCTCCGCTCTGCTGCTATATGGGATAAACTGCCCAGTGACTTCCGGCTTAGGGCGTCTGCGACAACATTCGCCTTACCCGGATGATACTGGATTTTACAATCATAATCACTGAGCAATTCGACCCATCTTCTTTGCCGCAAATTCAGCTCTCTCTGACTTAAGATGTATTGTAAACTCTTGTGATCGGTGAAGATCTCGCATTTAACCCCGTAGAGGTAATGCCGCCACATCTTAAGTGCAAAGATAACTGCTGCCATCTCTAGGTCATGGGTAGGGTAATTTAACTCGTGCTTCTTCAACTGTCTAGAAGCATAAGCTATTACTCTATCACTCTGCATCAATACACAACCCAATCCCACTCGAGATGCATCACAGAACACTGTGAACTCTTCATTACTGACAGGCAGAGCTAACACTGGTGCTGTTGTCAATCTCCTCTTGAGCTCCTCAAAGCTCTCTTCACACTGGTCTGACCAGATAAACTTCTGGTTCTTCTGAGTCAATTTGGTCATAGGAGCTGCTATCTTTGAGAAGTTCTGAACGAACCTCCTGTAGTAACCTGCCAGTCCCAGAAAACTTTTAATCTCAGTCACTGTCATGGGTCTGGGCCAGTTAGCTACAGCCTCTATCTTCTTGGGGTCTACCTCAATACCCTCTGCTGATACCACATGTCCCAAGAAGGCAATGCTCCGTAACCAAAACTCACACTTCGAGAACTTGGCATATAAACCATGCTCTCTCAGTGTCTGCAAAACGATCCTCAGATGTTGGGCATGCTCCTCTGCATCTCTGGAATACACTAAGATATCATCGATAAACACAATGACAAAGTGATCCAGAAACTCACTGAATACCCTATTCATGAGATCCATAAATGCTGCAGGGGCGTTAGTCAACCCGAACGGCATCACTAAGAACTCATAATGCCCATATCTGGTCCGGAAAGCTGTCTTAGGCACATCTGCCTCTCTGACTCTCAACTGATGATACCCGGATCTCAGATCTACTTTCGAGAAACAACCTGCTCCAGCTAGCTGGTCAAATAGATCATCAATCCGAGGTAAGGGATACCTATTCTTGATAGTGACCTTGTTCAACTGTCTGTAGTCAATACAAAGTCTGAGGGATCCACCCTTCTTTCTGACAAAGAGCACTGGAGCACCCCAAGGTGAGGTACTAGGGCGGATGAAACCCTTATCTACCAAGTCCTGCAACTGTTCTTTCAACTCTGTTAACTCAGCTGGCGCCATCCTGTAGGGAGGTATAGAGATAGGTCTGGTACCTGACAATAATTCAATGTCAAACCCTATCTCCCTATCAGGTGGTAGTCCTGGCAAATCGTCTGGGAACACATTGAGAAACTCTCGGACTACTGGTACTGTGGCTGGTTCCGTAACCTGACTGTCTAACTCTCTCACATGAGCTAGAAACCCCTGACAACCCCTCCTAAGCAAACGACGAGCCTGAAGGGCTGAAATCATACCTCTGGGTGTACCTCTCCTGTCTCCTCTGAAGACACACTCTGACCCATCCTGGTCTCTGAGACTCACTAGTTTCTCTCGACAGTCCAACGTAGCACTATATGTAGATAACCAATCCATCCCTAGAATGACATCAAAATCTGTCAAATCTAGAACCACAAGGTCAGCTGGAAGGCATCTACCCTCTATGAATACTGGACTGAAACGACAGACTGACACTGCCACTGATGGGTCACATCTAGGTCCACTGACCCAGAGAGGATACTCTAACTCAGAACTGATCAAACCCAATCGCTCTATGGCTCTCGAAGCAATAAAGGAATGAGAAGCACCGGGGTCCATCAAAGCATACACATCTGAACACCCAATGATGAGATTACCTGACACCACTGTGTTCGACGTGTTAGCCTCCTCCTGTGTCACTGTGAAAATCCGTGCTGGGGCTACCGGATTTCCACCTCGGGAACCTGCTGCTGAAGTAGAGGCTACCCCTCTCCCTCTACCTCTGCCACTAGTCTGAGGCATGACTGGAGCTGCTGGCCGTACAACTGGCTGTACCACACTGCCTGAACTCATCTGCTGGGATGGTGCAAAAGTCATCTGCGGACAATCCCGAGCAATATGCCCTTCCTGTCCACATCGAAAACAAGCTGTAGATCCCAACCGACAAACTCCTCCATGTGCTTTTCCGCATCGTCTGCAGACTGGAGCTGTGCCAGAGCTTGAGCCACTACCTATTCCCAGACCTGACTTGACTTTATTCCAGAACTTACTCTTTGTTCCTTTTGCTCTGTCCCATCTTTTACTGCTTGGTGTGGGGGCTTTAGAACCCGAAGCCTGTGCCTGTGACTGTTTCTGAATATTGGCACTAGCTTCCATTTTTCTGGCTGCGTCTACTATCGTATGGAAACTCTCCTTTTCTGCTGGAAGAATCAAGGAAGCATACCTGGGATGCAGTCTCATAGTATATCTCCTTGCTTTCTTCTGATCAGTATCATAGGCTTGACCCACGTACTGAAGCAAATCCAGGAACTTATCTGTGAATTCATCAACACTCATCTCATCTGTCTGTCTCAATTGTTCAAATTCAATTACTTTCATCTCCCTCGAACTATCAGGAAAAGCCCACCCTGCAAACTCATTGGCGAACTCTCCCCATGACATGCTGTCCATTCTAGGCTCCATATAATTCTTAAACCATTCTCTGGCTTTCCTGCACTTTAATGTAAAACCTGCCATCTCAATGGCTCTCCTATCATCTGCTCCCAATTCACTGGTGATCATCCTAACCGCTCTGAGGTAATCAAATGGATCATCTCCCGTATTGTATTTCGGAGCATCCAATTTCAAGTACTCCGTCATTTGGACTTTACCTCCAGATGAGCTAGGTTCATGTTTGTCAACAACAGGGGCTACTGGTTCTGGTGGTGGTACTGGTTCATTTGGCTCTAGGTGTGCTGCACTTGGATGGGTAGGGGAAGATGGATACATCGGATATGGTGGATAGTAAGGATAAGGCATATAAGGCATATAAGGAGGATATGGCACAAAACTCGAGTACTCCGACATACCTCCCATCGGATACTCTGGATAGCCAAAACCTGAGGTCTGAGCACCTCCCTGTGACTCTCCCATACCTTCCTCAAAACTGCCTATACCCATGCTGTCATCTCTAGACTGATCAATCTCCATAGCTTCCCTCCTTTCCTCTGATCTTCCTCCCCTAGCTGTACCTCTTCTGCTCTCGTCGACAGACCTTATAGGGTCTATTGACATACCTTCCCTGCTAGATCTCTGAGACCTTGCCCTTGGCAATGCAGGAGGACGAGCAGCTGATCTCTCATTCTCTGGTGGGACTCCAGTCAATCGAGCTGATCGACGAGTTCCTCGCATCTTTCCTCTCTGGAAACACAACATATAACATACCACTTTAGCACATAAACATCACATATCAATCATATACATACAACACTCATGGCATATCATAGCAGATAGGACTCAAGACCCTATCCTCGTGGACATGATTTCCTATTGTGCTTGACCACTTCTAACCTGTCTGAGCCCAACACTGTCTCTATAGGTCCGATCATGTGAACCTAGGGCTCTGATACCAATCTGTAACGACCCCAAAATGGACCGTCACCGGCGCTAGGATTCAGGTCGGCTTAAGGCCGCCAGAACCCGTAGCAAGCCTGCTATACTCTCTGTGTACCTGTAAACCTCATACATGATTATACATTTTATGTGAAAATAAAACTCTTTTCTGAACCAAGGCTTAACCTGTGCATGCACTGTCTCTGTACTCTGTACTCATGTACTCTGTACTCTGTATCCCTGACTAGAGCTTGCTCTAGATGGGTTAACTCATACCTGTTAAGCCTGGTTTTCACATACAGGAAAACATATATACATATACAGATCATGTACAAAACATACATCACTAGGTCTAGGTCAAGCAACAACTATTACATCTCTTTAATATTACATGTCCACTCTAAGCTATTACAGATCTCTTCACTTTTCCTGTACTCTGCTGGACTGTCCCTGTACACTGTACACTGAACCTGCAAACTGGGGTTAAGGGAGTGGGATGAGCTCTATAGCCCAGTGAGTAGAACAGTAAAACATCTCAGTAAAATATGATCTCATGGAATGCACCATATCACAGACAAGCCACATCAAGAGTAAACCTGTCACCACATAGTCCCAGTAACTCTGTGCCAGGGCGTAGAATCGAGCACCTGGTCTTCCTGTCATATATATGTATATGTGTATATAACACCTCTGTACTTACCATTGCCAGGGCGTAGTCAAAGGCTCCTGGACTTTACTATACCTGCCAGGGCGTAGTCAAAGGCTCCTGGACTTCGCTATACCTGCCAGGGCGTAGTCAAAGGCTCCTGGACTTCCTGTCTGAGACTATTGGATCATTCAGCATTCACTCACATCACCAAATAACGATGCAATGCAACATATTCGTGAATACTAATGCAATCAACCTATGGCATAAACATGATGCATGAGATATGCTAAAAGCAGTTTGTGGTTCAATTAAAAGTCATAAGTTTAGTTCCACTCACCTCTGGCTATCTGGACTGACTGACTCTGCAGGCTCTGAACCTCTGGAGCAGTACTCACTGCTGCTCTCTCTGGTTCCTCTGGTCTGTACCAAACAGATGGACTCAAATGAGGGACCAAACAAGCGTAGACATACCTCTCTTAAACTCCCCAAGAATCCCCTTAAACTCACTCAACTATCCATGCAAAGCACGCAAAAGAAAGCTGGACAGGACACTTCGGCGGCAGGTTCGGTGGCCGAAAGTCCTCTCCAGAGACGAAACTCAAGCATCTTCGGCGGCACCTTCGGCGGCCGAATCCCCCAAACAGAGCCGAACATGCACAACTCGCGGGGGCAAGCTGTGGCAGCCTAAGCCACCATGCAAGAGGTTCGGCGGCTGAATGCACCTTCGGCTGCCGAACCTGAGTTCATCCAGAACTCAGCTTCAACGGCAAACCATCTCCTCCTTCCCTTCAATAACTCCAAACATGCATATACCAACTCCTCAACACACATATACATAAGTATATGATCACAGGGGTCCAAAACTATCTAATAACCCCAAACAACAAATCAAACATAACACATAAACATGTATACATGCATAACTCATCAAAACTATCATTAAGAACCTAAACATGCATCTCCTTCCACAAATCCCCCTAAAACCTTCAGAAAACATATTCAAGAACATCACTTACCTCCTGTAGTAAGAAGCTACACACTCTGAACAAGGGAAAACGGATCACCTCCTCTCACACTCTCAAACTCTCTCAAACTCACTTTT
This sequence comes from Manihot esculenta, assembly GCF_001659605.2. NCBI lineage: Eukaryota > Viridiplantae > Streptophyta > Magnoliopsida > Malpighiales > Euphorbiaceae > Manihot > Manihot esculenta. The sequence goes on from NC_035161.2 coordinate 11,726,558, forward strand.
TGCTTCACAACCTTCAAAACTTGGTAAACGAGCAAACTCCTGCATGAGCTGCTCAAACTCAGCAAATAAACCAAGGGAGACGTGGCCAACTTCTGGCAACAAGTTGGACATAACACCTGTCCACAATGCTGACTAAGGATGGCTCAAAAGCTGGCTGACCAACACAGCTTCGGCTGCCGAATCGCATGCAAAACCATGCAACATTCGGGGGCCGAACTTGACCTTCGGAAGCCGAACATTGAGCACTTTCGGCGGCCGAACTTATCTTCGGCGGCCGAACTTGGCTCCTCTGCCTTGGTTCATTTCAACTCAAAACTCAAAACTAAAGAACTGTAAAACCAGAAAACACCTCATAATACTGAGAAAACATAACTCCTACCCTTATATAGAATCCCAACACCCCGGATTCCACCAGACAATAGGAATTCCGGTGCCGGATTCTAGCCGGGTATTACAACAGCTCTTCGTATTGCCCGGCCCTATTATGGGCACCACAGGACTTCGTCTATAGAAGGCTAATGAATCATCCTAATGTCCATCCACTATCATCTATCACAACAATACAATGCGGCATAGTCGTGAATTCTAATGCAAACAACCTATAATATGTTCATGATGCATGAAGCATGCTAAAAGCATTTCATTTCTTAATTTAAAAGGTTAAACTTAGTTCCACTCACCTCTAGCTGACTCTGACAAACTCTGTAGCAGCTGGCTCACTGCTAGGGTCCTTGGTTCCTCGGGTCCGAACCTACACAGGTGGACTCCAATGAGGGACCAAACACACAAAAACATAACTCTAATATATTCCCCAAAAACCCCCTAAAACATCCTGAAAATATCACATGAAAATATGCATGAAATGGCTGAACAGGGCACTTTCGGCGGCACCTTCGGCGGCCGAAAGTCCTGGACAGAGACGAAACTCAGGTAGGTTCGGCGGCACCTTCGGCGGCCGAAAGTCCCAGACAGAGACGAAAGTCTCTTTTCGGGGGCAACTTCGGCAGCCGAAAGGCCTGCCTCCCCAGCCATGTTCGGCGGCCGAAAGTGCCTTCGGCTGCCGAACCTGGTTTCTGCCAAAGGGCAGAAACTCGGTTCCTTTGTGCATTTTTGTCTCCAAACTCACCAATCATGCATATACCTCACTTAAAACATGCATACAAGTTCCTAGGGGCCTCAAAACATCAAATACCCCAACTACAACACTTCAAACATACTCAAGCATGCCACATTGTTCATAAATCACATAAAACCTAACATTTGCTTAAAAACTCATACAACCCTATACATACCATTCTACCCCATAAAATCACTTAAAACTTACTTAAAACACATGAGGAGCTTAAGATCGGCTCTTACCTCTTGAAGATCGAGAGGGAGACGACCTAAACTTGGAGATCCACGAAAATGAGCTCCTGAGTTCCCAAAGCTCCAAAACTTGGTTTAAAAGCTCAAAACCTTCAATGCAAGCTTAAAACTCAAGAAAAATGGAAGAGATTTGGAGGAAGAGCACAAGAGTTGCAAAAGGAAGGTCGGAAGCTTGCTGTGGCCGAAAATGGGAGAAAGCTCGCCCACTTCGGCTAAGTGCCCCTTTTATAGTGGCTGGCCAGGCCACGTTCGGGGGCCGAATGTGCCTCCGCATCCATGCAATGTTCGGCGGCCGAACTTGACTTTCGGCGGCCGAACCTGGACTGCCCTCACTCATGCTTTTGGGGGCCTAACGTGCCTCCTAAACGCATGCACGTTCGGCGGCCGAACTTGACTTTCGGCGGCCGAACCTGGTTTTTCCTCCAATGCTATTTTCATGCAAAAACTCATTTAGTTTCATACTTTAAAACCATTAAAAACATGAAAACATTTTATGAAAGCATGGTTCTACCCTTCTAGAGGTTCCCGACATCCGAAATTCCACCGGACGGTAGGAATTCCGATACCGGAGTCTAGCCGGGTATTACATTCTCCCCCCCTTAAGAACATTCGTCCCCGAATGTACCTCAACTAGCACACATAGCATGGCAAGGAACATAACACATAGAACTAACCTTAAAAGAGATGAGGGTACTGCTGGAGCATAGACTCCCGTGTCTCCCAAGTGCATTCTTCCAAGTTGTGGTGGTTCCACAGGACTTTCACCATCGGGATTTCCTTGTTTCTTAACTTTCTGATCTGGGTGTCTATGATCCGCACTGGCTGTTCAACATAGGTGAGATCCTCTTGGACCTCTACATCAGGCTCACTAAGAACCTTGCTCGGATCTGACACAAACTTCCTCAACATTGAAACATGGAAAATCGGATGGATTCTCTCCATCGAAGCAGGTAAATCCAGCTTGTACGACACATTCCCAATCTTTTGCAAGATTTCAAAGGGTCCGATGTATCGTGGGGCTAGTTTACCTTTCTTCCCGAAGCGAACCACTCCCTTCATTGGAGACACCTTGAGCAATACCAGATCCCCCTCCTGAAACTCTAACTGTCTTCTGCGGACGTCTGCATAGCTCTTCTGTCTGCTTACAGCAGTCTTGATTCTTTCTCTGATTATGGGTACCACCCTGCTGGTGATCTCTACTAACTCAGGCCCTGCCAAGGCCTTTTCTCCAACTTCCTCCCAGCAAACAGGTGATCTGCACTTCCTTCCATACAAAGCTTCATATGGAGCCATCCCGATGCTAGCATGATGGCTGTTATTGTAGGCAAACTCCACCAAAGGTAGATGCTGCCTCCAAGAACCGCCAAAGTCCAGCACACACATTCTGAGCATATCCTCGATAGTCTGGATGGTCCTTTCTGACTGTCCATCAGTCTGGGGGTGGAAGGCAGTACTGAAGTCCAACCTAGTACCCATGGCATTCTGCAGACTCCGCCAAAACCTGGAGGTGAACTGGGGCCCTCTATCCGACACTATCGAAACCGGAACCCCATGCAGTCTGACTATCTCATCAACATACACCTGCGCCAACTTGTCCACAGAATAGCCACTCCTGACAGGGATGAAGTGAGCAGATTTAGTGAGTCTGTCCACAATCACCCATATGGAGTCCACTCTGTTGGACGCCGCCGGTAACCCCACTACGAAATCCATAGCTATATTTTCCCATTTCCATTCTAGAATAGGTAGCGGGTTAAGCATTCCAGCCGGCTTCTGATGTTCCAGCTTCACCCTCTGACATACTTCGCAGGCGGACACAAACTGTGCCACTTCTTTCTTCATCGCTGGCCACCAATAAACTTTCTTCAAATCTTGATACATCTTGGTGGCTCCGGGGTGAATGCTGTATCTTGCATTTGAGCCTCTCTCATAATGTCTCCTTTTAGCCCAATGTCATCTGGTACACATAGTCTGCTCCCATAGCGGAGGATCCCCTTGCTGTCAAATCTGAACTCGCTATCATTGCCTGACTGAACAGTCCTGGCAACCTTCACTAACTCCGGGTCCTCATGCTGTTTCTGAGCCACCTGCTCCAGAAACACGGGTGCTACTCTCATCTGGGCCACTAAGGCACCTGTACCAGACAACTCCAACTGTAGACCTTCCTCAATAAGCTTGTAGAACTCCTTCACCACTGGTCTCCTCTCTGCCGTGATGTGGGATAGACTGCCTAGTGACTTCCGGCTTAGGGCGTCTGCCACGACATTCGCCTTACCCGGATGTACTGAATCTTGCAATCATAGTCACTCAGCAACTCTACCCATCTCCTCTGTCTCAAATTCAAATCCCTCTGACTCAAGATGTACTGCAGGCTCTTATGATCTGTAAAGATCTCACAATTCACCCCATAGAGGTAATGCCTCCACATCTTGAGTGTAAAGATTACTGCTGCCATCTCAAGGTCATGTGTGGGGTAATTCAACTCATGCTTCTTCAGCTGCCTAGAAGCATAAGCGATCACCCTCTCATTCTGCATTAGTACACAACCTAGTCCCACGCGGGACGCATCACAAAAGACTGTAAAGTCCTCACCACTAGATGGCAGAGCTAACACTGGTGCTGAAGTCAACTTCTTCTTAAGCTCTTCGAAACTCTCCTCGCACTGGTCGGTCCACAGAAACTTCTGATTCTTCCTGGTCAGTCTGGTCAGAGGAGCTGCTATCTTTGAGAAGTCCTGAACGAACCTCCTGTAGTAACCTGCCAAACCCAAGAAACTCCTGATCTCCGTTACTGAAGTGGGTCTAGGCCAGTTAGCCACAGTTTCTGTCTTCTTGGGGTCCGCCTCAATCCCATTCTCTGACACTACATGCCCCAAGAACGAAATGCTCCTCAGCCAGAACTCACATTTAGAGAACTTGGCATACAAGCCATGTTCCCTCAAAGTCTGCAAGACCAACCGCAGATGATGGGCATGCTCCTCTGCATTCCTGGAATACACCAAGATATCATCTATGAAGACAATAACGAAGTGATCCAGGTACTGGCTAAACACTCTATTCATGAGATCCATGAATGCTGCAGGGGCGTTAGTTAACCCGAACGGCATCACAAGGAACTCAAAATGCCCATATCTGGTCCTGAAAGCCGTCTTTGGCACATCCTCATCCCTTATCCTTAGCTGATGGTACCTCGATCTTAGATCTATTTTGGAGAAACAACCCGCTCCGGCTAGCTGGTCGAATAGATCATCGATCCTAGGCAATGGGTACCTATTCTTGGTAGTGACTTTGTTCAACTGCCTGTAGTCGATACAAAGCCTAAGGGATCCATCCTTCTTTCTCACAAACAAGACCGGAGCACCCCAAGGTGAGGTACTCTGTCGGATGAAACCCTTTTCTACCAGCTCTTGCAATTGCTCTTTCAACTCTTTCAACTCGGCTGGAGCCATCCTGTAGGGAGGAATAGAGATCGGTCTAGTTCCAGGCATCAATTCTATCTCGAACTCTATCTCCCTAGCAGGTGGTAAACCTGGGAGCTCATCTGGAAAGACATCCTGAAACTCTCGGACAACTGGCACCGAGGCCGGCTCCCTGACCTGACTGTCTAGCTCTCTCACATGAGCTAAGTACCCCTGACATCCCTTCCTAAGCAACCTACGAGCCTGAAGAGCTGATATCAGACCTCTAGGTGTGCCCCTCTTGTCTCCTCTGAAGACGACCTCTGACCCGTTCTGATCTCTGAACCTGACTACCTTGTCTCTACAGTCCAAGGTAGCACCATGGGTAGATAGCCAATCCATCCCTAGAATGACGTCAAAGTCTGTCAAATCTAGAACCACAAGGTCGGCGGAGAGGCATCTTCCCTCAATAAAAACTGGACTGTACTGGCAGACTGACACTGCCACTGACGGGTCACACTTGGGTCCACTGACCCATAGGGGACACTCTAACCCAGAGACTATCAGACCTAACCTCTCAACGGCTCTCGGAGCAATAAATGAATGAGATGCACCCGGGTCCATTAATGCATACACATCAGAACACCCAATGACAAGATTACCTGACACCACGGTGTTGGATGTGTTAGCCTCCTGCTGTGTCATGGTGAAGATCCTGGCTGGAGCTGATGGACCTTCACCTCGGGAACCAGAAGAAGAGGCTGCCCCTCTCCCTCTACCTCTGCCACCGCCCTGAGTTGTGGCTGGAACTGCTGGCTGTGCCACACTACCAGAAGCTGTCTGCTGGGGCTGGCCCAAAAAAGGCGCTCTAGGACAATCCCGAGCTATGTGTCCCTCCTGTCCACATCTGAAACATGCATTAGTCCCAGCTCGACACACTCCCCTGTGCGGTCTTCCACGTCTTTGGCATTCTGTACCATCTGAGCCTGAGCTCGAGCCACCGCCGAATCCCAGACCGGATTTCAACTTGTTCCAAAACTTATTCTTCTTCGGCTTCTTGGTGGTGCTATCCCACCTCTTCTTACCTGAGCTCTGAGAAGAGAAACCTTGTCCTCCTCTGCTTGGGGTCTTAACCCCTGAAGACTGGGTCACTGACTGCTTCACTGACCCCTCAACTATAGCACTTGCTTCCATTCTTCGAGCCATATCCACCACAGTGTGGAAACTTTCTCTCTCAGCTGACTGAACCAAAGAGGAGTACCTGGAATGCAACTTCATAACATATTTCTTGGCTTTCTTCGTATCTGAATCTAGAGCTTGCCCTGAAAAAGGCAATAGCTCCAAGAATTTATCCGTGAACTCCTCTACACTCATGTGCTCTGACTGCCTCAGTTGCTCAAACTCAATCATTTTCAGTTCTCTAGAACTGTCTGGAAAAGCCCATCCAGCGAACTCATTCGCAAATTCTTCCCATGTCATACCGTCTAGTCTCGGGTCCACATAACACTTGAACCATTCCCGTGCCTTCTTGCACTTTAAAGTGAACCCTGCCATCTGAATGGCCCTGCTGTCACTTGCCCCTAGCTCATCAGTTATTGTCTTCACTACTCTCAGATACTCAAAGGGGTCATCCCCTGACTTGTATTTGGGAGCATCTAGCTTGAGGTAATCTGTCATCTTTACCTTGCTCCCATCGACTGAGCTAGGTTTAGGAGGTTGAGTAACTGGGGCTGCTGGTTCTGTAGGTGGTGGAGGTGGAGGTGCAGCATTCCCCGAGGCGGGGTTTGCCAGGTTTGGATAGAAGGGTGAGGGTGGATAAGCTGGGTACTGTGTGTAGGGTGGGTAGAAAGGTGGATAAGGCATGTAGGTAGGGTAGGGGTTAAAGTTGGAGTAATCCGATGTGCCTCCCATCGGATACCCTGAACCCTGTGGAAAGGGTGGATAATGGGGTGGAAAACCATGCCCCGAGGCCTGAACGCCTCCCTGAGACTCCCCTGTCCCTTCTTCCTGCATGCTCACGTCCAGGTTCCCATCCCTCCTCTGATCCTCTTCCATAACCTCCCTCACACCTGAAGAACTTCCACCTCTATCTGTCCCCCTTCTGCTAGCATCAAAAGACCTTCTAGGGTCCCTTGACACTCTATCTCTGTTGGCTCTACAAGACATTGCCCTAGGCAATGTAGGAGGACGGGCGCTCGTGCCCTCATCCTCAGGTGGCACTCCAGTCAATCGCGCAGATCGACGAGTTCCTCTCATCCTATTCTCTGAAAAACAGCTCATAACAAGCAAACATTAGCATCATATGGTTCATGTGGGCACACATGAACCCTCATCATAAACATCACATATCATAGCATATCATTTATGCACATGTATATAATCATGGCATATCACATCATCATTCAAGACAGGACTCTACATCCTATCCTAGTGGACATGACCTTTCCTATTGTGCTTGACCTTCTGTACATCTATGAGCCCGACACTCTAGGTCCGACCATATGAACCTAGAGCTCTGATACCATTCTGTAACGCCCCGGAAATCCGGACCGCTACCGGCGCTAGGATCCGGGTCGACTTAAGGCCGCCGGGACCCGTAGCAAGCCTGACATATAACCTGTAAACCTGTATAATCCCATACATGATCAACAACATGCATAAAAATTTAAAACTTTTCTTCATACATACTGTCATCAACTAACTCAACCTGTGCATACTCTGATCATATACATAACATAGTTCCTCTGTGGGATCTCATCAATGCCTTAAAGGCAAAACAACCTGTGTTGAGTTAGTTTACATAAACATCATAACATAAGATCATGTATATACAAAAGGGATTAACAATACATTATGGTCAAGCACAACTCTATCCTCAATAACCTCATTATATAATATCCTGAATATTTTTACATCTCATCATAATACAATTGTCATGTCCACACATTAACTATTACATACATATGACTTTTTCTCTTCTTGCCTTCTCTATCTATCCCGTACCTGCAAACATGGGGGTTAGGGGAGAGGGGTGAGCTAGATGCCCAGTGAGTAGAACTGTAAAAAGAATATTTAAAACATGCTATTATGGAATGCGTCACTGCACAAATAAATCACAACACGGATGGACTGATTCAAAAATCCCTCAACTCCATGCCCGGCCCTATTATGGGCACCACAGGACTTCGTACTCGGAGTTATTGCCCGGCCCTATTATGGGCACCACAGGTCTTCGTATTGCCCGGCCCTATTATGGGCACCACAGGACTTCGTCTATAGAAGGCTAATGAATCATCCTAATGTCCATCCACTATCATCTATCACAACAATACAATGCGGCATAGTCGTGAATTCTAATGCAAACAACCTATAATATGTTCATGATGCATGAAGCATGCTAAAAGCATTTCATTTCTTAATTTAAAAGGTTAAGCTTAGTTCCACTCACCTCTGGCTGACTCTGACAAACTCTGTAGCAGCTGGCTCACTGCTGGGGTCCTTGGTTCCTCGGGTCCGAACCTACACAGGTGGACTCCAATGAGGGACCAAACACACAAAAACATAACTCTAATATATTCCCCAAAAACCCCCTAAAACATCCTGAAAATATCACATGAAAATATGCATGAAATGGCTGAACAGGGCACTTTCGGCGGCACCTTTGGCGGCCGAAAGTCCTGGACAGAGACGAAACTCAGGTAGGTTCGGCGGCACCTTCGGCGGCCGAAAGTCCCAGACAGAGACGAAAGTCTCTTTTCGGGGGCAACTTCGGCAGCCGAAAGGCCTGCCTCCCCAGCCATGTTCGGCGGCCGAAAGTGCCTTCGGCTGCCGAACCTGGTTTCTGCCAAAGGGCAGAAACTTGGTTCCTTTGTGCATTTTTGTCTCCAAACTCACCAATCATGCATATACCTCACTTAAAACATGCATACAAGTTCCTAGGGGCCTCAAAACATCAAATACCCCAACTACAACACTTCAAACATACTCAAGCATGCCACATTGTTCATAACTCACATAAAACCTAACATTTGCTTAAAAACTCATACAACCCTATACATGCCATTCTACCCCATAAAATCACTTAAAACTTACTTAAAACACATGAGGAGCTTAAGATCGGCTCTTACCTCTTGAAGATCGAGAGGGAGACGACCTAAACTTGGAGATCCACGAAAATGAGCTCCTGAGTTCCCAAAGCTCCAAAACTTGGTTTAAAAGCTCAAAACCTTCAATGCAAGCTTAAAACTCAAGAAAAATGGAAGAGATTTGGAGGAAGAGCACAAGAGTTGCAAAAGGAAGGTCGAAAGCTTGCTGTGGCCGAAAATGGGAGAAAGCTCGCCCACTTCGGCTAAGTGCCCCTTTTATAGTGGCTGGCCAGGCCACGTTCGGGGGCCGAATGTGCCTCCGCATCCATGCAATGTTTGGCGGCCGAACTTGACTTTCGGCGGCCGAACCTGGACTGCCCTCACTCATGCTTTCGGGGGCCTAACGTGCCTCCTAAACGCATGCACGTTCGGCGCCCGAACTTGACTTTCGGCGGCCGAACCTGGGTTTTCCTCCAATGCTATTTTCATGCAAAAACTCATTTAGTTTCATACTTTAAAACCATTAAAAACATGAAAACATTTTATGAAAGCATGGTTCTACCCTTCTAGAGGTTTCCGACATCCGAAATTCCACCGGACGGTAGGAATTCCGATACCGGAGTCTAGCCGGGTATTACAGACTGGTTATCTACCCATGGTGCTACCTTGGACTGCAGGGACAAGGTAGTCCGGTTCAGAGGTCAGGATGGGTCAGAGGTTGTCTTCAGGGGAGACAGGAGGGGTACACCTAGAGATCTGATATCAGCTCTTCAGGCTCGTAGGTTGCTTAGAAAGGGATGTCAGGGGTATTTGGCTCATGTGAGAGAGCTTAGCAGTCAGGTTAGAGAGCCCGCCTCGGTGCCAGTGGTTAGAGAGTTTCTAGACGTCTTCCCAGACGAGCTGCCAGGTTTACCACCTGCTAGGGAGATAGAGTTCGAGATAGAATTGATGCCTGGAACCCGACCGATCTCTATCCCTCCTTACAGGATGGCACCAGCATAATTGAAAGAGTTGAAAGAACAATTGTAAGAGCTGGTAGAAAAGGGTTTCATCCGACCGAGCACCTCACCTTGGGGTGCACCAGTCTTGTTTGTGAGAAAGAAGGATGGATCCCTTAGACTTTGTATCGACTACAGGCAGTTGAACAAAGTCACTACTAAGAATAAGTACCCGTTGCCTAGGATCGATGATCTATTTGACCAGCTAGCCGGAGCAGGTTGTTTCTCCAAAATAGATCTGAGATCGGGGTACCATCAGCTAAGGATAAGGGAGGAGGATGTGCCGAAGACAGCCTTCAGGACCAGATATGGGCATTATGAGTTCCTTGTAATGCCGTTCGGGTTAACCAATGCCCCTGCAGCATTCATGGATCTCATGAACAGAGTGTTTAGCCAATACTTGGATCACTTCGTTATTGTCTTCATAGATGATATCTTAGTGTATTCCAGGAATGCAGAGGAGCATGCCCATCATCTGAGGTTGGTTCTGCAGACCTTGAGGGAACACGGCTTGTATGCCAAGTTCTCTAAGTGTGAGTTCTGGCTGAGGAGCATTTCATTCTTGGGGCATGTGGTGTTAGAAAATGGAATAGAGGTGGACCCCAAGAAGATAGAAGCTGTAGCTAACTGGCCTAGACCCACTTCAGTGACAGAGATCAGGAGTTTCTTGGGTTTGGCAGGTTACTACAGGAGGTTCGTTCAGGACTTCTCAAAAATTGCAGCTCCTCTGACCAGGTTAACCAGGAAGAATCAAAAGTTTGTGTGGACCGACCAGTGCGAAGAGAGTTTTGAAGAGCTTAAGAAGAGGTTGACTTCAGCACCAGTGTTAGCTTTGCCATCTAATGATGAAGACTTTACAGTCTTTTGTGATGCGTCCTGTGTGCGACTGGGTTGTGTACTAATGCAGAATGAAAGGGTAATTGCTTATGCTTCTAAACAGCTGAAGAAGTATGAGTTGAATTACCCCACGCATGACCTAGAGATGGCAGCAGTAATCTTTGCACTCAAGATGTGGAGGCACTACCTCTATGGGGTAAAATGTGAGATCTTCACAGATCATAAGAGCCTGCAGTACATCCTGAGTCAAAGAGATTTGAACTTGAGACAGAGAAGATGGGTAGAGCTGCTGAGTGACTATGATTGCAAGATTCAGTATCATCCGGGTAAGGCGAATGTTGTGGCAGACGCCCTAAGTCAGAAGTCACTAGGCAGTCTATCCCACATCACGGCAGAGAGGAGACCAGTGGTGAAGGAGTTTTACAAGCTCATTGATGAAGGTCTACAGTTGGAGTTGTCTGGTACAGGTGCTTTAGTGGCCCAGATGAGAGTGACACCTGTGTTTCTGGAGCAAGTGGCTCAGAAACAGCATGAGGACCCAGAGTTAGTGAAGATTGCCAGGACTGTTCAGTCAGGCAAGGATAGTGAGTTCAGATTTGACAATAAGGGGATCCTCCGCTATGGGAGTCGATTGTGTGTACCAGATGACATAAGGCTGAAAGGAGACATTATGAGAGAGGCTCATAATGCAAGATACAACGTTCACCCCAGAGCCACCAAGATGTATCAAGATCTGAAGAAAGTTTATTGGTGGCCAGCGATGAAGAAAGAAGTGGCACAGTTTGTGTCAGCCTGCAAAGTGTGTCAGAGGGTGAAGCTGGAACATCAGAAGCCGGCTGGATTGCTTAACCCGCTACCTATTCCAGAGTGGAAATGGGAAAATATAGCTATGGACTTCGTAGTGGGGTTACCGGCGACGTCCAACAGATTGGACTCCATATGGGTGATTGTGGACAGACTCACCAAATCTGCTCACTTCATCCCTGTCAGGAGTGGTTATTCTGTGGACAAGTTGGCGCAGGTGTATGTAGAAGAGATCGGAAAGCTGCATGGGGTTTTTGTTTCAATAGTGTCTGATAGAGGGCCCCAGTTCACCTCCAGATTTTGGCGGAGTCTGCAGAACGCCATGAGTACCAAGTTGGATTTTAGCACTGCCTTCCATCCACAGACGGACGGACAATCAGAGAGGATCATCCAGACGATAGAGGATATGCTTAGAATGTGTGTGCTGGACTTTGGCAGTTCTTGGAGGCAACATCTACCTTTGGTGGAGTTTGCCTACAATAACAGCCATCATGCTAGCATCGGGATGGCTCCATATGAAGCTTTGTATGGGAGGAAGTGCAGATCACCTGTTTGCTGGGAAGGGGTTGGAGAAAAGGCCTTGGCAGGGCCTGAGCTAGTAGAGATTACCAGCAGGGTAGTACCCATAATCAGAGAAAGGATCAAGACCGCTGCAAACAGACAGAAGAGTTATGCAGACATCCGCAGAAGGCAGGTAGAGTTTCAGGAGGGAGATCTGGTATTGCTCAAGGTGTCCCCTATGAAAGGAGTGGTTCGCTTCGGGAAGAAAGGTAAACTAGCCCCACGGTACATCGGACCCTTTGAAATCTTGCAAAAGATTGGGAATGTGTCGTACAAGCTGGATTTACCTGCTTCAATGGAAAGAATCCATCCGGTTTTCCATGTTTCCATGTTGAGGAAGTTTGTGTCAGATCCGAGCAAGGTTCTTAGTGAGCCTGATGTGGAGATCCAAGAGGATCTCACTTATGTTGAGCAGCCAGTACGGATCATAGACACCCAGATCAGGAAGCTGAGAAACAAGGAAATCCCGATGGTGAAAGTCCTGTGGAACCACCACAATATGGAAGAATGCACTTGGGAGACACGGGAGTCCATGCTCCAGCAATACCCTTATCTTTTCTGAGGTTAGTTCCTTGTGAGTTTTATGTGCTTTGTATGTATGCTATGTGTATGCCATGCTATGTGCTAGTTGAGGAACATTCGGGGATGAATGTTCTTAAGGGGGGGAGAATGTAATACCCGGCTAGACTCCGGTATCGGAGCTCCTACCGTCTGGTGGAATCTCGGATGTCGGAGACCTCTAGAAGGGTAAAACCATGTTTTCATAAAATGTTTTAATGTGTTTTATGGTTTAAGCAAGATGAAAATGAGTTTTTGCATGAAAATAACCTTGGAGGAAAACCCAGGTTCGGCCGCCGAACATGGCATGCATGCGGAGGCACGTTCGACCCTCGAACGTGGCCTGGCTAGCCACTATAAAAGGGTCCCTTAGCCGAAAACGGGCGAGCTTTTCTCCCCATTGTCGGCCAAGGTGAGTTCTCCGCCGTCCCTCACCAATCCTTGAGTTCTTCCTTCAAATCTTTCACGATTTTCACAAGTTTTCATCTTGTTTTGAAGATTTTCAAGTTTTGAGCAAGTTTTGAGCTTGGAGACCCAAGGAAGTTGAAAATCTACCATCTCCAAGATTAGGTCGTCTCTCTCTCGATTTTCAAGAGGTAAGAGCCGATCTCAAGCTCAATGCATGTTTTAAGTAAGTTTTATGAAGATCTATGGGGTAGAATGCATGTTTAGCTTATAGTTAGGTTTTTGAGTTATTGTTGTGTTTTGAACAATGTGGCTTGCCAATGCATGTTTGATGTGTTGTAGATGGGGCTTAGGATAGTTTGAAGCCCCTAGGAGCTTGTATGCTTGTGTATGTGTGTTGTAGAATAGGTTTATGCATGATTGGAAAGTTTAGGAGGCATATATGCATAGAAGAGCTGAGTTTCTGCCACAAAGGGAGAAACTAGGTTCGGCAGCCGAAGGAACTTTCGGCCGCCGAACATGCTTGTGGAGGCAGCCTTCGGCTGCCGAAGCTTGCCCCCGAAAGAGGACTTTCGCCTCTGTCTGGGAGTTTCGGCCGCCGAAAGTGCTGCCGAACATGCATGAGTTTCGCCTCTGTCTGGGAGTTTCGGCCGCCGAAGGTGCCGCCGAACCTGCCTGACTTTCGGCTCTGGAGGGACTTTCGGCCGCCGAACCTGCCGCCGAAAGTGCCCTGTCCAGCCCTCTTTTGCATGTTTTTCTATGATTGTTTCATGATGTTTTAGGGGTTTTTGGGGGATGCTTTTAGAGATATGTTCTAGTTGTTTGGTCCCTCATTTGAGTCCACCTGTGTAGGTTCGGACCCGAGGAACCGAGGACCTCAGCAGTGAGTCAGCTGCTCCAGTGTCTGGTCAGAGCTACCCAGAGGTGAGTGGAATAACCCTTATGCTTTTAAATAAATAAATTAGTTTTAGCATGATTCACGCATCATGAATGCCATGAGATATAATAGGGTGTTTGCATTAGACTCACGAATATGTTGCATTGCACAATATGTTGATGATGTGGATGAATGTTGAATGATCATTTAGTCCCCATATGTTATGATGATGATGATACGGTACGGAAGACCAGTGAGGCCCATTCTACGCCCCTGGCACAGTTGGACCATGTTATGTTATTTTATCTAAGAGAAAGACCAGCGAGGCCCATTCTACGCCCCTGGTACAGTTGGACCATGTAGGGGACTAATGGTGACAAATTCATCCTTGATGTGATTAGCTGTGATGTGATGCATTTCATGTTAGTATATGTTTTAAATGTTTTATTATTCTGCTCACTGGGCTCTTGTAGCTCACCCCTCTCTGTAACAGCCCGGAAACCGGTACCCCTCTGTAACGGCCCGAACCGCCACCGGCGCTAGGATCCAGATCGGCTTAAGGCCGCCGGGACCCGTAGCAAGCCAAACATACCTCCTATCACCTGGTCAAATTCCATACATGATCAAAACTTTAACATAAAAATTGAAACATCTGATGTAACTACCGAGCTTGACCTGAAAGCGACATAACTGGAAACATAAAAGAACCCCATACTAGAGCTCTCAACCAAACTCTAGCTGGGTCAACATAACATACATCAAGCCGGAGTCACATCTAAAGAACTAGAACCTAACCTGTGCATGCATCAAACCACAAACATAAGACCACTACTAGGGTCCTCATCAAGCCATAGCGTGGTAAACAACACATGCTACCAGTTTAGTTTAAGCACAACTCAACATCTAAAACATTACATCATGTATTAAAAAGGGACTAACCAAGTCTTAGGGCCAAGCACAGTTCTAATCCAAAAACATAATTCTACTAACTTTACATTACAATCTCTTACAAAACATCATATCAATTTATAATACATGTCCACACTAAAAGTACTAAGCTAATACTATTACATGAGCAAGACCTTTACCCTTGACGTCTTCCTGGCCTACCACTGACCTGCAAAACTGGGGTTAGGGGAGAGGGGTGAGCTAAAAAGCCCAGTGAGTAGGAACAAAGAAAACAGTTTATTAATTACATGCTTTCATGAAATGCGTCATAGCACAAACAAATCATATCACGGATTGGACCCAACCCCAAAACATCCCTAAGCTATTTGCCCGGTGGTTCTATTGGTGGTGGAGGATGTGTAACATTTTCTGGATTAAGGTTGACTGAACATGGATAACCAAAGAAAGGTGGAAACATAGCATACTGTGGATGTAACGGTGGATATGGCGGGTAAACAGAAGGATAAGGCATAAAGGTAGGATATGGGTTATAACTAGGGAAACTCACTGTACCACCCATCGGATACCCTGACCCCCACGGGTAGGGCGGATACTGAGGTGGAACGAATCTCGAGGCCTGAGTGCCTCCTTGGGACTCACCCACATCTCCTCCTAACCTACTCATGCCAAAGCTACCATCTCTGCTCTGCTCATCCTCCTCTACGACTCTCATAAACCCTGACATACCACTCTGAACAACTCCCCTTCTACTTTCATCAACAGACCTTCCAGGGTCCCATGATGTACCTTCTCTGCTTAAACTATCTGATGTTGCCCTTTGCAGAACGGGGACATGAGCATCCATATCCTCATTCTCCGGCGGAGCTCCATTCAATCTCATAGATCGACGAGTTCCTCTCATCCTGCCTCTGAAAAGCACAATAATACACAAAAATATCATAAAATGATCCATGTGAAAACACATGAATCCTCAGCACATAGCCAACATATCAATAATGCACATGCAACTCATCATGGCATTTCACATCATCATGCAGAACAGGACTCCACATCCTATCCTAGTGGACATGATTGTACCTATTGTGCTTTCCCTCCTATAAGACAACACCTCTTTCCGATGTGGGAATCTGATCCTTGAGCATCTTCGCTCAACACACCGTACTCGAAGATCTACAAATCTGACATCTTAACCTCTTTCCGATGTGAGATAGCTCTGATCCCAGAGTATACTGACTCAGCACATCGTACTCTAGAGGCCCTATGCTCTGATACCAATCTGTAACGACCCGGAAACCGATACTCCTCTGTAACGGCCCGAACCATCACTGGCACTAGGATCCAGATCGGCTTAAGGCCGCCGGGACCCGTAGCAAGCCGACTATACTCTCCGTGTACCTGATAAATCCCATACATGAGACAATAACAACTCAACAATCCTGTAAAACTCTGTAGGCTTAACTACTGCTACTTTGATATGTCAATCTGAAATGACCCTCAGGGCCGATACCAGGGACTACCATCTGCTGTGGTTCAAGGGATTGAAACCCTTTTCATCTGTAACACAATCCACTGGTATCTCATCAAAGCCATACATTAAGCCTACTCACACATTTCTCATCAAGAAACGTAAAACAGGATTCATGTACAAAGGGATAGATCATACATCACACTATAGCAATAACACTAGGGAAAGCACTAGTCTATCCAGTATATGACAGTACATATCAATACATTACAATTAATCTTTTAATTACATCATGTCCACTATTCTATTACAAACATACATTCATGCATATCCTTCCTCTTTACTCTTGCTGACTTTGACTTCTCACAGCTAATCTCAGAACCTGCAAAACTGGGATTAAGGGAGTGGGATGAGCTACTACAGCCCAGTGAGGAGGAACAATAAAACAATTCATTCATTACATGCTCTCATGGAATGCATCACATCACAAACAATTCACATCTAGGGTAAACCTGTCACCACATAGTCCCAGTATCTAATCCGTGCCAGGCCGTCGACTGGGGTCCTGGTCTTCCTGTAATGCATACATACATCCATACTTACATACACACATATTTTAAATTTCCAGGCCATTGATGAGGTCCTGGATTTTTCCTGTATAAATAATAAATCTGCCAGGCCATCGCATGGGGTCCTGGACTTCCTGTACAAAAACAAACCTGTCAGGCCGTAGAATGGGGTCCTGAACGCTCTATACCTGCCAGGCCGTAGAATGGGGTCCTGGACTTCCTGTCTGGGACTATTGGATCATTCAGCATTCACCCACATCAACAATTAACTATGCAATGCAACATATTCGTGATTTCTAATGCAATCATCCTATGCATACTCATGATGAATGAAATATGCTAAAAGCATTACATTTCTTAATTAAAAGAATTACGTTTAGTTCCACTCACCTGTAGCCTCTGCTTGGCTAACTCTGGGCTAACTAGCTCTGGACCAATTCTAACTCTGAAGCAGCTACTACTGCTAAATACCTCGTTTTCTCGGGTCCAATCCTACAATGGAGGACTTAAATGAGGTACCAAACATACTCTATACAACAGGTAAACATCTCTTAACATCTCTTATACACCTTCCCAAAACCCCTCTAAAACACCTCAAAACATGCATGCAAAACAAGCAAAGGAAGGCTGGACAGGGCACCTTCGGCAGCACCTTCGGCGGCCGAATGTCTCCTCCAGAGACGAAAGTCAGGCATGTTCGGCGGCCTAACTTGGACTTTCGGCGGCCGAACCTGAGTTCATCCAGAACTCAGTTTCGTGCACAAGGACGCCTGCCAGTCCCTCCATCACCTGCTCAGCCCTCAATACATGCATTTAACCCCTCTAAAACATGCATAAACACTTTAACAAGCATAAAGGAGCTTATTACAACTTAAACTCCAACAAAACAACTAACACATCATATACTCATGCTTTCACCATTAAAACATCAAAACTAACCTAAGCATGCAACTCATGCATACACTTCCATAACCTCTTTAAAAAGCTGTTAAAACTCAGTAAAACAAACTTAAAGACGTCCCTTACCTCCTGAAATCAGAAGAGGAACAAGCAAACGCAGCAACTCCTCCTCCAAAGCTTCAAACCCTCACAACTCTTCTTTTCTCTCCAAAACATTCAACTCACTCAAATCACGACCAACCTTCTGCCTAAGCTGATAAAAGCTTGCAGATGAGTCATGGGAGACGTGGCCTAACCTCTGGTCATGATCTGGAGGTGAACACCTGGCCAAACCACGGACTGAGGAGCATGCACAACTAACCGACCACCTCAGCTTCGGCTGCCGAAACTGCATGCAAAACCATGCAACTTTCGGGGGCCGAACATCACCTTCGGGGGCCGAACATTGGGCACTTTCGGCGGCCGAACTTAACCTTCGGGGGCCGAACCTGGCAAATGTCCCCATGGTCTTTTCTCTTCAAAACTCAATCCTTTTTATTTACAAATCATTAAAATACTTAAAAATCTTTTAGAAAACCTTCACTCTACCCTTCTAGAAACCTCCGACATCCTCGAATTCCACCGGACGGTAAGAATTCCGATGCCTGATCTAGCCGGGTATTACACTAAACAACTCATAAACAACTACCCAAAAACCCCCTAAAACATCACTTAAACATGCATAGAAAACAACCTTGAAAAGGCTGGACAGGGCACTTTTGGCGGCACCTTCGGCGGCCGAACCCTCTCTACAGAGATGAAACTCGGGCACCTTCGGCGGCACATTCAGCGGCCGAAAGTCCCACTCCAGAGACGAAAGTCAGGCACTTTCGGTGGCCGAATCCTTCCTTCGGCGGCCGAAAGTCTACTTTCAAGCCAAAACTCAGCTTTCGGGGGCAAGGTTAGGCGGCCAAGACCATGCATCCAAAGGCAGGTTCGGCGGTCGAAACCACCTTCGGCGGCCGAACCTGAGTTCTTCCCAGAAGGGCAGAACTCAGCTTCTCATGCATTCAAGCCTCCCAAACCTTTCAAACACCCCAAAACAAGCACCCAACCTTACCAAAACATGCATAAACCCTTAACCATGCACAAAAGAGCTTAATAACTTGATTAAACTCCAAAAACAACATCAAAAGCATACAT
The DNA here is from genome assembly GCF_001659605.2 of Manihot esculenta. Lineage (NCBI taxonomy): Eukaryota > Viridiplantae > Streptophyta > Magnoliopsida > Malpighiales > Euphorbiaceae > Manihot > Manihot esculenta. The sequence goes on from NC_035161.2 coordinate 11,745,473, forward strand.
AGATAGCTTATGACCCACATAGACCCTAACATGCATATCTACCCATTAAAACTCCAATAAACTTACTTAAAACTTCAAAAGACACTAGGAGAGCAAAGATCTACACTTACCTCTTGAAGATCGAGGGTTTGTGATCTCTAACTCGGAGGTGTGGAGAATCCAAGCTCCAAAAGCTCCAAGCTCCCAAAACTTCGATCGAAGCGTTAAAACTCTTCAAAATAACCATGGAACTCATGAAAACATGAAGGAGATGAAGAAAAACATGAAAACGGCCAAGGGAGGATAAAAACTCACCTGAGCTCGAGAATGGGGAGAAAACTCACCCATTTCCGATCTGAGGGCCCTTTATAGGTGGCCTGGTCAGAGACCTTCGGCAGCCTAACGTGCCCCCTAAACTCATGCATGTTCGGCAGCCGAACTTGACTTTCGGCGGCCGAACCTTGGCTCGTTCAAACAAGACTTTCGGAGGCCAAAGGCGCTCCCGAAGCCTTTCCATGTTCGGCGGCCGAACTTCACTTTCGGCGGCCGAACCTGGCAAACGCCTCCTTGGTCTTTTCTTTTTAAATCTCAATTCATTTCCATTTAAAAACCATGAAATCAGTAAAAACATTTTAGAAACACATTTTACCCCTCTAGAAACCTCTGGCATATTCAGAATTCCAGATTCCAACGGAGATTCCGTCGGAAGGTAGGGATTCCGATGCCGGAATCTAGCCGGGTATTACATTCTTCCCCCCTTTAAGAACATTCGTCCCCGAATGTTCCACAAACAAACAGGCATCTCAAATCATAGCATCAATCATACATAAACAAGCAAGCAAAACCTAAAAAAAAAAAAAAAAAAAAAAAAAAAAAAAAAATCTCTCCTCTGAAAGAGAGACACAGGCACTGCTGGAGTAAAACTCCCCGGGTCTCTCAGGCACACTTTTCCATAAGAAACACCTTAGCAATACCCAACCTACTCCTGAACTCAACAAGCTTCCGCTGCGCTACTCTGATCCTTACTCTTTTCTCTTCATCTTCATTGACTGGCTTCTTCTCACTGCTAACCCAAACTAACTCTAACTCTCACAGGTAGTGCCCGGATTTCAGATCTATCTTGGAAAACAACCAGCTCCTACTAGCTGTCCCAATAGATCATCCATCCTGCATGGGAATACCTGCTCTTGGTAGTGACCTTGGTCAACTGCTTACAGTCGTTACAAAGTCTCAAGGATTCATCCTTCCTTTCCCACTACCACTCTGGAATAAACCAGGGTGAGGTACTAGGTCGGATAAAACCCCTGTCTACCAAGTCTCGCCTCTACTCTGACTACTACCTCTCTCTACGCAGGCGCCATCCTGTAGGGAAGGAAAGAAATGGTTCTGGTTCCAGACACTACTCCTACTCCAAACTCTAACTTCCTGACAGGTGGTAAACCTGACAACTCGCCTGGGAAGACATCTAAGAACTCTCTCTAACAACTGGCACTGAGGCTGGTTCCCTGACCCGACTGCAAAACCCTCAAGCAAGAGCTAGAACCTTCTGACAACCCCGCCTACGCACCCTACGAACCTGACAGGCTGACATCAAACCTCTAGGCATCCCTACTGTGTTCCCTCAGAAGAAAACCTCTGACCCATCCTGTCCTCAGAACTTAACTACCTTGTCTCTACAGACCAAGATAGCACCACGAGCAGAAACCGATCCAACCTTAAACTGATGTCCAGACAGTCAAGTCTAGGACCTCAAAGTCGGGTGGAAGGCATCTACTCCCAACTGACACTGAACTGGACCGGCAGACTGACTCTGCCCCAGATGGATCACACTTGAGTCCACTGACCCAAAGAGAACACTCTAGCCCAGAAGCTATCAACTCAACCTCTCAACGGCCCCTAGAGCAACTAAAGAAAGAGAAACTCCAGAGTTCACAAAAACATACACCTCAGAACATTCAAAAGTGAGCGTACCTGACACCACCATGTTCGATGTGTCTGCCTCTTGCTGAGCTTGGGTGAAGATCCGAGCTGGAGCTGACGGACCTTCTCCACGGAAACCTGAGGAATGAGGGGCTGACCCTCTTCCTCTGCCTCGACCACTATCCTGAAACACGGCTGGAGCTGCTGACTGAGGCGCTCTACCTGCATCTGCTTGCTGGGACGGAGCCAACCTGGGCGCAGTGGGACACTCACGTGCTATGTGCCCCTCCTGTCCGCACCTGTAACATAGATTAGTCTCATAACGGCAGACTCCCTTGTGCGGCCTTCCGCACCTCAAGCATCTTGAACTGCCTGAGCCAGAGCTCGAACCACCACCTAATCCCAGACTAGACTTTAACCGACTCCACAACTTCTTCTTCTTCCCCCTCAGGGTTCTGCCCCACTTCTTGCTTTTCGTGGAGGCTGTACTCAGAGTGGAGGGATCAATCCCTCCTGAACCTGAGATTCTGGAATCCTGAGTCTGAGCATCCTCCTGAAAAACTCCCATACCTTCTTCTGACACTCTGATTCCCAAACTGACATCCCTTCTCTGAACATCGATCTCTACTTTCCTCATACTAGCTGACATCCTTCTTGGAGCCATCCCTTCTCTGCTTACATCAAAAGACCTTCCAGGGTCCCTTGATGTTCCCCATCTGCTGACTCCCCACGACTGCGCTCTTGGCAGAACAGGGGGAAAGGTGTCCAAACCTTCCCTCTCAGATGGAACTCCAGTCGATTCCACAGATCGACGAGCACCTCGCATTCTGGCTCCTCTGAAGAACAACACACAAGCATAAAAACAAGCATTAGCATCATACGGTTCATATGAAAACACATGAACCTACAACATACATAGCACACATAGCATAACATACATAACATTAATGCACATGCATAAAATCATGGCATTTCACATCATCATACAAGACAGGACTCCACATCCTATCCTAGTGGACATGATTCTCCTATTGTGCTTGCCCTTCTATGACCTCTAAGTGTAACAGCCCGATTACCGGACCATCACCGGCACTAGGATCCAGATCGGCTTAAGGCCGCCGGGACCCGTAGTAAGCCTACTGTCAACTCTGTGTACCTGATAAATCCCATACATGATCATACTTAAGCTTAACACTGTTACTTACTCTTTTTTTTTTTTCTTTGCTTGACTATCTTTTCTTTTCTTGAAACTTTTCTCATCAACTAAGCCTGGACTATGCATGCTCTGTCTGTATGCACTCGAAGAGTGATACCTACTATGGTACCATACAGTAACTACAGAGATAGAAAGACTACCATGCACCAAGCCTAGCGCATCATAACAACATTATCTCAATCATAAAATGATCATGTGCAAAGGGATAAACATACACTAGGGCCAAGCACAATGCTATAACTCAATACATAACTTGCTAATACATCATTTCTATACATTACATAAACTTTGTACTGTACATCCTTATCATGTCCACTATTCTATACTATTACATATGCCTTTTACCCTTGCTATCTCTTGCTCTTTCTCTTCTCTGAGGCCCTGAAAAATTGGGTTAGGGAGAGGGATGAGCTGCTAAAGCCCAGTGAGCGGAATCTATAAAAAATCACATTTAAAACATGCTATCATATGATGCATCACTGCACAAACATTTCACATCTCGGATTGGACATGATCCCAAAACTCCCTCTGTCAGTGCCCGACCCCCAAAGGAGCTCACACAGGTCTTTCACTAACTACTCATGGTGCCCGACCCTATAAGGGCTCTCACAGGACTCATCCAAGGTAAATGCCCGGCCCCAAAGGAGCTCACACAGGACATACAATAATGACAGACTTATGGGCTATTGAGATCGCCTCGGTCCAATCCACATATACAAGTAATAATGCAATGCATCAACTTGATGAATACTAATGCAAAACATCCTACATAAACATGGCATTAATGATGCATGATTCATGCTAAAACAGTTCTTAACTTTTCAAATAAAGTTCTGTTCCACTCACCTCTGTCAACTGCTGAGCAGTCTCTGTCACTCTAACTCTGTGGGCCTCCTTGGTCTCTCGGGTCCGTACCTACACAGGTGGACTCAAATGAGGACCAAACTTACTTAAACATAACTCTTCATATCTCCCCAAAACCCCTCTAAAACATCATAGGCATGCATGGAAAAATGGGCAAAAGAAGGCTGGACAGAGCACCTTCGGCGGCACTTTCGGCGGCCGAAACCCCTCTCCAGAGACGAAACTCATGCATGTTCGGCGGCACCTTCGGCGGCCGAAAGCCTCGTCTAGAGACGAAACTCATGCACTTTCGGCGGCCGAACTCCCTCTTTCGGCGGCCGAAAGTCCCTTTCTCACCCAAAAGCCTAGCTTTCGGGGGCAAGGTTTGGCAGCCGAAACTGCCTCCACAAGGGGTTCGGCGGCCGAACCTTGCTTCGGCGGCCGAACCTGGATTCTCCAGAAAGGCAGAATCCGAGCACCACTTATGCTCTCAGCCTCCAAAATCCTATCAAACACCCATAACATGCATACCAACACTTCTCAACTAACATATAACCTATCTCATGCATATAGAGGCCTCAAAACTAGTTCAAGCCCCAAAAACAACAACAAAACGCATATGATCAACATATGCTCAAACTCATGCTTATACCCCCAATCATGCCATAAAACTCTCTAAAAACGCTTAAAACATACTCTAAACATAAAGGGAGGTGCGGATCCATGCTTACCTCTTGAAGAACTAGAGGATTGATGATCCAAGCTTGGAGATGGGGAAAAACTCAATCAAACTCTCCAAGTGCTCAACTTTGCTTCCTTTTGCTCAAATCTCTAAAACAAAGCTCAAATCAAGTTAAAACATGCAGGATTTGAGGAAAACATGAGAAATCACACCAAGGAGAGCTTGAACCTACCTTTGACCCAAAAACAGAGTGTTTACCACTCAAGTCTCGGGCAAAGGGGCTTTTGTAGTGACCAACCGACTCTTCCTTCGGCGGCCTAACGTGCATGCGAAACCATGCAACTTTCGGCGGCCGAACTTCACCTTCGGCGGCCGAACCTGGCTTTTGTCCCCTTGGCCTTTTCATTTCAAAACTCAATTTTCTTAACTCAAAACATGCAAACATGATAAAAACACTTAAAAAAACATCTTAAAAACCTTTCTTATACCCTTAGGGCAAGCTCCGACATCCTCGAATCCCGACTTCCAACGGAAAATCCGCCGGAACGTAGGAATTCCGATACCGGGGTCTAGCCGGGTATTACATTCTCCCCTCCTTAAGAACATTCGTCCCCGAATGTTCCTCTCTAACTCAAACATAACATAAAGCACAGAAAGAACAAAAGAAGCGAACACTAACCTCAAAAGAGATGGGGGTACTGTTGGAGCATAGACTCCCGTGTCTCCCAGGTGCACTCTTCGATGTTATGGTGGTTCCAGAGGACTTTCACCATCGGGATCTCCTTGTTCCTTAGCTTTCTGATCTGGGTGTCAATGATCCGCACTGGTTGTTCTACATACGTGAGATCCCCTAGGATCTCCACATCTGGTTCGCTGAAAACCTTACTCGGATCTGACACAAACTTCCTTAGCATCGAAACATGGAAGACTGGATGGATCCTTTCCATAGACATAGGCAAATCAAGCTTATACGACACATTTCCGACCTTCTGCAAAATCTCAAAAGGTCCAATGTACCGCGGAGCCAGCTTACCTTTCCTCCCAAAACGAACCACCCCTTTCATTGGAGACACCTTCAACAAGACCAGATCCCCCTCCTCAAACTCTATGTGCTTTCTGCGAACGTCTGCATAGCTCTTCTGCCGACTAACAGCAGTCTTGAGCCTCTCTCTGATGATGGGCACCACCCTGTTCGTGATCTCTACTAACTCAGGCCCTGCTAGGGACCTTTCTCCAACCTCTTCCCAACAAACTGGTGACCTGCACTTCCTCCCATACAGAGCTTCATATGGGGCCATCCCTATGCTAGCATGATGGCTATTGTTGTAGGCAAACTCCACTAAGGGTAGATGCTGCCTCCAAGATCCGCCAAAATCTAGCACACACATTCGAAGCATATCTTCTATGGTCTGGATGGTCCTCTCTGACTGTCCGTCAGTCTGTGGATGGAAAGCAGTGCTGAAGTCTAATCTTGTGCCCATAGCCTCTTGCAGACTTCGCCAAAACCTGGAGGTAAACTGGGGTCCTCTGTCAGACACTATAGAAACAGGAGCCCCATGCAACCTCACAACTTCCTCAAGATACACCTGCGCTAGCTTGTCCACAGAGTAGCCACTCCTGACAGGAATGAAGTGAGCAGATTTAGTCAGTCTATCCACAATCACCCATATGGAGTCTAGTCTGTTGGACGTCGCCGGTAACCCTACTACAAAATCCATGGCTATATTCTCCCATTTCCATTCTGGAATCGGCAGTGGGTTAAGCATTCCAGCCGGCTTCTGATGCTCTAGCTTCACCCTTTGACATATCTCGCAGGCTGACACAAACTGTGCCACTTCTCTCTTCATTGCTGGCCACCAATACACTCTCTTCAGATCTTGATACATCTTGGTGGCTCCAGGGTGAATGCTATATCTCGCATTATGAGCTTCTCTCATAATGTCTCCTTTCAAACTGATGTCGTCTGGTACACATAGTCTATGCCCGTATCGGAGAATCCCTTGGTCGTCGAATCTGAACTCTTCGCTCTTGCCTGACTGAACAGTCCTGGCAATCTTGACCAACTCTGGATCCTCATGTTGTTTCTGAGCCACCTGCTCCAGAAACACGGGTGTAACTTTCATCTGTGCAATCAAAGCACCTGTACCAGTTAACTCTAACTGTAGCCCTTCCTCAACTAACCTGTAGAAGTCCTTCACCACCGGCCTCCTCTCTGCTGTAATGTGAGATAAACTGCCTAGTGATTTCCGGCTCAAGGCATCGGCTACAACATTTGCCTTTCCCGGATGATACTGGATCCTGCAATCATAATCACTAAGCAATTCCACCCACCGTCTCTGCCTCAAGTTTAACTCTCTCTGACTCAGGATGTGCTGTAGGCTCTTATGATCTGTAAAGATCTCACATTTCACCCCATAGAGGTAATGCCTCCACATCTTGAGTGCAAAGATAACAGCTGCCATCTCAAGATCGTGTGTCGGATAGTTCAGCTCGTGCTTCTTCAGCTGTCTAGAAGCATAAGCTATTACTCTGTCATTCTGCATTAACACACAACCTAATCCCACTCGGGACGCATCACAGAACACTGTGAAGTCTTCATCACTAATAGGCAGAGCTAACACCGGTGCTGAAGTTAATCTTCTCTTTAACTCTTCGAAACTCTCTTCACATTGGTCAGACCATGTGAATCTCTGGTTCTTTCTGGTTAATCTGGTCATAGGAGCCGCTATCTTAGAGAAGTCCTGAACGAACCTCCTGTAGTAGCCTGCCAAACCCAAGAAACTCTTGACCTCTGTCACTGTGGTGGGTCTAGGCCAATTGGCTACAGCTTCTATCTTCTTGGGGTCCACTGCTATACCTTGATCTGACACTACATGCCCCAAGAATGAAATGCTCCTTAGCCAGAATTCACACTTGGAGAACTTGGCATATAAACCATGCTCTCTCAAGGTCTGCAGGACTATCCTCAGATGATGGGCATGCTCCTCTGCATTCCTGGAATACACCAAGATATCATCTATGAAGACAATAACAAAGTGATCCAGGTACTCTCTGAAAACTCGGTTCATGAGATCCATGAATGCTGCAGGGGCGTTAGTCAACCCGAACGGCATCACTAAGAACTCATAATGCCCATATCTGGTCCTGAAAGCTGTCTTAGGTACATCCTCTTCCCTGATTCTCAGCTGATGATAGCCCGATCTCAGATCTATCTTAGAAAAACAACCTGCTCCTGCTAGCTGGTCGAATAGATCATCGATCCGGGGGAGAGGATACTTATTCTTGGTAGTGACTTTGTTCAACTGCCTGTAGTCGATACAAAGTCTAAGGGATCCATCCTTTTTCTTGACAAACAACACGGGAGCACCCCAGGGTGAGGTACTTGGACGGATGAAACCCTTATCTACCAACTCCTGTAGCTGCTCTTTCAACTCTTTTAGCTCTGCTGGTGCCATCCTGTAGGGAGGAATAGAGATCGGTCTGGTACCAGGCACTAACTCGATCTCGAACTCTATTTCCCTATCAGGTGGTAGTCCTGGAAGCTCATCTGGAAACACATCTGGGAACTCTCTGACTACGGGCACTGAACTGGGGTCCCTAACCTGACTGTCTAGCTCTCTCACATGAGCTAGATACCCCTGACATCCCCTCCTGAGCAACCTACGAGCCTGTAGGGCTGATATCAGACCTCTAGGCGTGCCCCTCCTGTCTCCTCTGAAGACAAACTCAGATCCATCCTCATCTCTGAACTTAACTACCTTGTCTCTGCAGTCCAAGGTAGCACCATATGCAGATAGCCAATCCATCCCTAGAATGACGTCAAAATCTGTCAACTCTAGAACCACAAGGTCAGCTGGAAGGCATCTACCATCTAAAAACACTGGACTATGTCGACAGACTGTCTCTGCCAACGATGGATCACACTTAGGGCCACTGACCCATAGGGGACACTCTAACCCAGACGTCATCAAACCCACTCTCTCTATGGCTCTGGGAGCAACAAAGGAATGCGAAGCACCAGGGTCTAACAAAGCATACACCTCAGAACACCCAATGAGAAGGTTACCTGACACCACGGTGTTAGAAGTGTTTGCCTCCTGCTGTGTCATCGTGAAAATCCGCGCCGGAGCTGACGGACCTCCACCTCTGGGACCTGCAGATGAAGAGGCTGACCCTCCCCTCTGCCTCTGCCCTGTGTCATAGCTCTTGGCAAAGCAGGGGGATGCCCTTCCATACCCTCATTCTCGGGCGGAGCTCCAGTCAATCTAGCTGATAGACGGGTTCCTCTCATCTTAGCTTCTGAAAACATAACATGAACTTTAGCATCATAGGATCCATGTAACAACATGAACCCTTAACTCATAACATAGTCATGGCATGACACATCAAGACAGGACTCAACATCCTATCCTAGTGGACATGATCTTCCTATTGTGCTTGCCCTCTAAAACAACCCCTTTCCGATGTGAGATATCTCTAATCCCTGAGCATCTTAGCTCAGCACACCGTACTCTAGAGGCCCTATGCTCTGATACCAATCTGTAACAGCCCGATTACCGGACCATCACCGGCACTAGGATCCAGATCGGCTTAAGGCCGCCGGGACCCGTAGTAAGCCTATTGTCAACTCTGTGTACCTGATAAATCCCATACATGATCATACTTAAGCTTAACACTGTTACTTACTCTTTTTTTTTTTTCTTTGCTTGACTATCTTTTCTTTTCTTGAAACTTTTCTCATCAACTAAGCCTGGACTATGCATGCTCTGTCTGTATGCACTCGAAGAGTGATACCTACTATGGTACCATACAGTAACTACAGAGATAGAAAGACTACCATGCACCAAGCCTAGCGCATCATAACAACATTATCTCAATCATAAAATGATCATGTGCAAAGGGATAAACATACACTAGGGCCAAGCACAATGCTATAACTCAATACATAACTTGCTAATACATCATTTCTATACATTACATAAACTTTGTACTGTACATCCTTATCATGTCCACTATTCTATACTATTACATATGCCTTTTACCCTTGCTATCTCTTGCTCTTTCTCTTCTCTGAGGCCCTGAAAAATTGGGTTAGGGAGAGGGATGAGCTGCTAAAGCCCAGTGAGCGGAATCTATAAAAAATCACATTTAAAACATGCTATCATATGATGCATCACTGCACAAACATTTCACATCTCGGATTGGACATGATCCCAAAACTCCCTCTGTCAGTGCCCGGCCCCCAAAGGAGCTCACACAGGTCTTTCACTAACTACTCATGGTGCCCGACCCTATAAGGGCTCTCACAGGACTCATCCAAGGTAAATGCCCGGCCCCAAAGGAGCTCACACAGGACATACAATAATGACAGACTTATGGGCTATTGAGATCGCCTCGGTCCAATCCACATATACAAGTAATAATGCAATGCATCAACTTGATGAATACTAATGCAAAACATCCTACATAAACATGGCATTAATGATGCATGATTCATGCTAAAACAGTTCTTAACTTTTCAAATAAAGTTCTGTTCCACTCACCTCTGTCAACTGCTGAGCAGTCTCTGTCACTCTAACTCTGTGGGCCTCCTTGGTCTCTCGGGTCCGTACCTACACAGGTGGACTCAAATGAGGACCAAACTTACTTAAACATAACTCTTCATATCTCCCCAAAACCCCTCTAAAACATCATAGGCATGCATGGAAAAATGGGCAAAAGAAGGCTGGACAGAGCACCTTCGGCGGCACTTTCGGCGGCCGAAACCCCTCTCCAGAGACGAAACTCATGCATGTTCGGCGACACCTTCGGCGGCCGAAAGCCTCGTCCAGAGACGAAACTCATGCACTTTCGGCGGCCGAACTCCCTCTTTCGGCGGCCGAAAGTCCCTTTCTCACCCAAAAGCCTAGCTTTCGGGGGCAAGGTTTGGCAGCCGAAACTGCCTCCACAAGGGGTTCGGCGGCCGAACCTTGCTTCGGCGGCCGAACCTGGATTCTCCAGAAAGGCAGAATCCGAGCACCACTTATGCTCTCAGCCTCCAAAATCCTATCAAACACCCATAACATGCATACCAACACTTCTCAACTAACATATAACCTATCTCATGCATATAGAGGCCTCAAAACTAGTTCAAGCCCCAAAAACAACAACAAAACGCATATGATCAACATATGCTCAAACTCATGCTTATACCCCCAATCATGCCATAAAACTCTCTAAAAACGCTTAAAACATACTCTAAACATAAAGGGAGGTACGGATCCATGCTTACCTCTTGAAGAACTAGAGGATTGATGATCCAAGCTTGGAGATGGGGAAAAACTCAATCAAACTCTCCAAGTGCTCAACTTTGCTTCCTTTTGCTCAAATCTCTAAAACAAAGCTCAAATCAAGTTAAAACATGCAGGATTTGAGGAAAACATGAGAAATCACACCAAGGAGAGCTTGAACCTACCTTTGACCCAAAAACAGAGTGTTTACCACTCAAGTCTCGGGCAAAGGGGCTTTTGTAGTGACCAACCGACTCTTCCTTCGGCGGCCTAACGTGCATGCGAAACCATGCAACTTTCGGCGGCCGAACTTCACCTTCGGCGGCCGAACCTGGCTTTTGTCCCCTTGGCCTTTTCATTTCAAAACTCAATTTTCTTAACTCAAAACATGCAAACATGATAAAAACACTTAAAAAAACATCTTAAAAACCTTTCTTATACCCTTAGGGCAAGCTCCGACATCCTCGAATCCCGACTTCCAACGGAAAATCCGCCGGAACGTAGGAATTTCGATACCGGGGTCTAGCCGGGTATTACACTAAGCCAACCTCTTTCTGATGTGCAACACACCGTACTCTCGAGGCCCAAAGCTCTAATACCACTCTGTAACAGCCCGAAAACCGGTACCCCTCTGTAACGGCCCGAACCGCCACCGGCGCTAGGATCCAGATCGGCTTAAGGCCGCCGGGACTCGTAGCAAGCCAAACATACCTCCTATCACCTGGTCAAATCCCATACATGATCAAAACTTTAACATAAAAACTGAAACATCTGATGTAACTACCGAGCTTGACCTGAAAGCGACATAACTGGAAACATAAAAGAACCCCATACTAGAGCTCTCAACCAAACTCTAGCTGGGTCAACATAACATACATCAAGCCGGAGTCACATCTAAAGAACTAGAACCTAACCTGTGCATGCATCAAACCACAAACATAAGACCACTACTAGGGTCCTCATCAAGCCATAGCGTGGTAAACAATACATGCTACCAGTTTAGTTCAAGCACAACTCAACATCTAAAATATTACATCATGTATTAAAAGGGACTAACCAAGTCTTAGGGCCAAGCACAGTTCTAACCCAAAAACATAATTCTACTAACTTTACATTACAATCTCTTACAAAACATCATATCAATTTATAATACATGTCCACACTAAAAGTACTAAGCTAATACTATTACATGAGCAAGACCTTTACCCTTGACGTCTTCCTGGCCTACCACTGACCTGCAAAACTGGGGTTAGGGGAGAGGGGTGAGCTAAAAAGCCCAGTGAGTAGGAACAAAGAAAACAGTTTATTAATTACATGCTTTCATGAAATGCGTCATAGCACAAACAAATCATATCACGGATTGGACCCAACCCTAAAACATCCCTAAGCTATTTGCCCGGCCACCATAGAGGGCACCACAGGACTTCAAAATGCCTGGCCCAGCCAGGTCTTATCCATAGGGCTAGTGGGGTCGTCCTTGGTCCAATCTCCATCAACAGTAAATAATGCAATGCTTCATATTCGTGTAACTAGTGCAATCAACCTATTATAAACATGATGCATGAGTATGTTTTAGGCATTTGATTTCATAAAATAAAGATTAAGTTTAGTTCTACTCACCTCTGGCAGACGCTGGACTGACGCTGCAACTGCTAACACTGATGGCCTCCTCGATCCCTCGGGTCCGATCCTACACAGGTGGACTTGAATGAGGTGCCAACACACTCTAAACAACTCATAAACAACTACCCAAAAACCCCCTAAAACATCACTTAAACATGCATAGAAAACAACCTTGAAAAGGCTGGACAGGGCACTTTTGGCGGCAGCTTCGGCGGCCGAACCCTCTCTCCAGAGACGAAACTCGGGCACCTTCGGCGGCACATTCGGCGGCCGAAAGTCCCACTCCAGAGACGAAAGTCAGGCACTTTCGGCGTCCGAAAGTCTGCTTTCAAGCCAAAACTCAGCTTTCGGGGGCAAGGTTAGGCGGCCAAAACCATGCATCCAAAGGCAGGTTCGGCGGCCGAAACCACCTTCGGCGGCCGAACCTGAGTTCTTCCCAGAAGGGCAGAACTCAGCTTCTCATGCATTCAAGCCTCCCAAACCTTTCAAACACCCCAAAACAAGCACCCAACCTTACCAAAACATGCATAAACCCTTAACCATGCACAAAAGAGCTTAATAACTTGATTAAACTTCAAAAACAACATCAAAAGCATACATAGATAGCTTATGACCCACATAGACCCTAACATGCATATCTACCCATTAAAACTCCAATAAACTTACTTAAAACTTCAAAAGACACTAGGAGAGCAAAGATCTACACTTACCTCTTGAAGATCGAGGGTTTGTGATCTCTAACTCGGAGGTGTGGAGAATCCAAGCTCCAAAAGCTCCAAGCTCCCAAAACTTCGATCGAAGCGTTAAAACTCTTCAAAATAACCATGGAACTCATGAAAACATGAAGGAGATGAAGAAAAACATGAAAACGGCCAAGGGAGGATAAAAACTCACCTGAGCTCGAGAATGGGGAGAAAACTCACCCATTTTCGATCTGAGGGCCCTTTATAGGTGGCCTGGTCAGAGACCTTCGGTAGCCTAACGTGCCCCTTAAACTCATGCATGTTCGGCGGCCGAACTTGACTTTCGGCGGCCGAACCTTGGCTCGTTCAAACAAGACTTTCGGAGGCCAAAGGCGCTCCCGAAGCAATTCCATGTTCGGCGGCCGAACTTCACTTTCGGCGGCCGAACCTGGCAAACGCCTCCTTGGTCTTTTCTTTTTAAAACTCAATTCATTTCCATTTAAAAACCATGAAATCAGTAAAAACATTTTAGAAACACATTTTACCCCTCTAGAAACCTCTGGCATATTCAGAATTCCAGATTCCGCCGGAAGGTAGGGATTCTGATGCCGGAATCTAGCCGGGTATTACACTCTCCCTTAACCCCCAGGCTTGCAGGTACAGGGTAGACTAGGAGGTCAGCAAGAGTTATGAAGTCTTGGTTATGTAATAGATAGTGTGGACATGAAAAGATGTTGAGATTTTATGTATAGAATTGTAATGTAATGTAAAAATGTTTATGGATGTTAGAGGTGTGCTTGACCATAGAATGTTGTTATCCCTTTTAATACATGATCTTAGATGTCTTATGATGTATATGTGAACCAACTCAACGCATGTTATGTAGCCCATTGGGGCTTTGATGAGATCCCATAGAGGGGTCAATGTTTATAGTTATGTCTATGTTCAGTGCATGCACAGGTTGAGGTTGGTATATGAGAAAATGAATGAGAGGAAAAGTTTTAATTTTTATGTATGTTGTTGATCATGTATGGGATTAAACAGGTTCACAGGATGTATGTTAGGCTTGCTACGGGTCCCGGCGGCCTTAAGCCGACCTGGATCCTAGTGCCGGTAGCGGTCCGATTTCCGGGTCGTTACATAATTAACCAATATAATTAGTAATATAGATAATTAAGTGATTCCAACTAGAGAATATTACAAAATTTTTTGATAAATTAACTAAGTATGAAGAAAATTTTGATAAGTTACTCAATAATGGAGAAGAACCATAATATTATTCATAATATCATTTCTCTTTATTAATTCATTGCTGCCTTTTTATAGCCTCCAAATCTTAATTATAGTGTACAAATGTGTAATTACAATATAGGAAGAATATCTAGTCAAATAGTCAAATCTAGATTATATTAAAGATATTTTTTTAAATTGTCTTGGAGAAATCTCTTCTCGAAATGGGTTGTACGAATTTGGCTTCTAATTAGGCCAAATTAATTTAAAATAAATCTCATAAAATACTAAAATACCAAAATAATAAAATTGGTTTAAGTGCAATTTGACTATACGTGCATTACGCGATCTGAAATTATGTTGTGTGTCCACATATGTTGAAGAAAGTGTGACTTGTTTTCTCATTAACCATGATTTCCAAATATAGTTTTTATTTCATAAGCTTTTAATTAAGTGATGGTAATTTGATTTGTCATGATATGAATCTTCTCATATTGAATTTTTGAAAAGTGTGAAGACTTTAATACACAACTTGTGAAGAATCGTATCATTTCCGTGCTCGCATCATTCTCTCATTCTTCAAATTTTTAACCATAATATCAAAAAAAATGATCGATATACATAGAATCATCTCCACAGTTTGTCTTGTGTAAGAATGTCAAAGGCATTTGAAATCTCAATTTCTTAAATTTCTTCCATATGACAATGTTTAGATTCATAATCACCTTCTTCATTATTTCCAAATCGATCTACATCATTATTGGTGATTCGTTCTTTCTCTTTTTGGATGTTTTCTCCATGATTTTCATGAAATCTATGAATTCAATATGAAATTTTGCAAATGAAATATTAAATTTTGACATCTCTCCCTTTTTTTTATAAATGAAACAACTGAAATGATTTTTTTTTTCATTCTTCTTTTTTTTTTAAAGTCTCACACAACTGAAATAAAACTTTCTTTCTTCTTTTTTTACACAAATATAACTGATTTTTTTCTTTTTCTCTTTTTTTTTATAAGAGAAACTATAAAATAAACTGAAATAACAAAATAAGGGGAAAAATAAACAAAAAATGAAATAAATATAAATAGATAAATATGAATTTATCTATCACCATGCTGATACCAACTAATGCAGAACCCAGGACCAACATGTGATTAAGAACTCCGACCACACACTTGACAACGATCGAAATTTAAATAATTTCCAGAGGTTGCTCTACTATACCTCTAACTAACCAATGCGATTAGTAGCATAAATAATAAAATGATTCTAACTAGAAAACACCACAAGAAATTCTTGATAAGTTAACTAAGTATGGAGAAAATTCATATTAGAACGCCACAAGGTTGAATCTTGATAAATTGCTAAATAATAAAGAATAATCAAAATATTTTTTATAACATCATTTATCTTCATCAATTCGTGGCTGCCATCTTAAGGGTATTTTTATAGCCTCAAAACTCTAATTCTAGTGTAGGAATGTGTAATTACAATATAGGAATGATATCTAGTCAAACTTAGATTACATTAAATATCATTTTCCTAAAGAAATCTCCTTCCTAAATGAGTTGCACGGATTTACTTTCTAACATAGGCTAAATTAATTTAAAACAAATCCTATAAAATACTAAAATAATAAAATTGATCTAAGTGCAATTTGACTATACATGCATTATGCGATCTGAGATTATGTTGCGCGTCCACATGTATTGAAGAGAGTGTGGTTTGTTTTCTCATTAACCATAATTTTCAAATATAGTTTTTATTTTATAAACTTTAAATTAAACGATAGTAATTAGATTTGTCATGATTTAGAGCTTCCCATATTGAATTTTTGAAGGGTGTGAAGACTTTTGTAATACCCAGCTAGAGTCCGGCGTCGGAAGTCCTATAGTCCGGTGGAATTTCTGATGTCGGAATCCTCTGGAAGGGTACGGCTTATGTTTTCCTATGTTTTGAAAGCGTTTTCATGTTTTAAAGTGTTAAAGAAGTAAGGTTTTGCAAGAAAAGCACCAAGGCAGAAAAGCCAAGGTTCGGCCACCGAAAGTGACTTTCGGCCGCCGAACGTGCATGGCATTCGAGTTCTCATTCGGCCGCCGTAGTTGGTCTGGCCAGCCAACTATAAAAGGCCCTAGGTTGGTCAAATGGATAAGATTTTCTTTCCATTTGCACGAGCTGAGGTGAGACTTGATCTTCCTTGAGTGATTTATGTGTTTTCTCAAATCTTCCATGGTTTTGATGGATTTTCATGTGGTTTTGAAGTTTTTGAGACATAGAGTAAGGTTGGAAGCTTGGAGAGTTTGAGAGAGGATTTCTCCATATCTCCACGTAGGGATCATTCAATCTCTTGTTTGGAAGAGGTAAGTGAAGATCCTGAACTTCCTTTCTTGATTTTGACGGTTTTATGGGAGTTGTATGGGTAGTTATGCATGTTTAGGTTAAGGGAGGTTTTTGAGGATTTTGGTGTATCAGCATGGTTAAGTGTTGTTTGGTATGTTTTTTGGGTGAAGTTTGCATGAAACAGAGCATGTTTCTACCCAACGGCCAAAACCAGGTTCGGCCGCCGAACCCCTTGCGGAGGCAGTTTTGGCTGCCAAAGCTTGCCCCCGAACATTTGGACTTTCGTCTCTGGAGGCAAGGTTCGGTCGCCGAAAGTGCCGCCGAAGGTTGAGTTTCGTCTCTGGACGAGACTTTCGGCTGCCGAAGGTGCCGCCGAACATGCATGAGTTTCGTCTCTAGAGGGGAGTTTCGGCCGCCGAACCTGCCGCCGAAAGTGCTCTGTCCAACTTTCTTTTGCATGTTTTATGTGCTTGTTCTAGGATGCTTTAGAGGGTTTTTGGGGAGTTTCATAGAGATGTTCTTGAGTTCGTTTGGTCCCTCATTTCAGTCCACCTGTGTAGGAACGGACCAGAGGAACCAAGGAGTTCAGCAGTGAGCACTGCTTCAGAACCTGCAGAATCAGTACAGAGTCAGCCAGAGGTGAGTGGAACTGAACTAAATCTTTTAATATGAGAACTCAAACATTTTTAGCATGTTTCATGCATCATTTATGCCATGTTTATAGTATTGCATTAGTGAGCACAAAGATGTTGCATTACTCAATGCATGTATAGATCGGGCGTAGCTTGGATTCATTAGCCCCCTAAAAGAAGACCTGAGGAGCCCTGAAAGGGCCGGGCACACGGTACCATAGGGTGCTGAATGAAGACCTGAGGAGCTCCTTCGCGGGCCGGGCAATGTGGGGGAATTTTGAATTAGTCCGTCTGAGATTATGTGGTTTACTTGTGTTGTGATGCATTCCATGAGATCATGTGTTATAACATGTTTTATATGTACTACTCACTGGGCTAGTATAGCTCACCCTCTCCCTTAACCCCAGTCTTGCAGGTTCAGAGTCCAGAGGTGTCAGCAGGGTACAAATGAAGAGAAGGGTTATGTAATAGTTAGTATGGACATGTATATGTAAGAGTATTGTTTTAGCAGAGTTGTAATCCTTTTGTATACATGATCTTTTATGTAAATGTTTTATGTTATATATATGAAAACCCAGGCTTAACAGGATATGAGTTAGCCCACCTAGAGCAAAGACGAGAGCTCTAGCAGGGGTTACAGTGTAAAGATAGTGTATGCACAGGTTAAGCCTTGGAATAGAGAAAAGTTTTACCTTTTACAGAAAATGTATGATCATGTATGGGATTTCACAGGTACACAGAGTTCACAGCAGGCTTGCTACGGGTCTCGGCGGCCTTAAGCCGATCTGGATCCTAGCGCCGATAGCAGTTCGGTTTGCGGGCTGTTACAAATTGGTATCAGAGCCTTAGGTTCATATGGTCGGACCTATAGAGAGAGAGTCGGGCTCATAGAGGTCATAGATGGTCAAGCACCATAGGAAAGCATGTCCATTAGGATAGGATGTCAGTCCTGTCTATCTGATGTGTGCAATGCCATGATTCATGCATGTGCCAGATATGTGATGTGTGGTTGAGGGCTATATGTTGCTAATGTGCTATGTTATGTGTGTTGTGTTCCAGAGAGTGAAGATGCGAGGAATTCGTCGATCCGCGAGATTGACTGGAGTCCCACCAGGAAGTGAGGGTACAGCTGCTCATCCTCCTGCATTGCCAAGGGCAAGATCTCACAGGTCAAGCAGGGAAGGAACGTCACGAGACCCTAAAAGGTCTTCTGACGAGAGCAGAAGAGGAGTAGATAGAGGGGGAAGATCAGAGGAAGAGAGAGAGGCTATGGATGTTGGTCAGAGCAGAGATGAAAGTATGGGTATAGGAAGGTCTGAAGAAGGTATGGCAGAGTCCCAAGGAGGCGCACAGGCCTTGGGGTTTAGCTATCCACCCTTTCCACAGGGCCCGGGGTATCCGATGGGAGGTACGTCGGATTTCTCCAGCTTTGCCCCATATCCACCTTATATGCCATATATGCCTTATCCTTCTTTTTACCCACCATATCACATGTCTCCACCCCCACCTTTTCAGCCAAGTCCAGCACAACCTGACCCAAGAGAAATAGTACCTCCACCACCACCAGAACCTGTAGCCCCGGTTGTTGAAGCACAGCAGCCTAGTTCATCAGGGGGACATAAGGTGAAGATGACCGAGTACTTAAAGTTGGATGCTCCTAAATTCAATACAGGAGATGATCCCTTTGAGTACCTTAGTGCAGTCAGAATGATAACCACTGAGTTGGGAGCTGATGAGAGCAGGGCCATTGAGATGGCAGGGTTCACATTAAAGTGCAAGAAAGCCAGAGAATGGTTTAAGAACTATGTGGACCCCAGAATAGACAGCCTGACATGGGAAGAGTTCGCCAATGAGTTCGCAGGGTGGGCTTTTCCTGACAGTTCCAGGGAGATGAAGGTTGTCGAGTTCGAACAGCTGAGACAGACAGAGGAGATGAGCGTTGATGAGTATACAGATAAGTTCCTGGAATTGTTACCATACATAGGTCAGGCGTATGATACGGATCAGAAGAAGGCAAGGAGATATGCCACAAGGCTTCACCCCAGGTATTTCTCCTTGATTCTTCCAGCAGAGAAAGAGAGTTTCCACTCCATTGTGGATGCAGCCAGAAAAATGGAGGCGAGTGCCATCATACAGGGAACAGGAAAGCAGCAGGTGGCACAGTCTTCGGGTTCTAAGACCCCCAGAGCAGCAGTTTCTGGCAGCAGAAAAGGAGAGAAGTTTAAGTCCAAGAGAGGCAAGTTTTGGAGCAGGATTAAGTCAGGACTGGGAATGGGAAGTGGCTCCAGCTCTGGCACAGGCAGTCCAGTATGTCAGAAATGTGGGAAACCACATAGAGGAGTTTGTCTGATGGGATCTACAGCCTGCTATAGATGTGGGCAAGAGGGACATATTGCACGAGAATGTCCCCAGGCGACCTTTATGGCACCATCCCAGCAGATGACCTCAGGCAGTGTAGCACAGCCAGCAGCTTCAGCCGTTCCACAGAGCAGTGGCAGAGGTAGAGGAAGAGGGTCAGCCTTTTCATCAGGGATGGGTTCCCGAGATGCAGGTCTGTCAGCCCCAGCACGGATTTTCACCATGACTCAACAGGAGGCAGATATATCGAACACAGTGGTGTCAGGTAATCTCATCATTGGGTGTTCAGAGGTGTATGCTTTGATGGACCCCGGTGCTTCTCACTCTTTCATTGCTTCTAGAGCCGCAGAGAGGTTGGGTTTGATAGTCTCCGAGTTAGAGTGTCCTCTCTGGGTCAGTGGACCTAGATGTGACCCATCATTGGCAGAGTCAGTCTGTCAAGTCAGTCCAGTGTGTATAGAGAGTAGATACCTTCCAGCTGACCTTGTGGTTCTAGAGTTGGCAGATTTTGATGTCATTCTAGGGATGGATTGGTTATCTACGTATAATGCTACCTTGAACTGCAGGGACAAGGTAGTCAGTTTTAGAGACCAGAATGGGTCAGAGTGGGTCTTTAGAGGAGACAGGAGAAGGACACCTAGAGGTTTGATATCAGCCCTTCAGGCTCGTCGGTTGTTGAGGAGGGGTTGTCAGGGGTTCCTAGCTCATGTGAGAGAGCTAGACATGCAGGTTAGGGAACCATCCTCAATACCAGTTGTTAGAGAGTTCCCAAATGTGTTTCCTGAAGAGCTTCCAGGACTACCACCTGATAGGGAAATAGAGTTCGAGATAGAGTTAATGCCTGGTACGAGACCGATCTCTATTCCTCCCTACAGGATGGCACCAGCAGAGCTGAGAGAATTGAAAGAGCAGTTACATGAGTTGGTAGACAAGGGTTTCATCTGTCCGAGTACCTCACCTTGGGGTGCTACAGTACTGTTTGTCAGGAAGAAGGATGGACCTCTTAGACTTTGTATCGACTACAGGCAGTTGAACAAGGTCACTACCAAGAACAAGTATCCTCTACCCAGGATCAATGATCTCTTCGACCAGCTGTCAGGAGCAGGATGTTTCTCTAAGATAGATCTGAGATCCGGATACCATCAGTTGAGAATCAGGGAAGAGGATGTACCCAAGACAGCTTTCAGGACCAGATATGGGCATTATGAGTTCCTAGTAATGCCGTTCGGGTTAACGAACGCCCCTACAACATTCATGGATCTCATGAACAGAGTTTTCAGAGATTACCTGGATCACTTTGTGATTGTCTTTATAGATGATATCTTAGTGTACTCCAGGGATGCAGAGGAGCATGCCCAGCATCTGAGAATAGTCTTGCAGACTTCAAGGGAGCATGGCTTGTATGCCAAGTTCTCTAAGTGCGAGTTCTGGCTGAGGAGCATTTCTTTCTTGGGGCATGTAGTATCCGATGAAGGTATAGCAGTGGACCCCAACAAGGTAGAGGCAGTAGCCAACTGGCCTACACCCATGACAGTAACGGAGATCAAGAGTTTCCTGGGTTTGGCAGGCTACTATCGGAGGTTTGTTCAGGACTTCTCGAAGATTGTTTCTTCGATGACCAGATTGACTAGAAAAAACCAGAAGTTCATATGGTCAGAAGAGTGTGAAAAGAGTTTTGAAGAGCTGAAGAGACGGTTGACTTCAGCACCGGTGTTAACTCTGCCAATCAGTGATGAAGACTTCACAGTGTTCTGTGATACATCCCGAGTGGGATTGAGTTGTGTGTTGATGCAGAATGACAGAGTGATAGCTTATGCTTCTAGACAGCTGAAGAAGCACGAGCTGAACTATCCTACACACGATCTGGAGATGGCAGCAGTTATCTTTGCACTCAAGATGTGGAGGCATTACCTCTATGGGGTAAAGTGTGAGATCTTCACGGATCATAAGAGCCTGCAGCACATCTTGAGCCAGAGAGAGCTAAACTTGAGGCAGAGACGGTGGGTAGAATTGCTCAGTGATTATGATTGCAAGATCCAGTATCACCCGGGTAAGGCTAATGTTGTAGCTGATGCCTTAAGCCGGAAGTCACTCGGCAGTTTATCCCATATTACAGCAGAGAGGAGGCCGGTGGTGAAGGATTTCTACAAGCTCATGGAAGAAGGGCTACAGTTAGCGTTATCTGGTACCGGTGCTTTGATTGCACAGATGAGAGTTACTCCCGTGTTTCTAGAGCAAGTGGCTCTGAAACAGTACGAGGACCCTGAGTTAGTGAAAATTGCTAGGACTGTTCAGTCAGGCAACAGTGCGGAGTTCAGATTTGACAGTGAGGGGATTCTTCGTCACGGGAAGAGGTTATGCGTGCCAGATGACAGCAGTTTAAAGAAAGACATTATGAGGGAAGCTCATCATGCTCGATATAGCGTTCACCCTGGAGCCACCAAGATGTATCAAGACTTGAGAAAGGTGTATTGGTGGCCAGCGATGAAGAGAGAAGTGGCACAGTATGTGTCAGCCTGCAAAACATGTCAAAGGGTGAAGCTAGAGCACTAAAAGTCGGCTGGAATGCTTAACCCACTGTCGATTCCAGAGTGGAAGTGGGAGAATATAGCGATGGATTTTGTAGTGGGGTTACCGGCGACGTCCAACAGGCTAGACTCCATATGGGTGATTGTGGATCGACTGACTAAATCTGCTCACTTCATTCCCATCAGGAGTAACTATTCTGTGGACAAGCTAGCGCAGGTGTATGTAGAAGAGATAGTAAGGCTGCATGGAGTTCCTGTGTCAATCGTATCAGATAGAGGACCTTAGTTCACCTCCAGGTTTTGGCGGAGTCTGCAAGCTGCTATGGGCATGAGGTTGGATTTTAGCACTACTTTTCATCCACAGACAGACGGTCAGTCAGAGAGGACCATCCAGACAATAGAGGATATGCTCCGAATGTGTGTGTTAGACTTTGGCGGTTCTTGGAGGCAGCATCTACCTCTGGTGGAGTTTGCCTACAATAACAGCCATCATGCTAGCATAGGGATGGCTCCTTATGAAGCTCTGTATGGGAGGAAGTGCAGAACACCTGTTTGCTGGAAAGATGTCGGAGAGAAGGCTCTTGCAGGGCCAGAGTTAGTCGAGATTACCAGCAGATTAGTGCCTATCATCAGAGAGAGGATCAGAACAGCTATCAGCAGACAGAAAAGCTATGCAGATGTCCGTAGGAAGCAGATAGAGTTCCAGGAGGGGGATATGGTTTTGCTGAAGGTGTCTCCAATGAAGGGCGTGGTTCGCTTTGGGAGAAAGGGTAAGCTAGCTCCACGATACATTGGTCCCTTTGAGATTCTGTAGAGGATCGGGAATGTGTCGTACAAGCTGGATTTACCTGCATCTATGGAAAGAATCCATCCGGTTTTTCATGTTTCTATGCTACTAAAATTTGTGTCAGATCCGGGCCAGGTTCTCAATGAGCCTGATGTGGAGATCCTAGGAGATCTCACATATGTAGAACAGCCAGTGAGGATCATTGACACCCAGATCAGAAAGTTGAGAAACAAGGAAATTTCGATGGTAAAAGTCCTGTGGAACCACCATAACCTAGAAGAGTGCACCTGGGAGACACGGGAGTCTATGCTCCAGCAATACCCATATCTGTTTTGAGGTTAGTTTTCCCCTTTTCTATGTGTTTATGTGCTTCGTGTTTGAGGACCATTCGGGGACGAATGTTCTTAAGGGGGGAGAATGTAATACCCAGCTAGAGTCCGGCGTCGGAAGTCCTGTAGTCCGGTGGAATTTCTGATGTCGGAATCCTCTGGAAGGGTACGACTTATGTTTTCCTATGTTTTGAAAGCATTTTCATGTTTTAAAGTGTTAAAGAAGTAAGGTTTTGCAAGAAAAGCACCAAGGCAGAAAAGCCAAGGTTCGGCCGCCGAAAGTGACTTTCGGCCGCCGAACGTGCATGGCATTCGGGTTCTCATTCGGCCACCGTAGTTGGTCTGGCCAGCTAACTATAAAAGGCCCTAGGTCGGTCAAATGGATAAGATTTTCTTTCCATTTGCACGAGCTGAGGTGAGACTTGATCTTCCTTGAGTGATTTATGTGTTTTCTCAAATCTTTCATGGTTTTGATGGATTTTCATGTGGTTTTGAAGTTTTTGAGACATAGAGTAAGGTTGGAAGCTTGGAGAGTTTGAGAGAGGATTTCTCCATATCTCCATATAGGGATCGTTCAATCTCTTGTTTGGAAGAGGTAAGTGAAGATCCTGAACTTCCTTTCTTGATTTTGACGGTTTTATGGGAGTTGTATGGGTAGTTATGCATGTTTAGGTTAAGGGAGGTTTTTGAGGATTTTGGTGTATCAGCATGATTAAGTGTTGTTTGGTATGTTTTTTGGGTGAAGTTTACATGAAACAGAGCATGTTTCTGCCCAACGGGCAAAACCAGGTTCGGTCGCCGAAGGAAGGTTCAGCCGCGCGAACCCCTTGTGGAGGCAGTTTCGGCTGCCAAAGCTTGCCCCCGAACATTTGGACTTTCATCTCTGGAGGCAAGGTTCGGCCGCCGAAAGTGCCGCCGAAGGTTGAGTTTCGTCTCTGGACGAGACTTTCGGCTGCCGAAGGTGCCACCGAACATGCATGAGTTTCGTCTCTGGAGGGGAGTTTCGGCAGTCGAACCTGCCGCCGAAAGTGCCCTGTCCAGCTTTCTTTTGCATGTTTTATGTGCTTGTTCTAGGATGCTTTAGAGGGTTTTTGGGGAGTTTCTTAGTGATGTTCTTGAGTTCGTTTGGTCCCTCATTTTAGTCCACCTGTGTAGGAACGGACCAGAGGAACCAAGGAGTTCAGCAGTGAGCACTGCTTCAGAACCTGCAGAATCAGTACAGAGTCAGCCAGAGGTGAGTGGAACTGAACTAAATCTTTTAATATGAGAACTCAAACATTTTTAGCATGTTTCATGCATCATTTATGCCATGTTTATAGTATTGCATTAGTGAGCACAAAGATGTTGCATTACTCAGTGCATGTACAGATCGGGTGTAGCTTGGATTTATTAGCCCCCTAAATGAAGACCTGAGGAGCCCTGAAAGGGCCGGGCACACAGTACCATAGGGTGCTGAATGAAGATCTGAGGAGCTCCTTCGCGGGCCGGGCAATGTGGGGGAATTTTGAATTAGTCCGTCTGAGATTATGTGGTTTACTTGTGTTGTGATGCATTCCATGAGATCATGTGTTATAACATGTTTTATATGTACTACTTACTGGGCTAGTATAGCTCACCCTCTCCCTTAACCCCAGTCTTGCAGGTTCAGAGTCCAGAGGTGTCAGCAGGGTACAAATGAAGAGAAGGGTTATGTAATAGTTAGTATGGACATGTATATGTAAGAGTATTGTTTTAGCAGAGTTGTAATCCTTTTGTATACATGATCTTTTATGTAAATGTTTTATGTTATATATATGAAAACCCAGGCTTAACAGGATATGAGTTAGCCCACCTATAGCAAAGACGAGAGCTCTAGCAGGGGTTACAGTGTAAAGATAGTGTATGCACAGGTTAAGCCTTGGAACAGAGAAAAGTTTTACCTTTTACAGAAAATGTATGATCATGTATGGGATTTCACAGGTACACAGAGTTCACAGCAGGCTTGCTACGGGTCTCGGCGGCCTTAAGCCGATCTAGATCCTAGCGCCGGTAGCAGTTCGGTTTGCGGGCTGTTACAACTTTAATGAAAAACTTGTTATTAAAGAATCGTGTCATTCATGTGCTCGCATCATTCTCTCCTTTCTCGAAAATATTAGTCCTCGAATCTTCAACCATAATGACAAGAAAAGGATCGACATATATAGGATCATCTCTATATAGGTTGTCTTATGCAAGAATGTCAAAGGCATTTAGAATGTCAACTTCTTAAATTTCTTCCATATGATAATGTTTAGATTGAGAATCACCTTTTTCGTTATTTTCAAATCGATCTACATCATTATTGGTGGTTCGTTCTTTCTCTTTCTAAATGATTTTCTTTATAATTTTCATGAAATCTTTGAATTCAATATGAAATTTCGCAAATGAAGTACTAAACTTTGACATCCCTCTTTTTTTTTTTTTAAATCAAACAATTGAAATGATTGGTCCTTAAATATATGGGTATGAAAAGATTAAAGTAGGGAAGAATGTGTAAGCTGTACTCCAAAGAAAAATTGCACAAAAATGTAAAGACAAAGGCATGTTTGCAATATCATGTAAAGTTGAAAACCTTGAAATCAAGAAGCCAATGTGTGATTTAGGAGCTTCTATAAATGTTATGCCCCTGTCAGTTTATTTGTCTTTGGATGCAGGTCCTTTGAAACAAACAGGAGTCACACTCCAGCTCTCTAATAGATCAATAGTTTATCTTAAAGGCGTGTTGGAAGATGTTTTGGTCCAAGTGGAAAAATTAATCTTCCCAGCAGATTTCTTTGTCTTGGATATGGAAGATGACAATTCATCTAACTCTACAGATTTATTGCTAGGAAGACCATTCCTTAGCACAGCTAGAACGAAGATCGATGTGCATGAAGGCACGCTTTCAATGGAGTTTGATGGAGAAGAGGTAAAGTTTAATGTCTATGATGCAATGAAGTATTCTGATGATAAATTTTCTCTTTGCAGCATAGATATAGTTGACCCTCTCGCTCAAGAAGCCTTTGAACTAAGCAAGGAAAACAAGTTGGAGGTAGTTCCAACTAAGAACTTGATATTGAACTGCCTTGACAATAGTACATCTAAACTCAATGCAAAAATTGAAAAAATATTCCACTCATTGAGCGCTTCAAGCCATAAGGCACTAAATATTGAGTTGCAAACACTTTCTGTGCATTTGAAATATGTATTCCTAGGAAATAAGAACAAACTTCCAATCATAATTTTCTCCAAGTTGAATCATTTAAAAACAATGAAGTTAATTTGGGTGTTGAATGAATATGAAGAAGGAAGTGGATGAAACATAACATGCCACTGTCCAGCCTAGGACAATAAATAAGGGCGATGCTTGGGAGGCAACCCAAGGTTACAGGTTTGCCCAAGCCTGTAGAGTCACAAGTAAGTTTTCTTTTAATTTTTCAGTTTCAATTAATCTTTTTGCTATTTTTTGGAGCAGATTAGATCTTCTGTGCAATTTGAAAAAATTTAAAGAATTTTGTTTTTTTGGAGGTAAGTCATTATTTTTGTTGCTCCATAAAAAAGGTAAGTTCTATTCTACTTCTTATTTTCTACCAAAAAAAATAAAAATAAAATAAAATAAACCTAATTCTTTCTCTCTCTTATCATCTTCATCTTCTTCTTTTTTTTTCTTTCTTTTCTTTTCTTCACTGCAGATGGCCTCCCGCGCCGCTCGTTGCGCCTCCAGACCACGGCGAAGATCCCATCAGACGCGACGACTAGGCCTCGTGTGCAGACCAGATCAGCAAGCGCTCCACCACGCGCTGGGCGCAGCGCTCTCTCCCTCCTCGCCGGACGTAGCCTTCGCGCAAGCCTCCTCGCCGGTCACACATCTCTCTTCTCTAATTGCAAGTCTGTCCGCGCCCTTTGTCGATCGCGACGTCTTCGCCGCTAATTGCCAGCCCAGCTGCTCCTTTCTCACCGGTCATAGCTTCTTCCGCACCGACACTGCTGCCTCTGCCGCTGATTGCCAGCCCAGCTGCTCCTTTCTCACCGGTCATAGCTTCTTCTGCACCGACACTGCTGCCTCTGCCGCCGTCTACTTCCTTGCCGGATGCAACCACACGCCAATATTTGTAGATGAGATGAGTTATGATGATGAGAGGTGAAACCTGAGATCCTAAAGCAACTCCAAGACCGAGAAATGCAACCCAACCACCACCAGCTTGAGTTCTATGCGACTTACTCCTCATGGAAGTTCTCTTTTAACTTACTTCTATTTTATTTTATGGACCTCCCTCGTTTGATTGAATTTTTTCCACATTGAGGACAATGTGAGGAGTAAGTGTGGGGAGAAATGTGGTATTGAAATTGAAGTATTTTTTTGTGATTGATGAGATTGATTGATGATTGATGAACATTCTGAAATTTTTGGAAATTTTTTTATTCTGCCATTTTTCTTTGAGTTTTTGGTGTTTGAGTTAGAGGCTTGCCCAAGCCTATAAACACTTGATCTATTTTTATGATTGTCAGCAGTTTCTCAGCACTTGCACTTTAAATTGTTTCTCATATTTAATTTTTACGATTTCTAATATTGACATCATTTTGTTCAAAAAAATAAAATAAATAAATAAATAAATAATAAAAAATAAAAATTTTTTACAGCTCCTTACTTGTCATAAGAAATTGATATGTCCTTTATCGTAGAATACAAGTTATTGCTTGTTTTGAAAGCTCATGAAGCATGAAGTATGGTCCTTATTTAAATAGTTGGGTAATAAATGCATGCTCTTTTAAATGAGTTGCTGCCCTTTATTAAGAATGAATTAAAGGATATTTTCTAGACTATATGTTTATTTGAAAATTAAGGGGTGTCATCAAAGAAAAATAAGAAAAAAAATAAAAATAAAAATAAAAATCAGAAATAAATGCACTCCTATGACCCACTCCTCTAGTTGCTTGATTAATTGGTTACCAACCCGATGGTCCAAGTAGTGCGGTACTTGGTATCCCCTTAAGGTGATTCCGTATGGAGAAATCGGTGTTTGGAAGAGTATCACCCATTTTTTGGGCCGTTTAAAAAACTCGCCCATACCTTTTTATTGGGTAATTATGAGTGGAGCTAGTAGCCACCTGAATTGAATAACCTGGGCCGAGTGGCTCAGTAACCATTTGTTTCACGTTCACTTTATCAGTTTCAGGCAAGATATAGTAGGAAGTATAAATAATGAATAATAAACTTCTAAATCTTTAAATTTTATTGGTCTAGTCAAGAGTTCTAAGATTCTATTCTTTCAAAAGGGCAGTCTAATATTATATGACATTCTAATATTTTAGTGCTTGAAATTGCATTGAGGACCAACTTTATGTCTTGAGAAACACGTTTTAAATATGAAACTTGTTGAAGTGAACTTTGATGAATTAAGTTATTTCTGCTATCATCCTATTGCATGACAATTTGGTTTTTTGCTTTGGACAAATTAAATTTCAAATTGGTTGAGGACAGGGCTATATTTTATTATTTCATTTTAATTTTTGTGCTTGAGGACAAGTAAAGGTGCAAGTGTGGGGGAATCTTTGAACAAGAAAAACTACATCTAATTCTACTAATTTGACTCCTAAACTATATAGGATCATAAAAGACATCAAAATACACTAAAATATCTTATATATGGGCTTCAAAAAAATAAATTAATTATGACTAAAACTGGACCCACAAATTTTTAAAAAGTAAGCTCATTTTTTTTCTTGTCTTTCAAACGTGATATTCAACATGAATAATTCAAATTCTCCTTAATTCCTTATGATTTCTTGCTTTTCTATTGGAATACTCAGAGAATATCACAACGTTTTTGCACTTCAAGTTATTGAAAAGCATTGCCCCATTTGTGAACGCATCATAAATTTTCTAAAATCATACTTTAATCTGCTAAAATTTTAAGTTTATTTCAATTTAGTTTTTAAACTTTCAATATTCATAGATTGACCTACTAAGGTTATACTTTTAGCCTTTAGAAGTTCATTCATACAAATAAATACGTTGAATTTAATAAGAACTTCAAACTAGCATGTCAAAAAATCCTTAAGCATTTCCAGAAAGTGACTTATCTCCGATTCGTTGATAACATTGTCTACTTTATTAGTTGCATGTGTTTCTTTATTTGAACTTTTTATGATTAAGTTATTAGGATTTGAAAATATAAAAATATTATTACAAGTCATTTTTACTTTAATTCTATCTCAAAATGTTTAACTTTATCTATAATGCAAAAAGGACTTCTATGCATAACTTTTGACGCTCTATCAATAAGTAAGTTGTGTGTCAAGCAGTTCAGAATAAGCTAGCACCTCCTAACATGGAGCAACTAGCCTTGAACTTTATGGTAGAATTGGATTGGGCCAAACTTTTGCTGCCGACGTTCGATAGAGACCCACAATAGCATTTTGGAAAGAGAATTACGAGATGCATGACTTTCAAAAGTATGACAAGGGCTTGAGACCTATCATAAAGTTCGATATGAAAATTCTATTGTTTAGGGGGTCAATTTTGCATTTTAATTATTTTTTGGATATTTTAGGTATTTTCATAATTTTGCATATTATGGTTTTGTTTCTATTATAAATAGCCTCCCTTGGCTATTAGAAACTAACTTTTCAATCTTTGAAAAATTTTAATAAGACTTTTCGTCTTCTAGCTTATCTTTTCTCTTATTTCGTCTTAGCCAAATGATATTGGTTAAAACTCTTGATGGAGTCTAAATAGTCCTTTATCATATTGGTATCAGAGCAAAGTTCGACCATGGCAGATAACCAAGATGTGTGACTTGTTGCGATTGAGGCATATTTGATAGAATTGAGGGAGATGATCGGACAGCTGACCCTGTAGTAGGGAATCCACCAACTCGCCGCCGCCGCACACCCCCAGCCAGTCGCCAATCTTGTGGCCGCCAATCCTGTGGTTGTCAATCTTGTGCCTGCAAATCTCCAACAGAATTATCAGGAAGGTTACAAGATCAAGATAGACCTTCAAAACTTTTCTGGTTCGTTGGATGTGGAATCTGTTCTTAGTTGGCTGGCAGAGGTTGAACCTTTTTTCGAAGTTATGAACGTGTAAGAGGATCGCAAGGTTCCGCTTGTGGCCTATAAGTTAAAAGGGGGTGCAGCAGCCTGGTGGAATTCGATTCAAAATGAACGCTATCGGAGGAGGCTAGAACCCATACGAAACTGGGTGTTAATGAAGCAGATGATTGAACAACGGTTATTGCCTAGCGATCATGCTCAAGTTTTGTATAACCGGTATCATGACTATGTACAGGGTAACTGAAGGGTGGATAAATATACTGAGGAGTTTTTGAGGTTGCAGGTGAGGTGTGAAAACTGTGAGAACGAAGCCCAACAGGTTGCTCATTATTGGAGGGGCCTGAATCACAAAATTCATTGTATGATGGGAGTAGCTGTGATTTTCACCTTGGCAGACGCTATTAAGATGGCAAAAAGGGCAGAAGAGCGTGTTGATTGGCAGCCACGATAGCAGTACAATCGAAATTTCAATTACAGAAATTCTGGTTCGACAAGGACATAGCAGTATAGAGGCAATTACAGCGGGCAGCCTTCTAAGGTTGTAAATTCTGGCAATCCTCATAATACTATGGAAGAAAGGAGAGATAGTAAAGGAAAGGCAGTCACCACTATAGCAGACAAAGGAGGCAGAACCAATCCTTATCAGAAGCCAACGGGAGACATATGTTACCGTTGCAAGCAACCAGGTCATCGATCAAATAATTGTCCAAAATATAGAGGAGTTAACATTGATCGCCGACAAGTTAATGTAGTTGAGTAGATGGCTGAAACTGACGAGGAAGTGGATGACGATGACGAATCTATTGCTGGTTCTGAAGATGGAGAGGTCACCTATGTGGTGAAGAAAATCTTATGTTCAACAAAACAGGAGGATGAGACACAAAGGAGGAAGATTTTCCAGGCAAAGTGTCGGGTATTAGAGGCAATTTGCAGGCTAATTATAGATAACTGTAGTTGTGAGAATCTGATAGCCAAGCAATTGGTGGAGAAATTGCAGTTGCCTACACAACCGTACCCTTCGCCATACAAAGTCGGATGGATTAATTGAGGTCAACAGAATCTACAACGTGCCTATCTCGATCGGTAAATCTTATACTGAACCTGTTAATTGTGATGTTGTGGATATAGATTGCTGTGAAATTTTGCTAGGTCGCCCTTGGCAGTTCGATGTTGATGCTTTGTATAAGGGGAAGGAGAATTCATACATGTTCACGTGGAATCAAAAGAAGATTACTATCTTGCCTTCCGGTTCTGCGAAACATTCTAATGTGGAAGGGAAGAATGTTGTTGTTGTTTCCATGGGAGTGCAGAGGCTATCAGGTGCAGTTGAGAAATTTGGAGGCACATTGGCTTTATTGGTGAGAGTAAAAGGTACAATGTAGGATGCACCATCTTTACCACCACCCGTCAAAGAGTTGTTGAAGGAGTTTCCTAAGATAGTGGAGGAATCATCCAAGCTTCCACCTCTACGGGATATCCAACATCAGATTGATCTCATTCTTGGATCAAAATTACCAAATCTGCCTCATTACAAGATGAGTCCAAAGGAGAGTGAAATCCTCCAAGAACAGGTTGAAGAATTACTGAAGAAGGGGCATATTCGGGAGAGCATTAGCCCCTACGGAGTACC
The DNA here is from genome assembly GCF_001659605.2 of Manihot esculenta. NCBI lineage: Eukaryota > Viridiplantae > Streptophyta > Magnoliopsida > Malpighiales > Euphorbiaceae > Manihot > Manihot esculenta. The sequence continues at coordinate 11,777,577 of NC_035161.2, forward strand.
TGCCCTACACTGGCTTTATTGGTGAGAGCAAAAGGTACAATGGAGGATGCACCATCTTTATCACCACCCGTCAAAGAGTTGTTGAAGGAGTTTCCTAAGATAGTGGAGGAATCATCCAAGCTTCCACCTCTACGGGATATCCAACATCAGATTGATCTCATTCTTGGATCAAAATTACCAAATCTATCTCATTACAAGATGAGTCCAAAGGAGAGTGAAATCCTCCAAGAACAGGTTAAAGAATTACTAAAGAAGGGGCATATTCGGGAGAGCATTAGCCCTTGTAGAGTACCTGCCCTATTAGTTCCAAAGAAAGATGGGACTTGAAGAATGTGCGTGGATAGCAGGGCCATCAATAAAATTACAGTTCAATATCGATTTTCTATTCCACGATTGGATGACATGCTAGATCAGATATCCAGGTCTAAAGTCTTCTCTAAAATTGACCTTAAAAGTGGCTATCACCAAATTCGGATCAAGGAGGGAGATGAATGGAAGATCACCTTCAAGACTAAGGAAGGCTTGTATGAGTGGCTGGTTATAACCTTTGGTTTGACAAATGCACCCAGCACTTTTATGCGATTCATGAACTAGGTTCTGCGTCCTTTCTTACGCAAATTTGTGGTTGTTTATTTTGATGACATCTTGATTTTTATTTGCAGCGAAGAAGAACATTTGTAGTATCTCTGTCAAGTCATGATAGCCTTGCAATAAAGCGAGCTGGTTATTAATCTTAAGAAGTGCAATTATATGACGGAGCGCGTTTTGTTCCTGGGATTTGTTGTTAGTGTAGAAGGGATACATGTTGATGAGAAGAAGGTAGAAGCAATACGGAATTGGCCCCATCCCCAAAACTATTTCTGAAGTTCGCAACTTTCATGGCCTTGCTACTTTCTATCGACGGTTTATCAAAAATTTTAACGGCATCGTTGCCCCTATCACAGATTGCTTGAAGAAAGAGAGAGTGCAGAAATTTGCTTGGACTGACGCTACCAACAATAGCTTTGAAGAGATTAAAGATAAGCTTACTTCTGCCCCTATTCTTGCTCTACAAGATTTTGATAAATTGTTTGAGATTGAATGTGATGCTTGTGGAGTTGGGATTGGTGGAGTGTTATCATAGTCTAAAATGCCTATTGCTTTCTTTAGTGAGAAATTGAATGAAGTTAGGAAAAAGTGGTCCACATATGAGTAGGAGTTATATGCAGTATTCCGGACTTTTAAAACTTGGGAGCAATATCTAATGGGGCAAAAGTTTATTATTCACACGGATCATCAATCTTTGATCTATTTTAAAACTAAAAAACATGTGAATAAGATGCATGCTCGATGGGCAGCTTACTTTGGAGCCTTTCATTATGTCATCAAACATAAGGTTGGCCATAGTAATAAGGTGGCAGATGCTTTGAGTATGAGGGCTGCTCTGTTGATTACAGTTAATTAGGAGGTTGTAGGTTTTGAATTCCTAAAGGATTTGTATGCTACAGATGATGACTTTGCTGATATATGGGCTAGAGTCCATACTCACCAGCCTGCTGATGGGTTCTTGATACATGATGACTTTCTTTTTAATGAGAACAGGTTATGCATCCCTCGATCTTCTTTGCGGGAAAAGCTGATTCGGGAGGTCCATGGAGGAGGTCTGAGTGGTCATTTGGGGCGTGACAAGACTATTGCTGGGTTAGAGGAGCGTTTTTATTGGCCATAATTAAAAAGGGATACAGGTCGAATGGTCTAGAAGTGCTCAATTTGTCAAACTCAAAAGGGACATTCGCAGAATACAGGTTTATACACTCCTTGGGAGGACTTGTCTATGGATTTTATTCTTGGTCTTCCACATACTCAACGTGGATCTAATTCTATTTTTGTTATTATTGACAGATTCTCCAAAATGGCACATTTCATTCCTTGCAAGAAAACTAATGATGCTTCTCATGTGGCAAGACTGTTTTTCCAGGAGGTTGTTCGCTTATATGGCGTCCCTAAGACCATTACTTCTGACAGAGATGTGAAGTTTCTAGCTCATTTCTGGGTGACTTTATGGAACATTTTGGAACTGAACTTTGATACAGCAGTGATGCCCATCCCCAAACTGATGGACAAACTGAAGTGGTGAACCGCACGCTTGGCAATCTTCTGCGCTGCATCTGCAGTAACAAGAAAACTGCTTGGGATCTTGCTCTTGCCTAAGCAGAATTTGCTTATAACAGTGCTGTCCACAGCTCCACAAAGATGTCACCATTTGCTATTGTGTACAGGAAAGTCCTAGCTAATACAAATAATTTTATTGCCCTTCCCATAGGTTCTCACAACAGTATTGCAGCAAGCAACTTGGCAAAGCAGCATGTGGATGTTTTCAAATAGGTACAACAATGCCTTACAGAAGCCAATGAAAAATATAAAGCTATAGCTAATAAACATAGACGTTTCAAATCCTTCAATGTCGGTGATCAAGTTATGGTATATTTACGCAAGGAGCGTGATGGAGGATAGAAAAAGCTTGACGCCACCAAGAAGATTGGTCCATTCCGGATCATTCAGAAGATCAATGACAATGCCTATGTTCTTGACCTCCCACATGAGATAAAAATTTCCAAGATGTTTAATGTGACAGATCTATTTCAGTACTACCCTGCTGATGACAACTCGAGGTCGAGTTCTTTTCAAGTGGAAGGGAATGACATGGAGCAACTAGCCTTAAACTTTACGGCAGATTTGGACCGGTCCTAACTTTTGTTGCCGACGTTTGATAGAGACCCACAATAGCTTTTCAGAAAGGGAATTTCGAGATGGACGACTTTAAAAAATGTAACAAGGGTCACAGGCCTGTTACAAAATCCGATATGGAAATTTCATCGTTTAGAGAGTCAATTTTGCATTTTAATTATTTTTTAGATATTTTGGGTATTTTCATAATTTTGTATATTAGTGTTTTATTTCTATTATAAATAGCCTCCCTTATTTATTAGAAACTCACTTTTCAATTTTCAAGAAATTTTAATAAGACTTTTCGTTTTCTATTCTATTTTTTCTTTTATTTCGTCTTAATAAAATAATATTGATTAAAACTCCTGATGGAATCTAAATTGTTCTTTATCACCTCTTCTAAATAGCTCAGGTTAAGCTAATATATTCTCTTATGCCACTTGTCCTAATTGTGAATAAATTTTTTAACTCAAATATGATAGAATTTTTATATTCCTACCCTAAGATTTTGAAACGTGACGGAATCATTCTATATTTAACGATATTATTATATTTTTGCATAGAGAAGCATTTATGGAAATTTTAACTTTTTTATTTTAAAACTTGACCAGCTAGTTTTTATATTTTAATTTTTTAGAATTAAAGTTTTGTCCATTTATATTGAAATGTTCTTTAGTTTAATATCTTTAAAATACATATATTAAATAAATTATTTTGAAAAAAATTCGAAACACGATCATTCATTTTAATTTAATTCAAATACGAAAATAATATATTTTTAAAATTAGTTTGATAATTTTTTAAATAACTAATAGAAAATCAGATAATTAAATTTTAATATAAGATAATTATATTATATCACTATAAAAAGTAAAAATATAACTACAAAACTTTATCGATAATTGGTGGGTAATTTACTTTAGCGACCACTTTTTTTATAATTTAATAGGTAAATTTTATCGTTATTTTTTTACTTTTCTTACTAACTAAATTGTTAAACTTTAAAAATAAAAATATATATATATTGATTTTAACATAATTCAGAGACATAAGAATAATTTATTTTTATTTTATCAATAAATTTTAATATAATAACGAATGAGTAAAGAAAAATATATTGTTTATGATGCTATTTATATATTTTCCTACAGTTCTGTTAAGTTTCAATCAAATTGAACGCAGTGAAAAAATAAAAAAATAAATTTTTTTATAAACATAGATCACGTTTAAACGAAAAAAAATTATAATAAATAAAGAGAAAATAAATACATTTTATTTTTCTTACAGCAAACCACAAGATCGTTCGCCTTGGTTGGATTGTCGCAAACCATAAACCGTCCGAATATCCGGTCTCTAATGATATCTACGCAGAATGATAATCGAAAAACCTTAGAACTGTTTTAAGGGATTAAAAATGGGAGAGATTTTGAGTGCTAGCTCTCTGTCTTTCCTACAAATTTTGAAAACTCTCAAAAAGGGTTTCTGCCAAAGTTATACAAGCTCTCATAAGATGTCCTTTTATACTAAAACTATAGGTTTCAGTATAATATTATTTATTTATTTAACTAATTAAATAAATAAATTATAACTATGGTTTAAAACTTTAAAATGCAAGCCATATAAATCTTAAACAATTTTAATTAATTCCTTAATTAATTAGATCAAAATTGTTATTCTTTCAAATTATAATTTTATCTCAATTTCAATTTATATGCAATCAAGTCCTACTTGATTTAACTTCTCGTTTTATTTTCTCATAAAATTCTTTATGGGTGTGACCTATTAGGTTCCAAATATGCTGGCAACAAATATAATTAACTAATTAATTAATTTGAAAGTTAAGTACATTATCTAACAACATGTCAAGACTACCCAAATATTCGAAATGTCAAAAATGGTTTAACTTAACATTTCAGTGCATGGTTAGTCAGTGTAATTAATACTCCTTCATCACAAATGTCCCGATTTAACATTTGATGCACGGAACATGTCTGCAATGTTAAATCATATTACTTCTCATTTATTAGTCATTGACCGAATGAATAAAATTTCAAATCTCATTTGCTAATTTCATTTTACCTTGCGCAAGGATTTCATGATCAATTCTAGTAGAGAATAAATGGGACATTCCCTAATTTAATTTGGGGTGATGAGTCATATCCCAATCACATATATACATTTATATAGTTTCTAATATATCCATTTTATCCCCATTTGTTACTCATGAACCAAACAATATGTAAAATGAATCAAAACATAAAAGTCCCTATATAAGATTATTTATTGATTTCAAGTTAAAGGATTACTTACACAACTATCACTTGAGTAATCCATATACACAGGTTATCTTTCATATGAATTTCTCAAGCGGGCCAGTTCAGTGAACTTATTTATAAAATAAGCACCTACATATTAATTCTAGATATCTCATAGATCTCAACCTATAAAATTAATTTCTTCCTTTAAAAGGAAAGAATATAATATGTACTAGTCTCAATAGCTCTAATCATTATCTAATCATGATAAGAACATCGACAAGGAAAATTTAGAGATATTATTTAAATGCAATTGGAATCTCATAATTATAACCACATTATAATTTTCTTTGCATAGTAATATAGTCTCATGGACTTTATCTTTACTCGATGTTCAATTAAATTAACAATAAAGATAAATAACTGTCTTTATAAAATTGTATTTGAATACTTAAAATACATGAATAATAATATCCAACTACAACCAACAGATTGGCTATAGGTATATTATTAATAATCTCCTACTTGCGCTAAAGCCAATCATCCATATGACTTATCACATAAGTATAAATGTGGCAATTGTGTTTCTACTGAAATAATGCCTTAGTAAGAGAATCTTCAAGATTCTCATTAGCGGAACTCACTTTATCTCCACATCTTTCCTTTCAGTGATCTCTCTTATCATTTGAAATCGTTTAAGTACATACTTGGATCTTTTAATGAAACCTGAGTTTCTTTGCTTATGCAATGGCTCTATTGTTATTACAGTTCAATATAACTGGATCAACAATGCTAGGAACCACACCAAGTTCAAAAATGAACTTCTTGATCCAAAGCTGTCTACTTTACTATCTAGGACACGGAAGTGTACTTGAAATTTATCATAGAATCTGCAGTGATCTCTAGTTTGAAACCTTTTTAACTCACTACTCCACTACTTAGAGTAAATTTGTAAGCAGATTGAGATATGTTATAATCAAAATCTTATTAGAAATTCGCATCCGAATATCCATAACTTTGAGTCCATCAATCCCTTCAAGTGATATAGTTAGAAATCCTTTCTTGAATTCCTCCACGCTAAATTATTTTAGCACTCTGTCAATATAAGTAGAACAACTTTTTAGATCTATCTCTATAGATCTTAGTGACTTCTCCCAAATCCTTTATAAAGAAATTATTAGACAATTAAATCTTTACAGATTTGTAGTAACAGAATGGAATATCATTTCCTATTATTAATATGTCATCTACATATAAAATAGGAAATACAACTCTACTCCCATTAACCTTCTTGCATACACAAGGTTCATTCATATTTTTAACAAAATCAAACTTGTTTGACTATTTCATTAAAACAGAGGTTCCAACTTCATGAAGTTTGCTTAAGTCCATAAATGGACCTTTGCAATTTGCATACCTCATTAGAAAATTTTTTGAATTCAAAACCTTCATTTTGTGTCATGTACACATCCTCAAGAAGATTCTCATTCAGGAATGCTATTTTAACATCCATTTACTAAATTTCATAATCATGGTATGCTGCTTTTGCAAGAAAAATCTTTTATGAATTTAAGCATAGTTACTGATGTAAAAGATTTCATCAAAGTCAACACTTTGTCTTTGTCTGTAACCTTTAGAAACTAGCCTGGCTTTGTATATTTGTACATTGCCTTCCATGTCAGTTTTCTCTTAAAACCTCACTTATACCTAATGGGTTTTGTTTCTTTAGGTGCATCAACTAAAGTCCATACTTGGTTAGTGTACATGGAATCCATTTCAAATTTCATTGCTTCAAGCCAATCAATGTCAGACATTACTTCTTCATAGTTGTTAGGCTCACCAAGTATGAGTGAAACATTATTATGAGTCTCCACAAGAAGGTCTAACCTTATTAGAGCACGGCTTCTCCTAACAAATCTTCATGGTAGTGTTTTAACTTGTGTTTCTATTGCAGACATTACAGTCTCTAGTTCTGGTTCCATTTGGATATCTGTTGTGGTTCTTGAACTTCTTCAAGTTTTATCTGACTCCTACTACTTCTTTCAAAAAAATATTTTTCTAGAAAGAGAGCATGTTTTGAGAAAAACACATTTTCTCAATTGGATAATAGAAGTAATATCCAATAGTTTCTTTTGGATATTCCATAAAATTACATTTATCTGACTTAGCTCGCAGCTTATTAGATACCAGACGCTTCACATAAGCATCACATCCCAAAATGTATGATAAGATCGAACTTTTGTTAGTCCATATATCATATGGGGTCTTATTAATAGATTTGGATGGAACTCTATTAAAAAGATATATTGCAGTTTGAAAGGTATTTCCCAAAAGGATAGAGATAGATTTGCAAGACTCATCATGGACTCTTCCTTTCTGAAACTCCATTATGTTATGGTGTTCTAGGTGGACTCCATTTTGAAAGAATCTCATTCTTTGTTAGATAATCAAAAAACTCTTAACTCAAATATTCACCGCCTCAATCATATCTAAGTGATTTAATACTTTTGCCAGTTTATTTTTCAACTTCAGATTTGAATTCTTTGAACTTTTTAAATGATTCAAATTTGTATTTCATTAAATACGGATAATCATATCCAGTATAGTCATCTGTGAATGTAATAAAATACAGGTATCCACCTATGGCTTGATTAGTCATTGGTCCATATACATCTATATGTATAAGGCCCAATGATTCTTGTGACCATTCATCTTTATCTTTAAAAGGTGTTTTGGTCATTTTACCCATTAAACAAATTTTACAAGTTCCATATGATTCATAATGAAATGGATCATGATATTCATCTTTATGTAACTTAATTATTCTTATTTCATTTATGTGACCAAGTCTACAATGCCAAAATTGAGAAGGAAGTTGATTATCTAATTTGAGTCTCTTTTATATTGAGAATAGGCTTGAAATATCATATAGACTATCTATATAAATTTCAGTTTCATAATAAGTTCCTTTATTATAAAAGAACAAGTATTGTTCTCAATAATAAACTTGATTCTATTATTCAAGGCTAAAATTAAAAATACAATAATATTTCTGCAAAGTGTTAGAATATAATAATAATTATTCAATTCTAATACTAAGTCAGAAGATAAAGACAGATAACATGTTCTTACAGCTAATGCAACAATCCTACTCCATTTGCCACTCGTAGGTCCACCTCTCCTTTCCTCAATATAAATATACCTAAAACTCAGGAGTCATGTTAGCTAACATCACATATGTAGCTTGCACATCATCATCAATATGATGATCGTACTTGTTCTTAACATCATCACTAGTATTCTCATTAAGAACATCATGTATATCTTGATCGAGAATATATAACCTATTTTCTTACTTGAGAACCATTCTCAAATTATGATACCAGTCCAAGAAGTTTAGTTTAGTTAATTTATTAACATCAGGTATGCTACGCAATGATAGATAGTTTACTCATGGTGGAACTAGATTTTATTCATGCAGAGATATTTAATTATCAGTCTCATATATTTTCCTAATTATTAGATAAGGTCTTTAATCTTTAATTAGTCTCTCACTATTTTATTCAAATTAATAACCCTATCTATTATTTCAGAAAATCTAGTGGTAGATCTCCTAGTAAGCTAGGATCCCATTTAATTTAAATAACATTGAGTTTGCCCAACAAATTATTATAAATTAAATTAGGTAGATAACTTGGTTTATCAATCACATCTCTATGCGATTCCCGGATCAGTTAGATGACAACTATGTCTTTATCATATCTTATGTATTATGCCTAACTCTTATCCTAAACTTACATGATCATGAGTTTGCCTATCCAAATCAAGTAATTTAGTTAAGTAGAACCATTGTTCAGAAATATAAAATATTTCATAGCACTAAACATATTCAGGTGAAATTATCTTTGAGTTTGCCCAACAAGTTAATAAAAATCATACTCTAATTTTATGCTATAATAATGGGTGGTAAGCCATCATGTTCTTAACATATACTTCAAATTTTTTAATTAGAGATTTTAATCCTAAGATTTCTATTAAGGTCTCATGCATAGGTATTGTTGTTGTAAAGCATACATATCACATATATAAATATACACCCTTAACATGCCATTCTAATTGGATGATATGGAGATTCCCTGCCTTTCCTACAAATTCTGAAGACTCTCAAAAAGGGTTTTCTCAAAAAGGGTTTTTGCCAAAAGTCACAAGCTCTCATAAAAGGTTCTTTTATACTAAAATTATAGTATTTCAGTATAATAGTATTTATTTATTTATTTGACTAATTAAATAAATAAATTACAATTATGGTCTAGAACTTTAAAATGCAAACCATATAAATTTTAGATATTTTAATTAAGTCCCTACTTAATTAATTAGATCAAAATTGTAATTCTTTCAAATTACAATTTTATCTTAATGACAATTTATATGCAATCAAGTCCTACTTGATTTAACTTCTCATTTTATTTTCTCATACAATTCTTTATGTAAGTGATCCATTAGGTTCCAAATATGTTGGCAATAAATATAATTAACTAATTAATTAATTTGAAAGTCAAGTACATTGTCTAGCAACATATCAAGACTATCCAAACATTCGAAATACCAAAAGTGATTTGACTTAACTTTTCAGTGCATGGTTTGTCATTGTAATTAATATCCCTTCATCATAAATATCTCGATCTAATATTTGATGCATGTAACGTGTCTGCAATGTTAAATCATATTAGTTCTCATTTATTAGCCATTGACCGAATGAATAAAATTTCAAATCTCATTTGCTAATTTCATTCCATCTTTCGTAAAAATTTCATGATCAATGCTAATAGAGAACAAATGAGACATTCCCTAATTTAACCTAGTGTGATGAATTTTAACTCAATCATATAAATACCTTCATTATAGAGAAAAGGGTTTTTGTATTATTTACTGAACGTATTACAGAAACTTATATAATACAAGTCTACAACTAACTAAATACAAGATAAGTATATAGCTATAACTCAAATACTAAAAATAAGTATACAGCTATAACTCAAATACTAAAAATAGATAAAACTGTTATAGTTAGTCTTTATCCTTAATATCTACAACTAACTAAATACAAGATAAGTATATAGCTATAACTCAAATACTTAAAAATAGATAAAACTGTTATAGTTAGTCTTTATCCTTAATACGCCCCCGCAAGATTGAGGCGCCATTGGAGACTCCAATCTTGGTTCTAAAGTAACAAAACTGAGTTCTTCCCAAAGCCTTTGTAAGCACATCAGCAACTTGATATTTTGAACTTATGTGAAGAACCCTTAACTGTCCAGCATTAATTTTCTCGCGAACAAAATGGTAATCCAGTGCAAGATGCTTCATCCTAGTATGATAGATTGGATTGGCGCAGAAGTAAGTCGCACCAAGATTATCACAATGAAGGACTGGTGGTTGTGATATTGGTGCTCCCAAATCTTGTAATAAACTTTGAACCCAAAATACCTCTGCTGCAGTATTGGCTAAGGCTTTGTACTCAGCCTCTGTAGAAGATCGTGAGACAGTCTTTTGCCGACTAGATTTCCAAGAGATAATATTAGAACCAATATATAGAATATAAGCAGTTGTAGACCGCCCATTATCAAGGGCACCACCCCAATCAGAATCAGAGAAGGCAGACAGAGTATGAGTAGAATTTCGATTGAGAAATAAGCCATAATGTATGGTTCCTTTGAGATATCGCAAAACACGTTTCAGTGCTTGAAGATGAGTTTGCGTCGGTGCATGCATAAACTGTGACAGCCAATTCACTGCAAAAGAAACATCAGGACGCGTAATTGCCAAATATTGAAGAGATCCAACAATTTGGCGATATACGGTGGAATCAGTCGAACTAGAACCATCATTTAAGATCAGCTTATCTCCTGTAGACATAGGAGTATTCACCTCTTTAGCTCCAGCCATATCAAATCGCTCTAACAAATTAGCAATATGTCGATGTTGCGAAAGAAATAATCATGCAGCTGTAGAAATTACTTCAACCCCCAAAAAATGATTTAATATTCCCAAATCTTTGATAGAGAACTGAGCAGATAGCTTCTGTACACAGGTATTCAGAAAATGATTGTTATTACCTGTAAGTACAATATCATCAACATATACTAGAAAATATGCAGTAATCCCATTGGAGGAAAAAATAAACAAGGACGCATCAGCATTTGATTTGCGAAAACCAAGTTTGAGCAAAAAAGAAGTAAGTTCAAGATACCAAGCTCGTGGAGCCTGTTTCAAACCATAAAGAGACTTCTTCAGTTTGCAAACATAATCAGAAAACTCAGGTTGCACATATCCTGGAGGTTGCTGCATGTAGACATCTTCATAAAGTGTGCCATGTAAAAAGGCATTATTTACATCCAATTGCCTTAACTGCCATCCTTTAGAAATTGCAAGAGTAAGAACTACCCGAATTGTGACCGGTTTTGTAACCGGACTAAATGTATCAAAATAATCACGCCCAGGTTCCTGAAGAAATCCTTTGGCAACCAAACGTGCCTTGTACTTATCAATAGTACCATCCGGTTTACGCTTAATCCGAAACACCCATTTGCAACTAATAAGATGATGTTTGTCTCTCGGAACCAACTCCCAAGTTTTATTTTGCAAAAGAGCATTGTACTCTGAATCCATCGCCTGCCGCCAAAGTGAACTTGCCAGAGCTTGTTTAACTGTTATTGGCTCGAGTGTATTCTGTAAAGGATATTTAGTTGTAAGATTAACAAAAGAAGAATTAAAATACTTTGAGTTAGGCTTCCTTTGTCGCTGCTGCCGTTGTACAGGAGCTGGAACTGAGTCTTGTGAAACAATCGGTAGTGGCAAATCTAAATCAGCAGTAGAAGATTCAGTCATCAAAGGTTCAACTTGTTGAGTCTCAGTACTAATTAATGGCATGGCAGATTGATCAGATTCTGCTGATAATGCTGTAATAGATTCTGAACCAGTACTCGAAACCAACAAATCAGAATCACTTGGAATAAAAATTGCCAATGGAACCGAAGCAACTACAGTTGGTGCAACAGGTGATGAATTTTGTTGTTGTGCCGAACCTGTACAAGAAGCATCTCGAAAATAATCTGTAAATTGATGAGAACTAGTGCAAGTTTCAGATGGAAAAATATGCTCAACAAATTGAACATGACGAGACAGATACAAACGATTAGCCTTTGGATCGTAACATTTGTATGCAGATTGAGTTGGAGAATATCCAAGAAAAATACAAGGCAATGAACGACACTGAAGTTTAGAATTATTATATGGCCTTAGCCATGGAAAACAAAGACAACCAAAAGATTTCAATCTCTTAAAATTATGAGACATACCAAACAATCTAGAGAAAGGTGTTTGAAACGAAATAGCGGATGAAGGCAACCGATTGAGCAAATAAACAGCAGCCTGGAAAGCATGAGACCAATAATTAGAAGGTAAAGACGAAAATTGTAACATAGCAAGACCTGTTTCAACTATTGAGCGATGACGACGTTCAGCAGTAACATTATGCTCTGGCGTATGTGGAGGTGTTGTATAATGTGAAATACCACAAGACAAAAAATGATGCTTAAGCTTTTGATACTCCCCACCATTATCAGTGAACACAGAAACAATTTTAGTGTGAAAATAATTTTCAACCAATTTCTGAAAGTGGATAAACAAATCATGAGTATCAGATTTCTTCTTCATGGGATATAGCCAAACATACTTAGAATAGTGATCAATAAATGTAACGTAATACTCATAGCCATCAATAGATTTTTGTGTAGGACCCCAAACATCGGAATAAACAAGTTGCAAAGGCTTATTACTAACAAGAGAATTCTCAGAAAACGGTAATTTATGACTCTTGCTCATAGAGCAGGAAGTACAATGAAAACTAGAAACATAGTTAGACATAGACTGAAGACCAATATTTCGAAGTACTAACAAAAAGACTTTATTGTTGGGATGACCAAGCTTGTGATGCCATTCAGAAAGCAAAGACAGACACCGAGTAGTAACATTCAGCTGAGGACGTTGAGAATTAACTCTGGAAAAACTTGCACAGTAGATATCATCAATGTTCTCTCCCCGTAGCAGAGACGCCCCCGTGTATAGATCCTTCACAACAAAATAAGATGGAAAAAATTCCACAGAAACATGATTAGTGCGACATAACTTAGCAATTGAAACCAAATTCTTGCGCAGATTAGGCACACATAACACATTAGGCAATGATAAATTCTTAGAGTAAGCAGGAATTTGCACAAAACAAGTATGTGATACAGCAAGCGTTTTACCATCACCAAGTTGTACTTCCTCAGGACCTCCATAGTCAGAATAGCTTTGCAAAGAAGCTGGATTCGACACAACATGATGAGAAGCTCCGCTATCAAACAACCATTGTTGTGGAGAAGAAGCAGCCATAGCAGAAGTAACATTAACTGCAGGTATTGGTGCTAAAGAATGAGAGGTATCAGTCTTCAAAGACATATTATTCTCCTTAAGAAAGCGAGCCAATTTGCGACATTCAGCAGTAGTATGCCCAGTATATTCACAAAATTGACATACCACATTAGGTCGATAAGAACCACGACCTCGACCACCAGAGTAAGAACCACGACCACCACGTTGATTTCCAGAATAATTGTAGTTTTGTGGAGATCGATTATAATTGCCATTCTGATTTTGTGAACGCCCTCTAGAACGTTGAGTGTAATTGACAGTAGCAATCACTTGTGATATAGCTGCAACAGTTGTGGAATCTTTTTCTTGTAAGGATCGTTCATGATCAGTAAGTTTTTCAAAGAGATCAGAAAAGGTTATTGGGGTTTCACGAACTTTTAACGCAGCAACTATGGGACTGTAATCATCTCCCAATCGCGTGATAATATAAACAATTAAATCATCATCACTCACCGGATTCTGGGTAAGAGCAAGCTCATCTGCAATAGCCCTCATCTCATTGAGAAAAACAGCAATCGGTTTGGTTCCCTTAGAGTTCTATGCTAATTTAGTCTTTAAGGACAAAATTCTAGAACGAGAAACATTAGCAAAACTCTGGTGAAGCCGATCCCATGCTTCTTTGGCAGTATTGGCTGAAGAAATCAAGGGTTGAATAGTATCGGAACAACTTCCTAAAAGAGCACTGATCAAGATTTGATCTTGTCGAAACCATAAGGCGAAAGCTGGGTTGGCTGTTTTGTCTTTTTCAGAAAGAAATTGTGATGGTGCAACCCGTGAACCATCAATAAAATCAAGTAAATCAAGACCAATTAAGGTTGATTGAATCTGTTTTCTCCAAACAGGAAAATTCTCCTGAGTAAGTTTAATAGGAAAATGCGTTGGAGCATTTAATTGAATAACAGTAATAGATGACGAAGCCATTGATTAAAATTTAAGAAAATTGGATCAGAAAACTCGTGAGAGCAGATTGCGGCTCTGATACCATATAGAGAAAAGGGTTTTTGTATTATTTACTGAACGTATTACAGAAACTTATATAATACAAGTCTACAACTAACTAAATACAAGATAAGTATATAGCTATAACTCAAATACTAAAAATAAGTATACAGCTATAACTCAAATACTAAAAATAGATAAAACTGTTATAGTTAGTTTTTATCCTTAATATCTACAACTAACTAAATACAAGATAAGTATATAGCTATAACTCAAATACTTAAAAATAGATAAAACTGTTATAGTTAGTCTTTATCCTTAATATTCATATAATTCCTACTATATCAAATTTATCCCCATTTGTTACTCATGAACCAAGAAACATGTAAGATGGATCAAAACATAAAAGTTTCTATATAAGATTATTTATTAATTTCAAGTTAAAGGATCACTTACACAACTATCAGTTGAGTAATCCATAGATACATGTTATCTTCTATATGAATTTTTTAGATAAGTCAGTTCAGTGCACTTATTCATAAAATAAATATTTATATATTAGTTCTGGATATCTCATATATCTTAATCTATGAGATCAATTGCTTCCTCCAAAAGGAAAGAACATAATATGTACTAGTCTCAATAGCTCTAATCATTATCTAATCATAATAAGAACATCAACCAGCAATATTTAGAGAGATTACTTAAATGCAATTAGAATCTCATAATTATAACCATATTATAATTTCATTTGCATAGTAATATAGTCTCATGGATTTTATCCTTACTCAAGATTCAATTAAATTAACAATAAAGACAAATAACTACCTTTATAAAATTATATTTGAATACTTAAAATACATGAATAATAATATCCAATTACAACCAACAGATTAACTGTAGGGCATATTACTGATTAATTAATTTTTAAGTAGTAAACAATACTATTACTTAGAGAGGGAAAACAAAAGATACTATTATATAAGATTATAAAATTGATTAGGGAGAATAGCATACGAAATTAATAAGATAGAGCGAAATATCTTATTATAATGAAATAATTCGCTTATTTAGGTACTAATTGGTGGTTAGTTATTGTTTATAAAAGATTCTATTAGAGATACGGTTGAAAATCTAAAAAAAAAAAATATTGACATATTTGACTTAAATTCTTCCATTGAGCCATATGGATGAATGAACCATGTGATTGATTTTGGCATTGCAGGGATGAGTCTTATAGTAGGCAGATATTATGGATAGATGAATTACATAAGCTGAACCAACTATTTGCATGACTGAAGTATATAGTTAATTTTATGGAAAAATGACATTGTCGAACTGTATTGCTAAACTGTGTGATGGAGTTATATGGTCAAACCATTAACAACTTATCTATCTAACTGAACTATCTAACTGATATTGAACCATATACTTGAATCATATAGTCGAAGTATGAAAAGAAAAATCATCTTATCTAGTTGAATTATGATTAATCCAGGTTTTCAAATCTTATATTGAAATTATATTTCTAACTTAATGATTATATAGATGAACTATCTAATAGATCATGATGTTTTGAGGTATTAAATCGAGCGAAAAGTTAAATCTTTCATCCTTTTACATTTTAATATGAAATTTAAGTTTTCGCATAACTTATCAAATAAGAAGAAAATTTATTGAAATTGCAAACTAGATTTAGGTGTGTGAAGTTCACATGATATTTTTAATACTAAAAAATTAATACTATAATACTAATAATATCTAAATAACCAATATTAATTAGACATGCAAATAACATTGAACAAATAATTTAAAAACTAGAAATTAAATAGAATAAAAAGACACAATCATACAAATTCCTAACATACAAAGAGTAAGAAGATAGGAGTTATGAAAAGGGAGACAACAACTGAGAGTGATATAAATCTAAGAGAGATTGAAAAAAAAAAAAGGTCATGTAGAAGGAGTATTATTAGTTAAAAGACAACATAAAGAATTAGACAATGATAGATAAATAAATAGCAAAGATGGTCTAACCTTTGAGGTACAATAAAGATGATAATAACTAATTTGAGGTGCGATGGGTGTCGTGTGAGACCGTATAAATTGTTACATAAGAAGTCTCATACTTTACATTCGATTTTAAATTTTAGACAAAATTTATTTACATTTTTAAAAAATTAATTTTTTATATTATAAAATTTTAGATTAAAATAAAAAGAAAAAGAAAAAATATAATTTCTTTATTAAAAACAAAGTAAAAATTACTTGGTTGCAAAAACTAATTAAATCAACGAAAATTTTATAATTTCTTTTATTTTTTTTTGTATAATGGAAACTATTTTTTGTAATTAATTAATCAGAATACATAAAATATACGATATTAATGGAAAAATGATAGTAATTCATAATATGATAATTTTTTTTATAATTTTTTTAAAAACTTAAAATCTATGATATCTACATTTTTATTTTTTAATAAAAAATGATATATATTTTTGTAAAGTAATTGTTTTTTAGTACTATTAAGTTAACAAAAAAAAATAATGACCACTTTTCAAAAAAAAAACATAAAAATTAACATTTTAAACTATAAAGATAATAATATATTCTTTAAATATCGAATATATAATTTTACTATTTTATTTTATAAAAAATATATATATTTTTTATGTTTAAAATTATCTTCCGTTTACATAACATATTTTCCATAAACACATATAGTTTAATTTATTTTTGTAACCACGTAAACGCTTTTTATTTTAAACCAAGTAATAACAGAAATTCCTCGAAGTAAATATTAGTTGACAACAATTTATTATTAGGTGGACTGTTTTCTTTTTTAATTTATTAAAATACAATACAATAAAAATCTATATCTTAAGTTTATTATAATTACACCATTTATTTATTTTTTTAATTAAATTTTATTTTTTAAAATTATTCTAAATGTAATCTACCGTTATTTGATATTATTAAAAACTAATGAAATTACCTTCTTATTCAATATTTATAACTATGTTATTATGTCATATTCAGAGACGAATCTATGTATGAGTTAAGGGTCATTCTCCCCTTAAAATTTTTTAAGTTATTTAAGGAGATTTAAATAATTTTTTTAAAATTAAATCTCTTAATTTTTAAAAAATTTATTAATTCATCTTTATTTGAAAATTATCTAATTAAAAAGTTTTTATATTTTATAAAATTAAATTATTTAATTTTTATGTTAAAAAATTTATTAATTTATCTTCGAATTATATTATTTAACTTATATAATTTTAATTATATGTATTATTTAGTTTTTATAATTTTAAATATTCATACTATTTAATTCATATAGTTAAAATTAAATAAGTTGATTATTTATTTTTTTAAATAGATTAAATAATTTAATTTCATAAAATATAGAATATATTTTAATAGAGTGATTTTAATATACAGATAACTAGTAGGTTTTTTTAAAAACTTAGAAATTTGATAATAATGCTCTCATGAATAAAACTTCAAACTCTTACAACTACCTTCACTCATATATTCCTCACCATCTTTATTTTTTCGCAATTCAAAAAATTTATTTTTAATATTTAAAATTTTAACTTCAAGTTTTTTACTTAAATTTTTTCATTTTAAAATATGTATTAAGATAAGTTGTTCACTTCCTATTTAATTTATTTTTATACATCATATTTATTATTAAAAGTTTTTTTTTCAATTACTCTACTTAAACTTAAATGTCAATTTAAAAATTTTATCTTTAGTATGTGATATTCTGAAATCCAGAAAATAGGGTTTTACAGTAGGTGTGTAAGCTTGGTTAGAGAAAAAAGCGTTCCTCCCCTTTTATCCCTTTTCCTTTTGTTTTATCTGCTAGTGATATCTAACCGCTTCTGTGCTATAGTGTCACATATCTCTGTCACTCAGATTCGTACGTACGGATGTATTAGAGCCCCTTTCCACGCCAGGCGGCCATTTAATTTCCTCCGACACGCATGCTGGCAGGACTGCAAAGTGACTGTAACGACCCGAAAATCGAACCGCTACCGGCGCTAGGATCCAGATCGGCTTAAGGCCGCCAGGACCCGTAGCAAGCCTAACACACAACCTGTACACCTGTTTAATCCCATACATGATCAACATATACATAAAAATTTTGAACTTTTCTCATTCATTTACCAAACTCAACCTGTGCATGCACAACTCATAAGCATAACCATCAACCCCACATTGGAGTCCTCACCAATGCTCTAATGGGGTCACATACATAACATAAGTTTGGTTTACATAAACAGTGATAAAACATTTTATAGATCATGTACAAAAGGGATTAACTAACATACTAGGGTCAAGCATATCTCTAAACCTCAATACTCGTCATTACGTTACATTACTATAGATTACATCATCCTCATGTCCACAGCTAACTATTACATAAAACATAACTTTACTCTTCTTGACCTCCCGGCCTATCCCGTACCTGCATACTTGGGGGATTAGGAAAATGGGGTGAGCTACTAGAGCCCAGTGAGCAGAATAATAAAACATTTAATTTAAAACACATGATCTCATGGAATGCATCACATCACAAACAAATCACAATCAAGGATGGTTTTGTCACCAATAGTCCTCTACATATCCAATAGTGCCAGGGGCGTAGAATGGGCCTCGTCCTGGTCTTTCTCTTAACATAACATACATAACATAACATTCCTATAATGCCAGGGGCGTAGAATGGGCCTCGACCTGGTCTTTCTCTTAACATAGTGCCAGGGGCGTAGAATGGGCCTCGACCTGGACTTCCATACCATACCATATCACATCATGTCATCATCATCTCATATCATACGAGGACTAAAGGATCATTCAATACTCATCCACATCATCATCATATTATGCAATGCAACATATTCGTGAATTCTAATGCAAACAACCTAATTTATCTCATGGCATTCGTGATGCATGAACATGCTCAAAATCTGATTTATTTACTTTGAAACATAAAGAGATATTCCACTCACCTCAGGCTAACTCTGACAAGACACTGAAGCAGCTATCTCACTGCTGGGGTCCTCGGTTGCTTGGGTCCGAACCTACACAGGTGGACTCAAATGAGGGACCAAACATACATGAACATGACTCTAAAATACTCCCCAAAAACCCCCCTAAAACACCTTAAAACAATCATAGAAAACATGCAAAGGAAGGCTGAACAGGGCACTTTCGGCGGCAGGTTCGGCGGCCGAAAGTCCCTCCAGAGACGAAAGTCAGGCACCTTCGGCGGCACTTTCGGCAGCCGAAGGTTCCTTCCAGAGACGAAACTCATGCATGTTCGGCGGCACCTTCGGCGGCCGAAACTCCCTTCTAAAGCCGAAAGTCCACTTTCGGGGGCAGGGTTCGGCAGCCAAAGGCTGGCCTCCACAAGCAGGTTCGGCGGCCGAAAGTCCTTTCGGCTGCCGAACCTGAGTTCTTCCAAAGAGCAGAACTCAGCCTCCACAATGCACATTTGCCTCCCAAACCATTCCAACTCAAAACCAACACTTTCAAAACATGCATACATACTTCCATAAGCTCAAAGGGGCCTCAAACTAGCCTAAACCCCAACCAAAACACATCAAACATACATTGCTCAAAAACTCAACATTAACCCAAAAACTCAATATTAACCTAAACATGCATTTCTACCCCCATAAACTTCATAAAACTCGTTTAAAACATGAAATGAGCTAAGGATCTACCCTTACCTCTTGAAGATCGAGAGGAGAGGCGATCCAACTCGGAGATGGGGGAGATCTAGCTCCTTGGGTCTCCAAGCTCCAAAACTTGCTCAAAGTTCACAAATCTTCAAAAGCCAAGAAAACATTTGTTAAAACTTGAAAGATTGGAGGCAAAATCATCAAAAACAACCATGAGAGAGCATGGACTCACCGTTGGTCGAAAATGGGGAGAAAACTCGCCCGTTTCGGCCATGTAGCCCTTATATAGGGGCTGGCCAGACCACCTTCGGCAGCCTAAAGTGCCTCCAAAACTCATGCAAGTTCGGCGGCCGAAGCTGAGCCACTTTCGGAAGCCTAACTTGCCCCCCTAAACTATCCCATGTTCGGCAGCCGAACCTGGAAATGCCTCCATGGTCTTTTTCATTCAAATCTCAGCTTCTTTCTTACTTAAAATCATAAAATACATTAAAACATTTTATAAAAACATGATTTTACCCCTCTAGAGGTCTCCGACATCCGAGATCCCACCGGACGGTAGGAATTCCGATACCGGAGTCTAGCCGGGTATTACATTCTCCCCCCCTTAAGAACATTCGTCCCCGAATGTTCACCAAACAACTCATGCATAGCATACAACATATCATACACATAAAACTAACCTTAGAAGAGATGAGGATATTGCTGGAGCATGGACTCCCGTGTCTCCCAGGTACAATCCTCTATGTTGTGGTGATTCCAAAGGACTTTCACCATCGGGATTTCCTTGTTCCTTAGCTTTCTGATCTGGGTGTCTAGGATCCGTATTGGCTGCTCAACATAGGTGAGATCTTCTTGGATCTCCACATCAGGCTCACTAAGAACCTTGCCCGGATCTGACATGAACTTTCTTAACATGGAAACATGGAAAACCGGATGGATTCTCTCCATTGAAGCAGGTAAATCTAGCTTATACGATACATTTCCAATCTTTTGCAAGATTTCAAAGGGTCCGATGTATCGTGGAGCTAGCTTACCTTTCTTCCCGAACCGAATCACCCCTTTCATAGGAGACACCTTGAGCAACACCAAATCCCCCTCCTGAAATTCTACTTGCCTTCTGCGGATATCTGCATAACTCTTTTGCCTGCTCGCAGCAGTCTTGATCCTTTCTCTGATTATGGGCACCACTCTGCTGGTGATCTCTACTAGTTCAGGCCCTGCCAAGGCCCTTTCTCCAACTTCCTCCCAACAGACAGGCGACCTGCACTTCCTTCCATACAAAGCTTCATATGGAGCCATCCCTATGCTAGCATGATGACTGTTATTGTAAGCAAACTCCACCAAAGGTAGATGCTGGCTCCAAGAACCGCCAAAATCTAGCACACACATTCTGAGCATATCCTCTATTGTCTGGATGGTCCTCTCTGACTGTCCGTCCTTCTGTGGATGGAAAGCAGTGCTAAAATCCAACCTGGTACCCATAGCATTCTGCAGACTCCGCCAAAACCTGGAGGTGAACTGGGGTCCTCTGTCAGACACTATTGAAACAGGAACCCCATGCAACCTGACAACGTCATCAACATACACCTGCGCCAACTTGTCCACAGAGTAGTTACTCCTAACAGGAATGAAGTGAGTAGATTTGGTCAGTCTATCCACAATCACCCATATGGAGTCCAATCTGTTGGACGTTGTCGGTAACCCCACTACGAAGTCCATAGCTATATTCTCCCATTTCCACTCTGGAATAGGTAGCGGGTTGAGCATTCCAGCCAGCTTCTGATGTTCCAGCTTCACCCTCTGACATACTTCGCAGGCTGACACGAACTGTGCCACTTCTCTTTTCATAGCTGGCCACCAATAAACTCTCTTCAGATCTTGATACATTTTGGTGGCTCCAGGGTGAACACTGTATCTGGCATTATGAGCCTCTCTCATAATGTCTCCCTTTAGACCCATGTCATCTGGTACACACAATCTATTCCCATAGCGGAGGATCCCCTTGCTGTCAAATCTGAACTCATCATTTTTGCCTGACTGAACAGTCCTGGCAATCTTCACTAACTCTGGGTCCTCGTGCTGTTTCTGAGCCACCTGCTCCAGAAACACAGGCGTCACTCTCATTTGGGCTACCAAAGCACCTGTACCAGACAACTCCAACTGCAAACCTTCATTAACGAGCTTGTGAAACTCCCTTACCACTGGCCTTCTCTCTGTTGTGATATGGGATAGACTGCCAAGTGATTTTCAGCTTAAGGCGTCTGCCACAACATTCGCCTTACCCGGATGGTACTGAATCTTACAATCGTAGTCACTAAGCAGCTCTACCCATCTTCTCTGCCTCAGATTCAATTCTCTCTGACTCAAGATGTACTGCAGGCTCTTATGATCTGTGAAGATCTTACATTTTAGCCCATAAAGGTAATGCCTCCACATCTTGAGTGCAAAGATCACCACTACCATTTCTAGGTCATGTGTAGGGTAATTCAACTCGTGCTTCTTCAGCTGTCTAGAAGCATAAGCAATTACCCTCTCATTTTGCATCAGCACACAACCCAGTCCCACACGGGACGCATCACAATACACTGTGAAGTCTTCATTACTAGTTGGCAGAGCTAACACCGGTGCCGACGTCAACATCTTCTTTAGCTCTTCAAAGCTTTCTTCACACTGGTCAGTCCACACAAACCTCTGATTCTTCTTAGTCAGTCTGGTCATAGGAGCTGCAATCTTAGAGAAGTCCTGAACGAACCTCTTGTAGTAACCAGCCAAACCCAAGAAGCTCTTGATCTCTATCACTGTAGTGGGTCTAGGCCAGTTAGCTAAAACTTCTACTTTCTTGGGGTCCACCTCAATTCCATTTTCTGACACAACATGCCCCAAGAAAGAGATGCTCCTCAGCCAGAACTCACACTTGGAGAACTTGGCATACAAGCCGTGTTCCCTCAAGGTCTGCAGAACTATCCTCAGATGATGGGCATGCTCCTCTGCATTCCTGGAATACACTAAGATATCATCTATGAAGACAATAACAAAGTGATCCAGGTACTGGCTAAACACTCTGTTCATGAGATCCATGAATGCTGCAGGGGCATTAGTTAACCCGAACGGCATCACAAGGAACTCATAGTGCCCATATCTAGTTCTGAATGCCGTCTTCGGCACATCCTCTTCTCTTATCCTCAGCTGATGGTACCCGGATCTCAGATCTATCTTGGAGAAACAACCTGCTCCTGCTAGCTGGTCGAATAGATCATCGATCCTTGGCAACGGGTACTTATTCTTGGTAGTGACCTTGTTCAACTGCCTGTAGTCGATACAAAGTCTGAGGGATCCATCCTTATTTCTCACAAACAGCATTGGAGCACCCCAAGGTGAGGTACTCGATCAGATGAAGCCCTTATCTACCAACTCTTTCAACTGCTCTTTAAGCTCCTTCAATTCAGCTGGTGCCATCCTGTAGGGAGGGATAGAGATCGGTCTGGTTCCAGGCATCAACTCTATTTCGAACTCTATCTCCCTAGTAGGTGGTAAACCTAGCAGCTCGTCTGGGAAGACGTCTAAAAACTCTCTGACCACGGGCACTGAGGCGGGCTCTCTGACATGACTATCTAGCTATCTCACATGAGCTAGAAAACCCTGACAACCCCTCCTGAGCAGCCTACGAGCCTGTAGGGCTGATATCAAACCTCTAGGTGTACCCCTCCTGTCTCCTCTGAAGACAACCTCTGACCCATCCTGACCTCTGAACCTAACTACCTTGTCTCTGCAGTCCAAGGTAGCACCATGGATAGATAGCCAATCCATCCCTAGAATGACATCAAAATCTGTCAAATCTAGAACCACAAGGTCGGCTGAAAGGCATCTCCCCTCAACAAAAACTGGACTTCACTGGCAGACTGACTCTGCCACTGACGGGTCACACTTGGGTCCACTGACCCATAGGGGACACTCTAACCCAGAGACCATCAAACCCAACCTCTCGACGGCTCTCGGAGCAATCAAAGAATGAGATGCACCAGGGTCCATTAAGGCATAAATATCTGAACAACCAATGATGAGATTACCTGACACCATGGTGTTGGATGCATTTGCCTCCTGCTGAGTCATCGTGAAGATCCGTGCAGGAGCTGATGGACCTTCACCCCTGAAACCCGCTGAAGAAGAGGCTGACCCTCTCCCTCTGCCTCTGCCACTGGCCTGAGTCACGGCTGGAGCTGCTGGTTGAGCCACACTACCCGAAGCTGTCTACTGGGACTGTGCCACAAAAGCTGCTCTAGGACACTCCCGTGCCATGTGTCCCTACTGCCCACATCTGAAGCAGGCTGTCGTCCAAAACCGACATACCCCTTTGTGTGGCTTCCCACACTTCATACATACTGCATTATCTGCACCTGAGCTCGAGCCACTTCCTAATCCCAGACCTGACTTGATCTTGTTCCAGAACTTGTTCTTCTTAGACTTGGCCTTACCCCACTTTTTACTGCCTAAAGCTGCTGCACTCAGAGAAGAAGGGTCTAACCTTCCCCCACCTGGGTTCTTGGAACCAGAGGGTTGTGCCACTGACTGCTTAACTGTTCCCTGAATGATGGCACTAGCCTCCATTTTTCGGGCCATATCTACTATGGCATGGAAGCTCTCCCTATCTGCTGATTGGATCAAGGAGGAATACCTGGAATGAAGCTTCATGATATACCTCCTAGCCTTCTTCTGATCTGTATCAAGGGTCTGCCCTGCAAACGGCAACAGCTCTAAGAACCTGTCTGTGAACTCCTCTACACTCATATCCTCTGTCTGCCTCAACTGCTCAAATTCGATCATCTTTAACTCCCTTGAACTGTCAGGGAAAGCCCATCCTGCAAACTCATTAGCAAACTCTTCCCATGATAGGCTATCCAATCTCGGGTTCACATAGTTTTTGAACCACTCTCGGGCCTTCTTGCACTTCAGTGTGAACCCAGCCATCTGAATGGCTCTACTGTCATCAGCTCCTATCTCATCTGTAATCATCTTGACCCTCCTAAGGTACTCAAATGGGTCATCACCTGTTTCATACTAGGGAGCACCCACCTTCATGTAATCGGTCATCTTGACCTTGCTCCCTCTAGATGAGCTAGGTTTAGGTACTTGGGTTTCTGGGGCAATAGGTTCTGCTGGTGGTGGAAGAGGTGCAACATCCCCTGGGTTAGGGTTTGTTGTACCTGGGTAGAAAGATGGGGGTGGGTACATAGGGTACTGTGGGTATGGTGGGTAGAAAGGTGGGTATGGCATGTGAGAGTGATAAGGGTTAAAGCTGGGGTAATCCGATGTACCTCCCATCGAATACCCAGGATTCTGTGAAAAGGGTGGGTACTGGGGTGGCTGAACAAATCTCGAGGCCTGAGTGCCTCCCTGAGACTCTCCCATGCCCTCTTCAGACATACTCACTCCAAGACTGCCATCCCTCCTCTGGTCCACATCTATATCATTCCCCACATCTTCCGACATTCCACCTTGCACTGTTCCTCTTCTGCTCACATCAAAAGACCTTCTAGGGTCCCTTGATGTTCTCTCCCTGCTAGACCTGCAGGACATTGCCCTAGGCAACGCAGGAGGACGGGCATCCGTGCCCTCGTCCTAAGGTGGTACTCCAGTCAATCGTGCAGATCGACGAGTTCCTCTCATCTCGCTTACTGAAAAACAGCACACAACACATAAAACATTAGCATTAAATGGTTCATGTGCAAACACATAAACCCACATCATATACATCACATATCATTAATGCACATGCATATAATCATGGCATTTCACATCATCATTCAAGACAGGACTCTACATCCTATCCTAGTGATTTTCCTATTGTGCTTGACCTTCTAGAACATCTATGAGCCCGACACTCTAGGTCCGACCATATAAACCTAGGGTTCTGATACCAATCTGTAATGACCTGAAAATCAGACCGCTACCGGAGCTAGGATCCATATCGGCTTAAGGCCGCCGGGACCCATAGCAAGCCTAACACACAACCTGTACACCTGTTTAATCCCATACATGATCAACATATACATAAAAATTTTGAACTTTTCTCATTCATTTACCAAACTCAACCTGTGCATGAACAACTCATAAGCATAACCATCAACCCCACATTGGAGTCCTCACCAATGCTCCAATGGGGTAACATACATAAAATAAGTTTGGTTTACATAAACAGTGATAAAATATTTTATAGATCATGTACAAAGAGATTAACTAACATACTAGGGTCAAGCATATCTCTAAACCTCAATACTCGTCATTACGTTACATTACTATACATTACATCATCCTCATGTCCACAGCTAACTATTACATAAAACATAACTTTACTCTTTTTGACCTCCCGGCCTATCCCGTACCTGCATACCTGGGGGATTAGGAAAATGGGGTGAGCTACTAGAGCCCAGTGAGTAGAATAATAAAACATTTAATTTAAAACACATGATCTCATGGAATGCATCACATCACAAACAAATCACAATCAAGGATGGTTTTGTCACCAATAGTCCTCTACATATCCAATAGTGCCAGGGGCGTAGAATGGGCCTCGTCCTGGTCTTTCTCTTAACATAACATACATAACATAACATTCCTATAATGTCACGGGCGTAGAATGGGCCTCGACCTAGTCTTTCTCTTAACATAGTGCCAGGGGCGTAGAATGGGCCTCGACCTGAACTTCCATACCATACCATATCACATCATGTCATCATCATCTCATATCATACGAGGACTAAAGGATCATTCAATACTCATCCACATCATCATCATATTATGCAATGCAACATATTCGTGAATTCTAATGTAAACAACCTAATTTATCTCATGGCATTCGTGATGCATGAACATGCTCAAAATCTGATTTATTTACTTTGAAACATAAAGAGATATTCCACTCACCTCAGGCTATCTCTGACAAGACACTGAAGCAGCTGTCTCACTGCTAGGGTCCTTGGTTCCTTAGGTCCGAACCTACACAGGTGGACTCAAATGAGGGACCAAACATACATGAACATGACTCTAAAATACTCCCCAAAAACTCCCTAAAACACCTTAAAACAATCATAGAAAACATGCAAAGGAAGGCTGAACAGGGCACTTTCGGCGGCAGGTTCGGCGGCCGAAAGTCCCTCTAGAGATGAAAGTCAGGCACCTTCGGCGGCACTTTTGGCGGCCGAAGGTTCCTTCCAGAGACGAAACTCATGCATGTTCGGCGGCACCTTCGGCAGCCGAAACTCCCTTCCAGAGCCGAAAGTCCACTTTCGGGGGCAGGGTTCGGCAGCCAAAGGCTGGCCTCCACAGGCAGGTTCGGCGGCCGAAAGTCCCTTCGACTGCTGAACCTGAGTTCTTCCAAAGGGCAGAACTCAGCCTCCACAATGCACATTTGCCTCCCAAACCATTCCAACTCAAAACCAACGCGACTATGACCGACGCGACTCGAGAGATTGCTCAAACCATTTCTCCCGAGTAGCTAGCTGGACTACTTTTCCTACCCCTTTCTCCTCTCGGGCTTTGGTACCAGTTTCTAGGGACTCCCATTCTAGGGCCTCCAAAGCGTCCGTTCATAGCAGAACTCCAAGCTCTTCCAAGTCTCCTGCTGCTTCTTAGCTCAAGCCAGCCTCCACTCCAGCCTCTCAAAAGCCCATCACCATCGAGGAATCTATGGAGGGTGGCTCTAAGGGAGGGACCAAGGTCGTCCCTTCTGCGCCTCATCCCAAACAAGCCGCTACCAATGGCGATATCGTGATCAAGGAAGCTGCTGGCAAGCGAGCTCCACCTACCGAGGTCCCTCCTAAGGGCCAGGCCTCCAAAAGGGCTCGCGTGGCCAAGTCGCCCGAGGTCACTCTCTCTCCTCGTATTGAGAAAAGAAAGCAGACTATGGAGCTATTGTCTTTTGCTCTTGACAATGAGCTCCTCAATGCTGCAGAAATAACTCCTGGGTCCGAGGTGACCTCTGTTGCCGAGATGTTGCGGGAGAAGATGTTCGGCGGGATATATGATGTCTCAGATCCGCACTTTCTTGCCCTCGCCAGCCATCTAGCCTACTCCACTAGGCAACAGGTGGCCTTTCTCTTGCGGTCTTGGGAGGAGTTGGGAGATAGCCTTTGAGAGATGCTCCTCATGGTAAGTCACTTTGCCGTTTTTGAGTTTGCTCTATTTTTGTTGTTTTCTAATTTTGCTAGTTGTCTCCTTCTGTTAGGCGTTAGGCATTTACATGGAAATCGATGCTCGGGATCAGTCCCTCTAAAGCTCAATGGATCTGCAGATCGATGAAGCCCGCCGTGAGGAGAATCTCGTGGCGACTGGTGATGCCCCGGGCATATAGTTACCCTCAAGAGCCAGCTTGACAACCTCACCCTTCACTTGGCTAGGATGCAGGATGAGGCCGATAAGGCTTCCGAGCAGGCTTCTGTGGGTGGCAGAGTCTCGACGTGATGAGGCTTTGCTACAGTTGTTGTAACGACCCGAAAACTGGACCGCTACCGGCGCTAGGATCCAGTTCGGCTTAAGGCCGTCGGGACCCGTAGCAAGCCTGCTATACCCTCTGTGTACCTGTAATCTCCCATACATGATCATCCATTTTCTGTGAAAAAAATAAAACTTTGCTCTGTACCAAGGTTCCACCTGTGCATGCACTATCTCTGTGCACAGACCCCCCTTACTAGAGCCCTCATAAAAAACTCCAGTTGGGTCCACACAATAACAGTTAAACTTGGTTTTTCACATTCGCATAAAACATTTACATAAATAGATCATGTATACAAAAAGGTTTACAATACAAATAGGTCAAGCACAATTCTAACTTTATTCAAAGCTATTACATCTCTTTACAATAGTACATGTCCACATTAACCTATACAAAACTCTTTACTCTTTCAGTACCCTGCTGAACTTCCCCTGTACTCTGGACCTGCAACACTAGGGTTAAGGGAGAGGGATGAGCTACTATAGCCTAGTGAGTAGAACAATAAAACATGCTCTCATGGAATGCATCACAACACAGACAATTCACATAATCTCGGGACAATCTCGGGTGAACATGTCCCCAATTAGTCCCGACATCCTAATCTCATGCCAGGCCGTAGAATGGGGTCCTGGTCTTCCTGTACACAACATAACTTACCATAAATCGTGCCAGGCCGTAGAATGGGGTCCTGGTCTTCTACTATCCGTGCCAGGCCGTAGAATGGGGTCCTGGTCTTTCTCAGGGACTATTGGAGCATCCACTATCACCCACACAACACAGATAGGGAATGCAATGCAGCATATTCGTGATTTCTAGTGCAATCATCCTACTGCATATTCTGTAACGACCCGGAAATCGGACCGTTACCGGCGCTAGGATCCGGGTCGGCTTAAGGCCGCCAAGACCCGTAGCAAGCCTGACATTCATCCTAAAAACCTGTTTAATTCCATACATGATCAACAACATACATAAAAATTTAAAACTTTTCCTTCAAACATCCAACTCAACTTGAACATACACTGTACATAGTCATAATCATAATCATGACCCCTCTGTGGGATCTCCTCAATGCCCCAATGGGCGAATACATCATAAGATGAGTTGACTTTCATGAACATTATAAAACATTTTTGATCTTGTAATAAAAGGGATACCTCATACACAATATCAAGCACAATATCTAATCCTCAATATCAATACATGACTGAAACTGTACTTTTACATAACATTAATACATTTATCATGTCCACACTATCTATTACATACACAGGACTTCAATACTCTTATGGATCTCCTGGTCTACCCTGTACCTGCAATCTTGGGGAAAATGGGAGAGGGATGAGCTACTAGAGCCCAGTGAGCAGAATAATAAAAACATTTAAATCATATGGATCATGGAATGCATCACATCACAGCTAATCACGTCAAGGATGAACTTGTCACCAATAGCCCTCTACATAGTCCAACTGTGCCAGAACGTAGAATGGGTCCTGGTCTTTCCCTTACATATCATAACATAACAGTGTCCAACTGTGCCAGAACGTAGAATGGGTCCTGGTCTTTCCCTTACATAGTGCCAGCGAACGTAGAATGCGTCCCACTGGTCTTACATTTCATAGCGTACATATCACATCGTCATATCATAGATCGAGGGCTATGGATCATCCAACATTCATCCACATCAACATAAAAATATGCAATGCAACATATTCGTGAATTCTAATGCAAGCAACCTAATTCATCACATGGCATTCATGATGCATGAAACATGCTGAAAAGTTCATTCTTTGCTTTAAAACATAATAAGTTATTCCACTCACCTCTGGATAGCTCTGACCAAACACTGGGGCAACAGACTCACTGCGGGGGTCCTTGGTTCCTCGGGTCCGAACCTACACAGGTGGACTCAAATGAGGGACCAAACATACATGGACATAACTCTAAACTATTCCCCAAAAACCCCCTAAAACATCATGGAATAATCATAGAAAAACATGCAAGAAAGGGCTGGACAGGGCACTTTCGGCGGCAGGTTCGGCGGCCGAAAGTCCCTCCAGAGCCGAAAGTCAGGCAGGTTCGGCGGCACCTTCGGCGGCCGAAACTCCCAGACAGAGGCGAAACTCATGCATGTTCGGCGGCACTTTCGGCGGCCAAAGGTCCCAAACAGAGAAGAAAGTCTCCTTTCGGGGGCAAGCTTCGGCAGCCGAAGGCTGCCTCCACAAGCACGTTCGGCGGCCAAAAGTTCCTTCGGCTGCCGAACCTGGTTTCTCCCAGAATGGCAGAAACTCAGCTCCCTTATGCATTTGTGCCTCCAATCTCATCCAAACATGCATAAACCTATTCTACAACATTCCCAAACATACACAAGCAAACATACAAGTTCCTAGGGGCATCAAACCATCAAAAACCCCAACTACAACACACAAGCAACTCACATTGTTCAAAAAAAATCACACCAAAAACCCATAAACATAACTATGACCTAAACATGCATTCTACCTCCATTAACTTCATAAAACTTACTTAAAACATAACATAAGCTAGAGATCGACTCTTACCTCTTGAAGATCGAGAGTAGAGGCGACCAAACTTGGAGTTGGAAGAGATTCAAGTTCTTGAACCTCAAAGCTCCAAAACTTTGCTCAAAAGCTCAAATCTTCAAAACGAAGTTAAAACAAGTGAAAAACTTGAAAGATCTAGAGGAAAAACATCAAAGATCGGTGAGGGGCGGCGGAAAGCTCACCTTGGCCGAAAATGGGGAAAAGCTCGCCCGTTTTCGGCTAAGGGACCCTTTTATAGTGGCTGGCCAGGCCACGTTCGGGGGCTGAATGTGCCTCCGCATGCATGCCATGTTCGGCGGCCGAACTTGAGGTTCAGCGGCCGAACCTGGACTTCCCTCACTTGTGCTTTCGGGGGCCTAAAGGCGCTCCCGAAGGCATGCATGTTCGGCGGCCGAACTTGAGGTTCGGCGGCCGAACCTAAGTTTTCCTCCAAGGTTGTTTTAATGCAAAAACTCATTTCCATTTTACTTAAAACCATGAAATACCTTAAAACATTTTATGAAAACATGTTTCTACCCTACTAGAGGCTTCCGACATCCGAGATTCCGCCGAACGGTAGGAATTCCGATACCGGAGTCTAGCCGGGTATTACATTCTCCCCCCCTTAAAAACATTCGTCCCCGAATGTACCTCAACTAGCACACATAGCATGGCATAAAACATAACATACATACATACATAGCACATAAACACATAGGGATCTAACCTTAAAAGAGATGAGGGTACTGCTGGAGCACAGACTCCCGTGTCTCCCAAGTGCATTCCTCCAAATTGTGGTGGTTCCACAGGACTTTCACCATCGGGATTTCCTTGTTTCTTAGCTTTCTGATCTGGGTGTCTATGATCCGTACTGGCTGTTCAACATAGGTGAGATCCTCTTGGACCTCCACATCAGGCTCACTAAGAACCTTGCTCGGATCTGACACAAACTTCCTCAACATTGAAACATGGAAAACCGGATGGATTTTTTCCATTGAAGCAGGTAAATCCAGCTTGTACGACACATTCCCAATCTTTTGCAAGATTTCAAAGGGTCCAATGTATCGTAGGGCTAGTTTACCTTTCTTCCCGAAGCGAACCACTCCCTTCATAGGAGACACCTTGAGCAATACCAGATCCCCCTCCTGAAACTCTAACTGCCTTCTGCGGACGTCTACATAACTCTTCTGCCTGCTTGCAGCAGTCTTGATTCTTTCTCTGATTATGGGTACTACCCTGCTGGTAATCTCTACAAGCTCAGGCCCTGCCAAGGCCTTTTTTCCAACCTCTTCCCAGCAAACAGGTGATCTGCACTTCCTTCCATATAAAGCTTCATATGGAGCCATCCCGATGCTAGCATGATGGCTGTTATTGTAGGCAAACTCCACCAAAGGTAGATGCTGCCTCCAAGAACCGCCAAAGTCTAGCACACACATTCTGAGCATATCCTCTATGGTCTGGATGGTCCTTTCTGACTGTCCGTCCGTCTGTGGATGGAAAGCAGTGCTAAAATCCAACCTGGTACCCATGGCGTTCTGCAGACTCCGCCAAAATCTGGAGGTGAACTGGGGCCCTCTATCTGACACTATCAAAACAGGAATCCCATGCAGCCTGACGATCTCATCAACATACACCTGCGCCAACTTGTCCACAGAATAGCCACTCCTGACAGGAATGAAGTGAGCAGATTTGGTAAGTCTGTCCACAATCACCCATATGGAGTCCAATCTGTTGGACGTCGCCGGTAACCCCACTACGAAGTCCATAGCTATATTTTCTCATATCCATTCTGGAATAGGTAGCGGGTTAAGCATTCCAGCCGGCTTCTGATGTTCCAGCTTCACCCTCTGACATACTTCGCAGGCTGACACAAACTGTAGCACTTCTTTCTTCATAGCTGGCCACCAATAAACCTTCTTCAGATCTTGATACATCTTGGTGGCTCTGGGGTGAATGCTGTATCTTGCATTATGAGCCTCTCTCATAATGTCTCCTTTTAGCCCTATGTCATCTGGTACACATAGTCTGCTCCCATAGCGGAGGATCCCCTTGCTGTCGAATCTGAACTCACTATCATTGCCTGACTGAACAGTCCTGGCAATCTTCACTAACTCCGGGTCCTCATGCTGTTTCTGAGCCACCTGCTCCAGAAACACGGGTGCCACTCTCATCTGGGCCACCAAGGCACCTGTACCAGATAACTCCATCTGTAGACCTTCCTCAATGAGCTTGTAGAGCTCCTTCACCACTGGCCTCCTCTCTGCCGATATGTGGGATAAGCTACCGAGTGATTTTCGGCTTAAGGCGTCTGCCACAACATTCGCCTTACCCGGATGGTACTGAATCTTGCAATCATAGTCACTCAGCAGCTCCACCCATCTTCTCTGTCTCAGGTTCAAATCTCTTTGACTCAGGATGTGCTGTAGGCTCTTATGATCCGTGAAGATCTCACATTTAACCCCATAGAGGTAGTGCCTCCACATCTTGAGTGCAAAGATTACTGCTGCCATCTCTAAGTCATGTGTGGGGTAATTCAACTCATGCTTCTTCAGCTGCCTAGAAGCATAAGCAATCACCTTCTCATTCTGCATTAGTACACAACCCAGTCCCACACGGGATGCATCACAAAAGATTGTAAAGTCCTCATCACTAGATGGCAGAGCTAAAACTGGTGCTGAAGTCAACCTCTTCTTAAGCTCTTCAAAACTCTCTTCGCACTGGTCGGTCCACAGAAACTTCTGATTCTTCCTGGTTAGTGTGGTCAGAGGAGCTGCTATCTTTGAGAAGTCCTGAACGAACCTCCTGTAGTAACCTGCCAAACCCAAGAAACTCCTGATCTCCGTCACTGAAGTGGGTCTAGGCCAGTTAGCCACAGTTTCTGTCTTCTTAGGGTCTACCTCTATACCATTCTCTGACACTACATGCCCCAAGAACGAAATGCTCCTCAGCCAGAATTCACACTTAGAGAACTTGGCATACAAGCCATGTTCCCTCAAAGTCTGCAGAACCAACCTCAGATGATGGGCATGCTCCTCTGCGTTCCTAGAATACACTAAGATATCATCTATGAAGACAATAACAAAGTGATCCAGGTATTGGCTAAATACTCTATTCATGAGATCCATGAATGTTGTAGGGGCGTTGGTTAACCCGAACGGCATCACAAGGAACTCAAAATGCCCATATCTGGTCCTGAAAGCTGTCTTCGGCACATCTTCATCCCTTATCCTTAGTTGATGGTACCCCGATCTTAGATCTATTTTGGAGAAACAACCCGCTCCTGCTAGCTAGTCGAATAGATCATCGATCCTTGGCAGAGGGTATCTATTTTTGGTAGTGACTTTGTTCAACTGCCTGTAGTCGATACAAAGTCTAAGGGATCCATCCTTCTTCCTCACAAACAAGACCGGAGCACCCTAAGGTGAGGTACTCTGTCGGATGAAGCCCTTCTCTACCAGCTCTTGCAACTGTTCTTTCAACTCCTTCAACTCGGCTGGGGCCATCCTGTAGGGAGGGATAGAGATCGGTCTAGTTCCAGGCGCCAACTCTATCTCGAACTCTATCTCCCTAGCAGGTGGTAAACCTGGAAGCTCATCAGGAAAGACATCCTGAAACTCTCTGACAACTGGCACTGAGGCTGGCTCCCTGATCTGACTGACTAGTTCTCTCACATGAGCTAAGTACCCCTGACATCCCTTCCTAAGCAACCTACGAGCCTGAAGAGCTGATATCAGACCTCTAGGTGTGCCCCTCTTGTCTCATCTGAAGACGACCTCTGACCCGTCCTGATCTCTGAACTTGACTACCTTGTCTCTGTAGTCCAAGGTAGCACCATAGGTAGATAGCCAATCCATCCCTAGAATGACGTCAAAGTCTGTCAAATCTAGAACCACAAGGTCGGCGGAGAGGCATCTTCCCTCAACAAAAACTAGACTGTACTGGCAGACTGACACTGCCACTGACGGGTCACACTTGGGTCCACTGACCCATAGGGGACACTCTAACCCAGAGACTATCAGACCCAACCTCTCAACGGCTCTCGGAGCAATAAATGAATGAGATGCACCCGGGTCCATTAATGCATACACATCAGAACACCCAATGACGAGATTACCTGACACCACGGTGTTGGATGTGTTAGCCTCTTGCTGAGTCATGGTGAAGATCCTGGCTGGAGCTGATGGACCTTCACCTCGGGAACCAGAAGAAGAGGCTGCCCCTCTCCCTCTACCTCTGCCACTGCCCTGAGTTGTGGCTGGAGCTGCTGGCTGTGCCACACTATCAGAAGCTGTCTGCTGGGGCTGGCCCATAAAAGGTGCTCTAGGACACTCCCGAGCTATGTGTCCCTCCTGTCCACATCTGAAACATGTATTAGTCCCAGCTCGACACACTCCCCTGTGCGGCCTTCCACATCTCTGGCATTCTGTACCATCTGAGCCTGAGCTCGAGCCACCGCCAAATCCCAGACCGGATTTCAACTTATTCCAAAACTTATTCTTCTTCGGCTTCTTGGTGGTGTTATCCCACCTCTTCTAACTTGAGCTCTGAGAAAAGAGACCTGGCCCTCCTCTGCCTGGGGTCTTAACCCCTGAAGACTGGGTCACTGACTGCTTCACTGACCCCTCAACTATAGCACTCGCCTCCATCCTTCGAGCCATATCCACCACAGTGTGGAAACTTTCTCTCTCAGCTGACTGAATCAACGAGGAGTACCTAGAATGCAGCTTCATAACATACCTCTTGGCTTTCTTCGTATCTGTATCTAGAGCTTGCCCTGAAAAAGGCAATAGCTCCAAGAATCTATCCGTGAACTCCTCTACACCCATGTGCTCTGACTGCCTCAGTTGCTCAAACTCAATCATCTTCAGTTCTCTGGAACTATCTGGAAAAGCCCATCCCGTGAACTCATTCGCGAATTCCTCCCATGTCATACCGTCTAGTCTCGGGTCCACATAACACTTGAACCATTCCTGTGCCTTCTTGCACTTTAAAGTGAACCCTGCCATCTGAATGGCCCTGCTGTCACTTGCCCCTAGCTCATCAGTTATTGTCTTTACTACTCTCAGATACTCAAAGGGGTCATCCCCTGACTTGTATTTGGGAGCATCCAGCTTGAGGTAATCTGTCATCTTTACTTTGCTCCCATCGGCTGAGCTAGGTCTGGAAGGTTGTGTAACTGGGGCTGCTGGTTCTGTAGGTGGTGGAGGTGGGGGTGCAGCATTCCCCGAGATGGGGTTTGCCGGGTTTGGATAGAAGGGTGAGGGTGGATAAGCTGGGTACTGTGTGTAAGGTGGATAGAAAGGTGGATAAGGCATGTAGGTAGGGTAGGGGTTAAAGCTGGAGTAATCCGATGTACCTCCCATCGGATACCCTGAACCCTGTGGGAAGGGTGGATAATGGGGTGGAAAACCATACCCCGAGGCCTGAACGCCTCCCTGAGACTCCCTTGTCCCTTCTTCCTCCATGCTCACATCCAGGTTCCCATCCCTCCTCTGATCCTCTTCCATAACCTCCCTCACATCTTAAGAACTTCCTCCTCTATCTGTCCCCCTTCTGCTAGCATCAAAAGACCTTCTAGGGTCCCTTGACACTCTTTCTCTATTTGCTCTACAAGACATTGCCCTAGGCAATGTAGGAGGACGGGCGCTCGTGCCCTCATCCTCAGGTGGCACTCCAGTCAATCGTGCAGATCGACGAGTTCCTCTCATCCTGTTTTCTGAAAAACAGTACACATCATACAAACATTAGCATCATATGGTTCATGTGGGCACACATGAACCCTCATCACATATACATCATTCATATCATAGCATCAATGCAAATGTATATAATCATGGCATTTCACATCATCATACAAGACAGGACTCCACATCCTATCCTAGTGGACATGATCTTCCTATTGTGCTTGACCTTCTAGAACATCTATGAGCCCGACACTCTAGGTCCGATCCTATGAACCTAGGGCTCTGATACCATTCTGTAACGACCCGGAAATCGGACCGTTACTGGCGCTAGGATCCGGGTCGGCTTAAGGCCGCCAAGACCCGTAGCAAGCCTGACATTCATCCTGAAAACCTGTTTAATCCCATACATGATCAACAACATACATAAAAATTTAAAACTTTTCCTTTAAACATCCAACTCAACCTGAACATACACTGTACATAGTCATAATCATAATCATGACCCCTCTGTGGGATCTCCTCAATGCCCCAATGGGCGAATACATCATAAGATGAGTTGACTTTCATGAACATTATAAAACATTTTTGATCATGTAATAAAAGGGATACCTCATACACAATGTCAAGCACGATATCTAATCCTCAATATCAATACATGACTGAAACTGTACTTTTACATAACATTAATACATTTATCATGTCCACACTATCTATTACATACACAGGACTTCAATACTCTTATGGATCTCCTGGTCTACCCTGTACCTGCAATCTTGGGGAAAATGGGAGAGGGATGAGCTACTAGAGCCCAGTGAGCAGAATAATAAAAACATTTAAATCATATGGATCATGGAATGCATCACATCACAGCTAATCACGTCAAGGATGAACTTGTCACCAATAGCCCTCTACATAGTCCAACTGTGCCAGAACGTAGAATGGGTCCTGGTCTTTCCCTTACATATCATAACATAACAGTGTCCAACTGTGCCAGAACGTAGAATGGGTCCTGGTCTTTCCCTTACATAGTGCCAGCGAACGTAGAATGGGTCCCACTGGTCTTACATTCCGTAGCGTACATATCACATCGTCATATCATAGATCGAGGGCTATGGATCATCCAACATTCATCCACATCAACATAAAAATATGCAATGCAACATATTCGTGAATTCTAATGCAAGCAACCTAATTCATCACATGGCATTCATGATGCATGAAACATGCTGAAAAGTTCATTCTTTGCTTTAAAACATAATAAGTTATTCCACTCACCTCTGGATAGCTCTGACCAAACACTGGGGCAACAGACTCACTGCGGGGGTCCTAGTTCCTCGGGTCCGAACCTACACAGGTGGACTCAAATGAGGGACCAAACATACATGGACATAACTCTAAACTATTCCCCAAAAACCCCCTAAAACATCATGGAATAATCATAGAAAAACATGCAAGAAAGGGCTGGACAGGGCACTTTCGGCGGCAGGTTCGACGGCCGAAAGTCCCTCCAGAGCCGAAAGTCAGGCAGGTTCGGCGGCACCTTCGGCGGCCGAAACTCCCAGACAGAGGCGAAACTCATGCATGTTCGGCGGCACTTTCGGCGGCCGAAGGTCCCAGACAGAGACGAAAGTCTCCTTTCGGGGGCAAGCTTCGGCAGCCGAAGGCTGCCTCCACAAGCACGTTCGGCGGCCGAAAGTTCCTTCGGCTGTCGAACCTGGTTTCTCCCAGAATGGCAGAAACTCAGCTCCCTTATGCATTTGTGCCTCCAATCTCATCCAAACATGCATAAACCTATTCTACAACATTTCCAAACATACACAAGCAAACATACAAGTTGCTAGGGGCATCAAACCATCAAAAACCCCAACTACAACACACAAGCAACTCACATTGTTCAAAAAAAATCACACCAAAAACCCATAAACATAACTATGACCTAAACATGCATTCTACCTCCATGAACTTCATAAAACTTACTTAAAACATAACATAAGCTAGAGATCGACTCTTACCTCTTGAAGATAGAGAGTAGAGGCGACCAAACTTGGAGTTGGAAGAGATTCGAGTTCTTGAACCTCAAAGCTCCAAAACTTTGCTCAAAAGCTCAAATCTTCAAAACGAAGTTAAAACAAGTGAAAAACTTGAAAGATCTAGAGGAAAAACATCAAAGATCGGTGAGGGGCGGCGGAAAGCTCACCTTGGCCGAAAATGGGGAAAAGCTCGCCCGTTTTCGGCTAAGGGACCCTTTTATAGTGGCTGGCCAGGCCACGTTCGGGGGCCGAATGTGCCTCCGCATGCATGCCATGTTCGGAGGCCGAACTTGAGGTTCGGCGGCCGAACCTGGACTTCCCTCACTTGTGCTTTCGGGGGCCTAAAGGCACTCCCGAAGGCATGCATGTTCGGCGGCCGAACTTGAGGTTCGGCAGCCGAACCTGAGTTTTCCTCCAAGGTTGTTTTAATGCAAAAACTCATTTCCATTTTACTTAAAACCATGAAATACCTTAAAACATTTTATGAAAACATGTTTCTACCCTACTAGAGGCTTCCGACATCCGAGATTCCACCGGACGGTAGGAATTCCGATACCGGAGTCTAGCCGGGTATTACAGTCATGGTGAACATATCTCTACCCTTCTAGAGGATTCCAGCATCCGAGATTCCACCGGACTACAGGATTTCCGATGCCAGACTCTAGCCGGGTATTACATTCTCCCCCCCTTAAGAACATTCGTCCCCGAATGTTCCTCAAATAAAGAAACACAGAAAGAAGAGGAAAATCTAACCTTAAAACAGATATGGATACTGCTGGAGCATAGATTCCCGTGTCTCCCAGGTGCACTCTTCTATATTGTGGTGGTTCCATAGGACTTTCACCATCGAAATCTCCTTATTCCTCAGCTTTCTGATCTGCGTGTCAAGAATCCGCACTGGCTGCTCTACATAGGTGAGATCTCCAAGGATCTCCACATCAGGTTCACTAAGAACCTTACTCGGATCTGATACAAACTTCCGTAGCATAGAAACATGAAACACCGGGTGAATCCTTTCCATAGAAGTAGGTAAATCCAGCTTGTACGACACATTCCCGATCTTCTGCAAGATCTCAAAGGGTCCAATGTACCGTGGAGCTAGCTTACCCTTCTTTCCAAAACGAACCACTCCTTTCATTGGAGGCACCTTTAGCAATACCATATCATCCTCCTGAAACTCTAGCTGTTTCCTGTGAACGTCTGCATAGCTTTTCTGCCTGCTCTGAGCAGTTCTGATTCTCTCTCTGATAAGGGGCACCACTCTGCTGGTGATTTCCACTAACTATGGCCCTGCAAGAGCCGCTTCTCCTACTTCTGCCCAGCAAACCGGTGATCTGCACTTCCTCCCATACAAAGCTTCATAAGGAGCCATCCCTATGCTAGCATAATGGCTGTTATTGTAGGCAAATTCCACTAAAGGTAGATGCTGCCTCCAAGAACCGCCAAAGTCTAACACACACATTCTGAGCATGTCCTCTAGAGTCTGGATGGTCCTCTCTGACTGTCCGTCAGTCTGTGGATGGAAAGCAGTGCTAAACTCTAACCTTGTGCCCATAGCACTCTGCAGACTCCGCCAAAACCTGGAGGTGAACTGAGGTCCTCTATCTAATACTATAGACACTGGGACTCCATGCAACCTTATTATCTCTTCCATATAGACCTGTGCTAACTTATCCACAGAGTAAGTACTCCTAACAAGAATGAAGTGAGCAGATTTAGTCAGTCTGTCCACAATCACCCATATGGAGTCTAGTCTGTTGGACACTGCCGGTAAGCCCACTACAAAATCCATAGCTATGTTCTCCCATTTCCACTCTGGAATCGGCAGTGGGTTAAGCATTTCAGCCGGCTTCTGATGTTCCAGTTTCACCCGCTGGCAAACTTCACAGGCGGACACAAACTGTGCCACTTCTTTCTTCATAGCTGGCCACCAATACACTCTCTTCAGATCTTGATACATCTTGGTGGCTCCTGGGTGAACACTGTACCTAGCATTATGAGCTTCTCTCATAATGTCTCCTTTCAAACTGATGTCATCTGGTACACATAGTCGACTCCCATAGCGGAGGATCCCTTGGTTATCCAATCTGAACTCTGCATTGTTTCCTGACTGAACAGTTCTGGCAATTTTCACTAACTCAGGGTCCTCATGCTGTTTCTTAGCCACCTGCTCCAGAAACACTGGTGTCACTCTCATCTGTGCTATTAACGCACCTGTACCAGACACTTCTAGCTGTAGCCCTTCGTCGATGAGCTTATAAAACTCCATCACTACTGGTCTTCGCTCTGCCGCTATATGGGATAAACTGCCAAGTGATTTCCGGCTTAGGGCGTCGGCCATAACATTTGCCTTACCCGGATGATACTGGATCTTACAATCATAGTCACTGAGCAGTTCTACCCACCTTCTCTACCTCAAGTTCAGCTCTCTCTGACTCAAGATGTACTGTAAACTCTTGTGATCAGTAAAGATTTTGCATTTAACCCCGTAAAGGTAATGCCTCCACATCTTGAGTGCAAAGATAACTGCTACCATCTCTAGGTCATGTGTGGGTAATTCAACTCGTGCTTCTTCAGCTGCCTAGAAGCATAAGCGATCACCCTCTCGTTCTGCATTAAAACACAACCTAGTCCCACTCGGGATGCATCACAGAACACTGTGAAGTCCTCATTACTGACTGGCAGAGCTAACACCGGTGCTGATGTTAATCTTCTCTTAAGCTCTTCGAAGCTTTCTTCACAGGGATCCGACCAGACAAACTTCTAGTTCTTCTGAGTCAGTTTGGTCATAGGAGCAGCTATTTTTGAGAAGTTCTGAACGAACCTCCTATAGTAACCTGCCAAACCCAAAAAGCTTTTAATCTCAGTTACTGTCGTGGGTCTGGGCCAGTTAGCTACAGCCTCTATCTTCTTAGGGTCTACCTCAATACCTTCTACCGACACTACATGCCCTAAGAATGAAATGCTCCTCAACCAAAACTCACACTTCGAGAACTTGGCATATAATCCATGCTCTCTCAGTGTCTGCAGAACTATTCTCAGATGCTGGGCAGGCTCCTCTGCATCTCTGGAATACACTAAGATATCATCGATGAAGACAATAACAAAGTGATCCAGATACTCGCTAAAAACTCTATTCATGAGATCCATGAATGCT
Source organism: Manihot esculenta (assembly GCF_001659605.2). Lineage (NCBI taxonomy): Eukaryota > Viridiplantae > Streptophyta > Magnoliopsida > Malpighiales > Euphorbiaceae > Manihot > Manihot esculenta. Next base: position 11,819,544 of record NC_035161.2, read on the forward strand.
GCAGGGGCATTAGTCAACCCGAACGGCATTACTAAGAACTCATAATGCCCATATCTGGTCCTGAAAGCTGTCTTTGGTACATCTGCTTCTCTGACTCTCAACTGATGATACCCGGACCTCAGATCTATTTTAGAGAAACAACCTGCTCCAGCTAGCTGGTCGAATAGATCATCGATCCTAGGCAGGGGATATTTATTCTTGATAGTGACTTTGTTCAACTGTCTATAGTCGATACAAAGTCTGAGGGATCCATCCTTCTTCCTGACAAACAGCACTGGAGCACCCCAAGGTGAGGTACTAGGGCGGATGAAACCCTTATCTACCAACTCTTGCAGCTGCTCTTTTAGCTCTTTTAACTCTGCTGGTGCCATCCTGTAAGGAGGAATAGAGATAGGTCTGGTACCAGGCAGTAGTTCTATTTCAAACTCTATCTCCCTATCAGGTGGTAGTCCTGGAAGCTCGTCTGGAAAGACATCTGGGAATTCTTGGACTACTGGTACCGAGGTTGGTTCCCTAACCTGCTTATCTAGCTCTCTCACATGAGCTAGAAACCCCTGACAACCCCTCCTAAGCAACCTACGAGCCTAAAGGGCCGAGATCAAACCTCTGGGTGTACCCCTCTTGTCTCCTCTGAAGACACAAGCTGACCCATCTTGATCTCTGAGACTAACTACCTTGTCTCTACAGTCCAAGGTAGCACCATATGTAGATAGCCAATCCATCCCTAGAATGAAATCAAACTCCGTCAAATCTAGAACCACAAGGTCAGCTGGAAGGCATCTACCCTCTATGAACACTGGACTGAAACGACAGACTGACTCTGTCACTGATGGGTCACATTTGGGTCCACTGACCCAGAGAGGACACTCCAACTCAGAAATGATCAGACCCAACCTCTCTACGGCTCCAGAAGCAATGAAGGAATGAGAAGCACCAGGGTCCATCAAAGCATACACATCAGAACACCCAATGATGAGATTACCTGACACCACAGTGTTAGATGTGTTAGCCTCCTCCTGAGTCACAGTGAAGATCCGTGCTGGGGCTACCGGACCTCCTCCTCGGGAACCTACTGCTGGAGAAGAGGCTGACCCTCTTCCTCTACCTCTGCCACTGCTCGAAGGCATGGCTGGAGCTACTGGCTGTACCACACTGCCTGAGCTCATCTGCTGGGATGGTGCCACAAAGGTTGCCTGAGGACATTCCCGAGCAAAATGTCCCTCCTGCCCACACTTAAAGCAACCTGAAGATCCCATCCGACAAGCTCCTTTGTGTGGTCTCCCACATCTCCCACATACTAGACTGCTTGCGCCAGAGCTTGAGCCACTACCCATTCCCAGACCAGATTTAATCTTGCTCCAGAACTTATTCTTTGTTCCTTTTGCCTTTGCCCATTTCTTGCTGCCTGAAGTTGCTGCACTGGGGGTCTTAGAACCCGAAGACTGTGCCACCTGCTGTTTTACTACTCCCTGAATGATGGCACTCGCCTCCATCTTTCTGGCGGCATCCACAATAGAGTGGAAACTCTCTTTCTCTGCTGGAAGAATCAAGGAGGAATACCTAGAATGCAGTCTCATGGTATATCTCCTTGCCTTCTTCTGGTCAGTGTCATAAGCCTGACCCACATACTGAAGCAGATCTAGGAACTTGTCTGTGTATTCATCTACACTCATCTCCTCAGTCTGCCTCAACTGCTCAAATTCTATCACTTTCAGCTCTCTGGAACTGTCAGGAAAAGCTCATCCTGCAAACTCATTGGCGAACTCTCCCCACGACATGCTGTCCAACCTGGGGTCCACATAATTCTTGAACCACTCTCGAGCTTTCTTGCATTTGAGTGTGAACCCTGCCATCTCAATGGCTCTGCAATCATCAGCTCCCAACTCATCGGTTATCATCTTAACCGTTCTGAGGTACTCAAATGGATCATCTCCCATATTGAACTTAGGAGCATCCAACTTCAGATACTCTATCATTTTCACTTTACTTCCCTCAGCTGAGCTAGGTTGAGGTACTTGGACAACAGAAGCTATTGGTTCTGGTTCTGGTGGTGATGCAGAAGGTGCTGAACTTGGATCTGGGTATGCTGAACTGGGGTGGAAAGGTGTGGGTGGATACATGGGATATGATGGGTAAAAAGGAGGATAAGGCATGTAAGGCATGTAGGTAGGATATGGGGTAAAACTGGAGTAATCCGATGTACCTCCCATCGGATACCCCGGGCCCTGAGGAAAGGGTGAATAATGGGGTGGATAACCAAACCCCGAGGCCTGAGCGCCTCCCTGAGATTCTCCCATACCCTCGTCAGATCTGCCCATACCCATACTTTCATCTCTTGACTGATCAACATCCATAGCCTCCCTCACTTCCTCTGAGCTCCCTCCTCTTTCTACTCCTCTTCTGCTCTCGTCAAAAGACCTTCTAGGGTCCCTTGACGTACCCTCCCTGCTTGATCTTTGCGACCTCGCCCTTGGCAACGCAGGAGGACGAGCAGCTGCACCCGCACTTTCTGGTGGGACTCCAGTCAATCGTGCAGATCGACGAGTTCCTCGCATCTTAACTCTGAGAACACAACACATAACATAGCACATCAGCATATAAACATCACATATCAATAATGCACATGCATAACCATGGCATTTCACATCATCAAATAGACAGGACTCCACATCCTAGCCTAGTGAACATGATTTCCTATTATGCTTGACCAACTATAACCTCTATGAGCCTGACACTCTCTCTATAGGTCCGACCATAGGAACCTAAGGCTCTGATACCAATCTGTAACGACCCAAAAACCGGACTGCTACCGGCGCTAGGATCCAGCTCGGCTTAAGGCCGTCGGGATCCGTAGCAAGCCTGTTATACCCTTTGTGTACCTGTAAACTCCCATACATGATCATCCATTTTCTGTGAAAAAAATAAAACTTTGCTCTGTACCAAGGTTCCACCTGTGCATGCACTATCTCTGTGCACAGACCCCCCTTACTAGAGCCCTCATCAAAAACTCCAGTTGGGTCCACACAATAACAGTTAAACCTGGTTTTTCACATTCGCATAAAATATTTACATAAACAGATCATGTATACAAAAAGGTTTACAATACAAATAGGTCAAGCACAATTCTAACTTTATACAAAGCTATTACATCTCTTTACAATAGTACATGTCTACATTAACCTATACAAAACTCTTTACTCTTTCAGTACCCTGCTGAACATCCCCTGTACTCTGGACCTGCAACACTGGGGTTAAGGGAGAGGGATGAGCTACTATAGCCCAGTGAGTAGAACAATAAAACATGCTCTCATGGAATGCATCACAACACAGACAATTCACATAATCTCGGGTGAACATGTCCCCAATTAGTCCCGAGATCCTAATCTCGTGCCAGGCCGTAGAATGGGGTCCTCGTCTTCCTGTACACAACATAACTTACCATAAACCGTGCCAGGCAGTAGAATGGGGTCCTGGTCTTTCTCAGGGACTATTGGATCATCCACTATCACCCACACAACACAGATAAGGAATGCAATGCAGCATATTGGTGATTTCTAGTGCAATCATCCTACTGCATAGTCATAGTGCATGAAACAAGCTAAAAGCATTTAATGTCTCAAGTTAAAGGACTTAAGTTTAGTTCCACTCACCTCTGGCTGACTCTGAACTGACTCAGAAGCAGTGCTCACTGCTGATTTCTTTGGTTCCTCTGGTCTGTGCCTACACAGATGAACTCACATGAGGGACCAAACTAGCTCAAGAACATCTCTATCAAACTCCCCAAAACCCCCCTAACAGCTCCTAAAACAATCACATAAAGCATGCAAAAGAAGGCTGGACAGGGCACTTTCGGCGGCACGTTCGGCGACCGAATGTCCCTTCCAGAGATGAAACTCAAGCACCTTCAGTGGCCGAACTTCACCTTCGACAGCCGAACCCTTTCGAGGGCAAGGTTCGGGGGCTGAAAGGCACTCCAGAGACGAAAGTCTCAAACCTTCGGCGGCACCTTCGACGGCCGAAACCTCGCTCCAGAGCCGAAAGTCCAAACTTTCGGGGGCAAGCTTAGGCAGCCGAAACCACCTCCTCAGCATGTTCGGCGGCCGAACCCTCTTTCGGCGGCCAAAACTGGATTTTCCAGTTAGGCAGAAACTTATTCTGCTTCATGCAAACGTGCCCAAACTTCACTTAAACATGCAACCAACAAAGCCACAACCTGCATATACTCAAGTATAGGCACAAAGGGGTCCAAAACTAACTTAGAACCCCAAACAAACAACACAACCAACACATAAGCATGCTTTGACCAAAACTCAACCAAAAACCTCAACTTAACCTAAACATGCATATCTACCCAAATAACTCCATAAAACCTTCAGAAAACACAAGAGAAGCTAAGGATCCACACTTACCTCTGAAAGATCTTGAGGATAGGTGATCCTAACGTGGAGATATGGAGAATCAAGCTCTCAAAGTCTCCAAACTTCACAACTTTGGTCTTTTGCTCAAAACCTTCAAAAAAACATAAAAAATCTCTCAAAGCTTGGAAAGATTTGAAGAAATCATGAAACACACCCAAGGAAGAGCATGGTCTCACCTTTGCCTGTGAAAATGGAAGAAACTTATCCATTTCACCGACCTAGGGCCTTTTATAGGTGGCTGGCCAGACCACCTTCGGCGGCCAAACGTGAAACCGAATGCCATGCATGTTCGGCGGCCGAAAACGCACCTTCAGCGGCTGAACCTTGCATTTCTTCCTTGGCTCTTTTCTTTCAAAACAAACTCATTTCCTTTATACTTAAAACATTAAAACATATCAAAACACTATAGCAAAACATATCTCTACCCTTCTAGAGGATTCCAGCATCCGAGATTCCACCAGACTACAGGATTTTCGATGCTAGACTCTAGCCGGGTATTACAGTTGTCTTCTCTGGAGGAGCATTGCCGCGAGTGAGATGAGGCCAGAGCTCAACATGACGAGGCATAGGCTCAATGTGAGGCAGCTAAGATTCAATGGGATGAGGCCCAGGCCCAGTGCGAGGTGGTGATGGTTCAAAGAGAGGAAGCCTTAGCCCGAGTTGTTGTCCTTGAGCAGGAGCTCAACAAGCACATCGAGGACCTGAAAGGCATGGCCTCGGCAGCGAAAGAGTCACGGCTTCAGCAACAGTAACTCCGCCAAGAGGTCACTTCTCTTAAGGAGAGGTGTTCTGCCTTGCTAAAGGATGCCCAACTCACGAAGGACAGGGTTCAGTTGGCTTGTGAGGAGCGCCTGTAGGAGTACAAGGACTTTGCTGAGCTGAAGGACAAGATTGAGCAGGTCTGCGAAGTGTGACTTTCGGAGTAAAAGGCTTCTGAAGCGATGAAAGAAGATCTATATAATTCAGCCTTTCGCATGTTTGCCTCTGGGTTCAATCAAGGCTTGAAGGCAGCCAAGGATGCCCCCTCCGCCCCATTGGCTCACCTTTGAGCTCCTAAAGTCGATTCTGATGGCAAAGAGGTGCGTTACGGAGAGGATGATAACCCATTACTTAAAGGAGCTCCTCCCCCGCCAGCTAGACCCCAAGTAGAGGATAGTGTAAATAAGCCCTTGAATGACCTTGTTAGTTTGGGCTCATCTTCTGTACCCTTAAATAAATAAATAAAGATGTTGTTTTTTCCACTTCGTCTTTGTTCTTTTTTTTTTTGCCTTTATATTTTTTGTCTCTTTACTTTGATGTTTGAATGTATGGGATCTGGGAGTGTGTAGTTGATAATGCATGACATTCCACCTTGGCGTATGTCTCATTTATACTTAGATTATTTTTTGCTTAGACTGCCTTCTAGCTTTGCCGATATGCTCAAACCTTTTAAGAATTAAACCATTTTCTCCATCTGACTTGTGGATTTCTTCTAACTTAACTTAATTATAAAAGCCTTAAGTCGGATGCCCACTTAGAAAATTTCAACTCACTTAACTTTACTTAATTAATGGATCAGGCTGTCTCTTCTGGGACTTTTCCAAACGAGCTGGCCCGGGCTAAGAACTCGGTGTCTGTCTAAGCTTCTGACTCGCGAGTTTTTCTTATTTCTATGAGGGCATTTTTGTCTTTTATTCACAACCTCCTCATTATTGTGAGCTTGGATATATAATACTTAGAACAATAATTTGTTTATACAAGTGTCCCCTACGAGATGATTTTTTGGGTCTGTCCCTATTACGAACCCAGAAACCTTATCCTTTTTGATGTAATCTTCTGACAGACATTATGGGCTAAATATTTTGAGTTGTGGGTCTCGCTTGGATGGGGAGCTCGGCCTTTTGTCATTTTCCTTTACTTGGCTCATCTTGTTAAGTGTTTGTTCGCTGTGAGCTAATCCGAGCTGGGAGCACGACTCTTTGCTTTCATTTGTCCTTTGTGTGTTTTATGGTTGTGGGCTTCTTCGTTCAAGGAGCTCAGTTTTTACTATTTCTTCCACACTTAGCTTTATTCTGCTTGATTGTTTACATGTTACAAGTCCGTCTGAATTGTGAGCTCGTTTGTTCCACAAATTCGGAAGCTCGGATTTTTGTTTTCGGTTTTTAAGTACCTCGAGCCTCTTTAATGAGGTCGGACTTGCTTTCCTGCTTCCGTACTGGGCCGTATACAGGCTGTATTTTAGTCTGTCTATTTTTTTTCTTGTTTTGCCTTAGCCTTTCTTTTGCAGGGAGGCTTAGCATCGTTGTTTTCTTTGTCGACCTTTCCCTTCGCAGCTCGGTTTAGTGGTGCTGGCATTATTGTCCGAGGCCAGTTACCGACCTCACTGGAGGCTTTGCTTCTTTTTTAGCTCGGATTTTGCATGGCCTCACTTGGGATTCAGGCATGTCAGCCTTACTGTCGCTTCCAGGCTCGTTGGCCTTGCACAAGATTCAGGCTCCTTGGCCTTACTGTCGCTTCATCTTCTCAGCTCGATTTTGTGGTCCTGGCGATCATTTTCTAAGGCCAGTCACCCACCTCATTGAGGGCTTGTTTTCCTCTCAGCTCAGTTTTGTGGTACTGGCGGTCATTTTCTGAGGCAAGTCACCCACCTCACTAAGGTCTTCAATCTCTCTCAGCTTGATTTTGTGGCACTGGCGGTAATTTTTTGAGACCAGTCACCCACCTCACTGAGGGCTTCAATACCTCTCAGCTCAGTTTTATAGTAATGGAGATCATTTCTTGAGGCCAGTCACCCACCTCACTGAGGGCTTCAATCCCTCTCATCTCGGTTTTGTGGTGCTAGCGGTCATTTTCTGAGACTAGTCACCCACCTCACTGAGGGCTTTAATTCCTCTCAGCTCGGTTTTGTAGTGCTGGCAGTCATTTTCCGAGGCCTGTCACCCACCTCACTGAGGGCTTCAAGTGCTTGTTCTTCTTTTTTAAGAGATAATTTGGACACATAGTATGATAATAATAGTCTTTCTCATTCATTCATATTTTCATATTACAGACGTTTTTAGAGTACAGAGTGTTACATTGTACATTTTTTTAAGGAAAGTACCTATTCAGATGTTGGATATCCCAAGCATGAGGCTCCGGGTTCCCTTGTAGGTCTTCAATCCAGTATACTCCAGGCTTGACAACTTTAGTTATCCTGAAGGGGCCCTTCCAAGTTGGTGCCAACTTCCCTACTGCTGCTCTTTTTCCTATAGCTTTTAGTTTTCTCAGGGCTAGATCTCCAACCTTCAGGCTTCTTTCTCTAACCCTCTGATTGTAGTAGCGGGCTGTTTTTTGTTGATAAGTGGTAGTGCGCATTTGAGCTTCTTCTCTGATCTCCTCTAATGTGTCTAGATTGCTTCTCAGCTTTTCACCGTTGGTTTCTTTATTGTTGAATTGGACATGGTGAGAAGGGATTTGCAGCTCGATGAGGACTACTACCTCAATGCCGAATGCTAGTGCGAACGGTGTTTCCTTCGTTGGCGTCCGAGGGGTAGTCTTTAACGCCCATAGGATGCTGTTGAGTTCGGCCATCCAATTCTTCTTTGCTCCATCCAGTCGCTTTTTTAAGCCCTAAAGGATAGCTCGGTTCATAACCTCCGTCTGGCCACTGGTTTGAGGGTGGGCTATCTAGGAGAACTTGTGCCAGATGCCCATGTTCCTTGTGAAATCCTTGAAGGTCTTACAGTTGAACTACTTGCCATTATCTGAGATAAGCAACGTCGATATCCCAAATCTGCAGATAATGTTGCCCCAGATGAAGTCTATCACTTTGCGTGCTGTGGTGGTGGGGACGGCCTCAGCTTCAGGCCACTTTGAGAAGTGCTCCACTGCTACTATCACAAACTTCTTTTGTCTCGTAGTCTTTGGGAAAGGTCCCAAGATATCTATGCCTCTGACTATGCGGTTGTCGAAACCGATAAAAAATAACCTTTTTGGTTATCAACAATTTTGCAACTGTAGATAGTGGCAAAAGGATCGAATCCATAGGGAATTGATACTTACCTATTTTCCTTATCAAGACCAAGAAAATAAACTGAAAGCAGAATAAACTGAAGGTAAATAAACTGAAAGTAAAATAAAGGGGGGGGTTTTGAGATTGATTCAATTAAACTAATAATGAAAGCAATAAAGTAAAGCGAATAATAAAATAAAGAAATTCAAATATGAGAAAAGGTCTAGTTGAAGAATTGGATCCACTTCAGTTGTTGGAATTGATCATTGATACTGACTCGCGGTTGTCGAAGCCGGTCAAAAATAACCTCTACGGTTATCAACAATCTTACAACTGCAGATAGTGGTAAAGGATCGAATCCACAGAGAATTGAATACTTATCTATTTTTCAAAACAAGATCAAGAGAATCAACTGAAAGCACAATGGAAAGCAAGTAAATCAAGAGTAAAGTGCAATAAAGTAAAAAAGGGGGATTTTGAGATTGTTTTGACTAACAACTATTGAAAGCAATTAAAATAGCAAGTAAACAAAATAAGAGAGGAAATCAATATGAAAAAGGTCTAGTTGAAGATATGGGTCCACTTTGGTTGTTTGGGTTGATCATTGAAACTTAGGTTTTCTTAATTCATTCAATAGATTAGTTATGGGGGTGGAAAACGCTTCTCACCACCATGTCTCTCCTTATGATTAAATCAATTAGGGAACGTCCTCTAATCAATTACTAATTAACAAATTGCCAAGGAACGTCATTGGGCCATAGGCATCAAAACAATTGTCAATTGCATAAAGAATGAGAGAGATCCAATCCTAGCTACTCAAACGCATGAGATGTTGCTAGATCATGCAATTCCTTAGTTTTTACACCAAGTGTTCTTAGGTCAGAATATTTTCAGCAATTATGGACTAACAAATATCCTAACTAACAATCAATTAACTTTGCAATCAAGAATCAAGTGGCCAATTTGATCAAAACAACAAAGCAATCTTAGAATTAAGCACAATTGCATGAATATTGAATAAACCAAAAGCAAACACTTTATGTTTAGATCTCACAACCCTTTAAACAACCTTAGTTTCAACCAAACTTGAACTAGAATTAAGGTTTCAGCCACTCATGGCTGAACAAAAACAGAAAATAAAAGAGAAGAAAGGAAGAAGATGAAGAACTAAAGGGAAGAACCCTTAGAGAAGCCTTGGCGAATCCTTGGAGAAGTTGTGTGGAACAAAATCTGCCTCTTCATGTCTTCTTGAAGCCTTTAAATAGGTCTTAGGAGGCTGCCTAGGGTTTCTTGGATGTCCATGCATCTTTTGGAGGCTGCCCAAAGTGCCCTTGTGTCTTCTATGTGCATGTGAAGAGTTGTAAGGGCTTTTTGGTCTTTGTTGTTGCCCAAGGTGTATCCAAGAAGCCTTCTTCACATTATTCATGCACTAAAGAGGAAGGTGGAGCCTTGATTTGAATATTGAATGTGCATAGCATAAAGTGGGAAACATGTGATCTCCAAGATTTGGCTTATTGGACAAGGAGGAGGCTGTTCGGGGGCACTTTCGGCCGCCTAAGTTTAGTTTCGGAGGCTGGACTTTTGGCTCTGGACGGAAGGTTCGGTGGCTGAAGGTGCTTCCGAAGGTGGTGGAGTTTCGGCTTCCGAACTTCACTTTTGGCTTCCGAAAGTGGCTTTTCTGTTTTTGGCACTTTTTGGCATTTTTAAGAGCATTTTCTCCGGATTGTTTCTTTATACCTAATACCTGTAAAACATGATTAAAACCACAAAATTAGGTAGAATAGGTGCAAATAAACATCAATAAAATCATGATAATATGGGCTAAAATATGCTCTATCAGATACTAAGGTTCTTTTGTTTGATTCAATAAATTAGTTATGGAGATGGAAGACGCTTTTCACCACCATATCCCTCCTTAAGCATAAATCAATTAGGGAACGTCCTCTAACTAATTACTAATCAACAAGTTGCCAAGGAACGTCCTTGGGCCTTTGGCATCTAACAACTGTCAATTGCATTAAGAAATAGAGAGACCTAATTCTAGCTACCCAAACGCATGGTGATATTGCTAGATCATACAATTTCCTTAGCTTTTACATCAAGAGTTACTTATGTTTGAATAATCTAAGCAATTACGGACTTAAAACTATCCAAACTAACAGATTATTACCTTGCAATCAAGAATCAATTAGCCTTATTGATCTAAATAACAAAACAACAATGGAATTAAGCATGAAATTGCATAAATATTGAAAAACAAAAGATAAACAATATATGTTCAGATCTCCCAATCTATAAAACAACTAAAGTTTCAACCAATCTTCAACTAGAAAAAAAGGTTTCAGCCACTCATGGCTGAAACAAAACCAAAAATAAAGAAAGAGATGAAGAAGAGATGTGGCCACTTGCAATCCCGTATGTGTGTCCAAGGGAGAGTAGAAAAAGCATGGGGAGGCTCCTTATGTGTCTTTTTATAGTTGAAAGTATTGCCCTAGGTCTCCTTGATGAGGTGGAACCTTCTTTTGAATTTCAAAATTTGAATCTTGATTACTTGGGAGGCAAGTATGTCTTCTTGAGATTTGGCTTCCTAAACAAGCTGAATTTTGAATTTTAAATTTTGAATGTGCTTCTTCTTGAGATTTGACTTCTTGAATAAAGGAAAGACTTCTTGAAGATTTGTAATTTGAATTTCAAATTACTCTGCTGAATGTACTTTCCTTATTTACCACTTTCCTTATTTGTCTTCACTTCAGCTGCAACTTGACTTGGGCAACAAGCTTGTTCTCTTTTATCCTATTTTAGGTAGTTTTAAGAGCATTTTCTCCAAATTACCCTTTTACACCATTTTCTGCAAAATAAGATCAAAATCAAAAAATTAGGCAGAAAAAGTGTAAATTAACATTAATAACATCATAATAAAATGGTCTAAATTTAGACTGATCAGCCCCACTGTGAAAATGGCCAAGGGCTGGATATGCTGGACTGAAGTGTAGCTGGGATGTTAATGACGTTGGCAAACCTTTGGCAGACGTCGCATTTTCTGACGAATTCCTCTGCTTTTTTTACTATGGGCCAGTAGTAGCCTTGTTTGAAAATTTTATTTGCCAACGTGCTTGCTCCTTCATGTGCTCCACAGACTCCCTGGTGTATCTCCTCAATCACCCTAGCTGCTTCCTTTGGACCCACACATCAAAACCACGGGCTGGATTTTCCCCTTCGGTATAGAGTCCCCCTTACTGCTTGATAGTTGGCAGCTCGGGCTACAATTTTTTTTCGCTTCAGCTTTGTCTTCAGGGAGCTTCCCATTTTCTAAGTACTCCAGGTACGGGGTCATCCAGTTATGCCTTTCATCGATCTGCATTATTGCGACAGGCTTCTCAAAGCTGTATGTATACTTCGTCCGGGAGCTGTTCTAGCTCTTCTTCAGATAACCGACTAAGCAGGTTTGCTTCTTCATTTCCTCTCGAGGTATCCTCTGGTATTGCATCATAATTCCCTGCTCGCTGAGTTCGGCTTCTACAGCTCTCACATTCGCCAAATACTTCTGCATGGTAGGGTCCCTTGCTTGGTATGCTCTCGTTACTTGGTTAATCACCATCTGAGAGTCGCTACTTATTTTGAGATCGGTTGCCCCCACTTCCATTGCTATCAGCATCCTGTTTATTAGAGCTTCATATTCTACCATGTTATTACAGGTGGTAAACTTTAGTTGTAGGGCGTAGCAGACCTTGAATCTTTCTGGGCCTTTTAACAGTATTCCAGCTCCACTGCCCTCAGCACTAGACGCCCCATCTACAAATAGCTTCCAGTTGAATTCTCGTGAGGACTGCCCTTTGCTTTCTCCTCCTGCAACACTCGGCGACTCTTTCCTGAGCTCTAGCTGCTCTTCATTGAAGGAGCACTCTGCTATGAAGTCAGCAAGGGCTTGAGCTTTGATAGTTGTCGGAGGTCAATATTCAAGGTAGTATGGGTGATTTTGATAGACTAGGCGAGCATCCGATCTGACGTTTTTAGCCTATGAAGAATTTTCTTCAAGGGCTGATCCATCATCACAACTCCCTGATGGCTTTCAAGATAGACTCTGAACTTTTTTACTGCCAACAGCAGGGCGAACGCCAGTTTCTCTATGTTCAAGTATCTGACCTCAACATCTTTGAGCATCTTGCTGACATGAAAGACTGGCTTTTGCTCTCCTCTTTCTTCCCTTTCTAGTACTGCACTTATGGCTTGCTCTGAGGCCGCTAGGTAGATCAGGAGTTCTTCCCTGGCTAGTGGGTTGCTGAGCACGTGTGGTGAGCTAAGGTATTGCTTGAGGGTGTTGAAGGCCTGTTGGCAATCTTCTGTCCACTCAAATTTGGGTACTTTTCTTAGTTTCTTGAAGAATGGCAGGCACTTTTCTGCAGATTTTGACATAAATCGGTTGTGCGCTTCCACCCTCCCTGTGAGCCTCTACACATCCCTTACATAGGTTTGCTCTAGCATTTTCAGTATGGCTTCTACCTTCTCCAGGTTTGGCTCGATGCCCTTCCCACTGACCATGTAGCCCAAGAATTTTCCTCCTCTGATGAAGAAAGTGCACATTGCTGGGTTCAGCCTCATTCTGTATTGCTCCAATGCTCCGAATACTTCTTTTAGGTCGACCAAGTGCTGTTGGAAGGTCTGACTCTTCACCACCATATCATCTACATATACTTCCACATTCCTCCCTATCTGGCCTTTGAAAATTTTATTCATCAGTCTCTGGTATGTTGCCCATGCGTTTTTCAGCCCGGAGGGCATGGCCCTGTAGCAATAAGCCCCATCTTCAGTTATGAACAAGGTCTTCTCTTCATTCGACCTGTCCATTGGAATTTGATGATAACCAAACATTGCATCAAGGGATGACATATAATCAAAGCCGGCCGTGGAATCGACCATTTTAATAATGTCAGGGAGGGGATAACAATCTTTTGGACAGGCCTGGTTCAGGTCGGTGAAGTCTATACACATTCTATATTTGCCATTTGCTTTTTTTACTAACATAGGGTTTGCTAACCACTGTGGGTACATGACTTCTCTCTTAGGAGGATGTTGAGCTTATGGATCATCACCTCGGGATCTATTCCCTGCATGTCAGAAGGCTTCCAGGCGAAGCTTAAGGCATGTCCTCAGATTAAGGCCATTTCTGCCGCTTTCTGCTCTTCGTCAAGGCTCGCGTTGAGGTTGAAGACCTTGTCTATCTCTTCTTCTGATAATAGGAATGTCTCCAGCTCTCCAACAGGCTCCGTCCTGGCCTCCTTCTTCTCATCCCGGACTTCCATGACCTCTGGGTTTATCCCCTCAGCTACTGTACTTGGTTCAGCCACCGTGGCCAGATACACAGCTCTCGCCTCCTCCTATCGTCCCCGGACTACTCCCACCCTTGCCTCTATTGGAAATTTCATGGTTAGGTATCTGATGCTGGTCACCACTTCGAACTCATACAGCACAGGCCTTCCCAAGATTGCATTGTAGCTTAATGGGAGCTTCACCACCAGGAAAACTACGTAGTGAGTCCGAGACAAGGGTGGTTCTCCCAAGGTTAGGGCCACCTTCCTCTTCCCCTCTACGGCCACCAAGGTTTTCTCAATCCCTTTGACTGGGGCTTGATCCCTTATCGGCTACTCTTTTGGTATCCTCATCTGCTGGAAAACCCCGTAGGGCAGCAGGTTCACCTTGCTCCTATCGTCAACCAGAATCTTGCGAACCCTATAGTTGTGAATGACAGCCTCGATGACAAGAGCATTATCGTGGGGCATCTGAATCCTGTGAGCATCTTTGGGGGAGAAGGAGATGGTCATTGGGGAGTTTTCTGCTACCTGCAAGACCTCGCTGCTACTCCCCTCCCCACTTCGGATTCTCTTCTTCCCTCTTCTGCTCATCCGATCTCCAGTCCCTCCTACGATCATATTGATAGTTCCACTGGAGCCGTCATTCACAGGCCCTACCCCTTTTCTACGGGGCCTCTCTATTGTGACATTCTGCTAGGGCCTCTCTCCTTCTGGTTTCTTCATGAAGTTTCGAAGATGCCCCCTCTTTATCAGCCTCTCTATTTTGCTGATCAACTGGTAGCAGCTGTTGGTATCATGGCAATGGGTGCGGTGGTATTGGCAGTACTTGTCAGGATCCCTCCAGCTAGCGTCGACTTTCATGGGCTTAGGCCATTGGAGGAAGTCTTTGTCTTGTACTGCCATAAGTACTTCAACTCTAGATGCATTTAAGGGGTAATCGCCTCTGGGATCCGGGGCTGATATGCCCTCTGTTCTCTCCTATCCCAAGGCTGCCTATACACCTCAGACCCTTTATTCTGCCATTTCTTCGACCTCCTTTCTTCTACTGCTTTTCCCCTATCCCTGGCCTCCTTGGCGAACCTGCTGGTTGTCAAGGCGTCATCCTGCCTTATGTACTTCTCAGCTCTTTTCATCAGTTCTGCCAGGGTGGTTGGGTGTTTTCTACACAATGATCCGAAAAACTCAAGGGATGTGATCCCCTTCTACATGGCCTCCACGGCGTGGCTCTCATCCAACTCTAGGATCTACAAGGCCTCCGTGTTAAAACAGGCCATATACTCCCTCAAGGATTCATTCTTCCTTTGCCGGACTATTTCTAAGTAGCTAGTCTTCCTTTCAACCAGGACCCCTACTATGAACCGACTGATGAAAATGTTGGCGAGGTCCCCAAAGCTTTTAATGCTTCTTGCCTCTGGGCTATTGAACTAGGCCCGTGCTGGTCCTGTGAGAGTTGTGGGGAACACCTTACACATCAAAGCATTTGATAGAGTCTGGAGCTCCATGAGCGTTTTGTAGTTCAGGATGTGCTCCCAAGGGTTCCCTACTCTGTTGTACGTCGCCATGGGTGGCATCATAAATTTCTTGGGGATGGTTTCCTGCTGGATCGACCCCGAAAATGGTGAGGATGTAGGTAAGAGGGTCTGACTGTGGTCTTTTGCCCCTAGCTCAGCTAGGAGTTGCTCCTTCATTTTTTGTAACTTCTGATCTACGTCTGCCTCAACCTTTTCTCTAGGTGATATCCTTCTCCCCATTCTTCACTTTCCATTCTCGTCGTTGTCCCTGCAGAATAACTTTCTACCTTATCATTTTCAATGAACTCTCTTACCCTCCTTCCTCGGGCCCTGACTGCTGGCTCCTCTTCTCTACCAGCTCCTCCGCTCCCTTCTCCGGCTCTCCTACTATTTTGTTGGGGGATCTGGTAGTTGAAGATGGGTTGAGGCTTGCTGGTATGGACCCTTTCAGCTACAAGGAGTATGTTTAATGGGGCATTGAGGCCCCTCTACTGTAGCATCTGCCCCAGCCAGTAGGCAGTGTTCTGCAGCTGAAGAGCCATGGTTTGAAGTTCTTGGTCAGATAAGGTGGCCTATTCTCTGCCGAGCTCGACGAGGAATTAAACAACACTGGTGGTTGGTTGGAGAGGGTTGTAGGGCTGGAGAAAGAGAACTGCTGACCTTCTTGAGCAGAGCTCAATTCATTTGGGGTGTTATTGGTATGGTTTTCGTTTTGGTTTGCCATGTGGATCTCAGTGGGTATTATGAGAACGGAACTCTAGTGATGAGAAGATCTCCTTCGTTCCCATAGACAGTGCCAATTGATATTCTGAGATCTAGAAAATAGGGTTTATAGTGGGTGTATAAGCTTCGCTGGAGAAGAAGACGTTCCTCCCCTTTTATCTCTTTTTCTTTTGTCTGCTAGTGACGTCTAACCGCTTCTGTGTTATGGTGCCTAGAGGTGAGCATTCGGTCGGTTCGATTCAAAATCGAACCGAACCGAATAAACCGAAAACCGAAATTTTAGTGTTTATGAAAATCGAACCAAACCGATTTTGGTCAGAAACCGAACCGAACCGAACCGGTCTGATTCGGTTCGATTCGGTTCGGTTTGATCGGTTTCGATTTTTAATATTTTTTTTATTTTTTACACTTTATTTTTAGTATTTTAAAATTTAATTAAAATATTTTAATCTTAATATGATTTAATTTCTCTATGTTATTGAAAAAACATATTATTATCACTAATCGGTTCGGTTCGATTTTTTCGGTTTTTTTCTGATCAAAATCGAATTGAACCGAAATAACCGAAATTTCTGAAATTAAAAATCGAACCGAACCGAAATATATAAAAAACCGAACTAAAATTTTAAATCGGTTCGGTTCGGTCGGTTTTTTCGGTTTGAACCGAATATTGCTCACCTCCAATGGTGCCACCTGTCTCTGTCACTCAGATCCATACATATAGATGTGTCAAAACCCCTCTTCACGCCAGGCGGCCATTTAATTTCTCCCGGCGCGCATGCTAGTAGGGCTGCGAAGTGACTGGACTTACTTCCCTCCTTATGTTGCATCACTGGACTAGGCTTCTCATGGGTAGGCCCGCGCACGTGGTTGGTCCGGTCTGCTTCTCATCACAAAGCTGGCCACGCGATGTTGGGCTGATCTGCTTGCATGTGGCTTGATGGGATTGATGGACTTTGGCCCCGTAACCTTCTCCAGGATTAAGCCTCGTTCCCTGACTAGAGAAGCCCGACAGTCATTAGTATGCATTTAGATAGAAAATTTTTGAAATCATCAAAATTAAAAGTATCGCTTTATATGAAATTAGGCTCCCTAACTTAAATTTTTACATCCAATCACTTAATAAATTTTAATATAAATTTAATAATAATTTAAAAGTTTAGAGTATAATTTTTAATTTTTCATGAAAACTAAATTTAATTGATAAAAAAATAGTATAAGATAAAATTGCAACAAAACTAAAAAGAACATGATTTTTTTGTGATTATCTATTATATTAATTAAATTCTAATTTAATTTATATTTTATTAATTTTTTTATGAAATCAACCCTAATTATTAGCATAATTTAGAAAAAATTATCTTATTGTCATTATGCTTGAGAGTTAAAAAGAAATTTAGAAAGACTACCTTAATTTTTTTTTTTAAATTATTTTATTATTTTATTATTCTTAAAAAAACATATTAAATATTAGAGGTGACGGCATCTGAAATCGAGTAAAATGTTTTCAACCAAACGGGTAAACGCAATAAACTTATTACGTGAACTGCTGAAGTTTACTTTAATTTGTCACATACACAGTAAGTGATTGAAAAATAACATAATTACCTAAGGCACCTTTATCAAATTCAAAATTCAAAAAAAAAAAAAAAAAAGAAAAAAGCCATTCTATACGGGTCACGTAATTAATGATGACCTCACATTTCAGCCCTTCATTCATGCCACGTCATCGATCCACCTAACCCGACCAACACCCACACCTTTATGTATTGTACACTACAATACTGGTTTTTCGTCCCCCGTTACTTTTTTCTCCGCCCGCCGGCCACCAACTCAAATAACAGCCCCGCCTCTCTCTCTCCCTCTCTCTCTCTCCCTCCATTCACTTCTCTCGTTTCAGTAACTGAAAGGACCGTGAAATATAGCCGTTGATATCATTGCAAGTACCATAACTCCATAACTAGCACTCACCGAATCTTTTCCCCATTCTGGTACAGAAGGTCTTCGAGAGAATCATAGCGTCACTTCCCGGCTTTTTAAACTAGCACTGTTTAAGTTCATGCAACTTTAACCAGCAGGCCCAGCACTCTGTTTCAAATAAATCATACCTTGTACGTTTTCACTTCTCTCTCCATTTGGTGTCACCAATTTTTCATTGTTTTGGCTTTTTTTTCACCTTATTGGATCTGTAGCTAAGTGGGTTTTTATTTTTTTTACAAGTTGAGCGAAAGAGAAGAGAGAGGAGGGGGGAAGGGAGTTGGCAAAGAACAAAAAGAGAAAGCTCGAATTTTGGAGAAGAATTCTGCTGTCAAGAATTTGAAATTGTAAGCTCACTTTTTGACCAGAAACCCATTATTTAAAGCCTGTAAAGGCTCATTCTTTAATGTTTAAAATAAACCAGAGTCGTCTCTTCTTTCATCGACAATAATCTTGGAATCTGGCTTTTGCTCTTTTCCTTCTTTTATTCACATTCTCTGTATTCAAGTTTTAAATTGTACATTTTCCTTTTTTTAATTCAGTTTTTTGTTTATTTATTTATTTTTTAAATCTTGGCCAAAAACCAGGTTACCATTTTCCAGGAAAGAAAACAAAAAGAAAGCAATCACGAAAAGAAAACTCGGCAGAAACAACTCGTTTTTGGGTTCGAGTTTTTTAGCTTCAATGGAAGTTAGGCAAATTTTTTCTTCCATTTTCCTTGTGGGTTTGGCTTTATTTCTCGCAAATGCAGACCCTGTAGAGGATAGGCGAGCTTTGCTTGATTTTGTCAGCAACTTGCCTCACTCTCGCCCGCTCAACTGGAACGAAAGCTCACCAGTTTGCAATTACTGGACTGGAGTTACTTGCAGCAAAGATGGGTCTCGTGTAATAGCTGTTAGATTGCCTGGTGTTGGATTTCAGGGTCCTATTCCTCCAAACACTCTTGGTCGTCTCTCTGCATTGCAGGTTTTGAGCCTTAGATCCAATCTTATTAGTGGCCATTTTCCTTATGATTTCTCTAATCTGAAGAATCTATCTTTCCTTTATCTTCAATATAACAATCTCTCTGGACCACTGCCAGCTGATTTCTCTGTTTGGAATAATCTTACCATTGTTAATCTGTCCAACAATAGATTTAATGGAAGTATTCCACGTTCCCTTTCCAACTTGACTCACCTTGCAGCTTTGAATCTCGCAAACAATTCACTTTCTGGTGAGATCCCTGAATTCAATTTGCCCACTTTGCAACAGATAAACTTGTCCAATAATAATCTTAGCGGAAGTTTACCAAAGTCACTGAGAAGATTCCCCAACTTTGTGTTTTCTGGTAACAATATTTCATTTGAAAGTTTTGCTCCTCCTGTTTCGCCTGTTCTTGCTCCTACTACAGTGCCTAATCCGAAATCTAAGAATTCTAGGGGGCTTGGTGAAACAGCACTGTTGGGGATTATTATTGCTGCATGTGTTTTGGGATTCGTAGCATTTGCTTTCTTGATAATTGTTTGTTGCTCAAGAAAGAAGAATGGGGATGAGTACTCAGGCAAGTTGAAGAAGGGAGAAATGTCACCGGAGAAAGTGGTTTCAAGGACTCAGGATGCTAATAATAGATTAGTTTTCTTTGAGGGATGTAATTATGCTTTTGATCTGGAGGATTTGTTGAGGGCTTCAGCTGAGGTATTGGGAAAGGGTACATTTGGCATGGCTTATAAAGCAATACTGGAGGATGCAACCACTGTGGTGGTGAAGAGGTTGAAGGAAGTAAGCGCCGGGAAGCGAGATTTTGAGCAGCAGATGCAGGTGGTTGGAAGTATTAAGCATGAGAATGTGGTTGAACTGAGGGCTTACTACTATTCCAAAGATGAGAAGCTGATGGTGTATGATTATTTCAGTCAGGGGAGTGTTTCTTCTGTGCTACATGGTATGTTTTCCTTTGTATGCTTGAAATTTTCATTAAAATTTCTAGTGATTGCAATTGTCCTTTGGAATCTAATAATGGTGACTATTCATATGAGAAGTTGAGAACCCCATTTTCAGTGAACTCGAGGAATTCCTTGTACAATTTATTCAATAGAAAAGCTTAGCTTCTAGATCATTTTCGAATAATAGTAGGCCAATTAGACATGCATTTACCAAATATAGCATTCATCCTTGATTGAAACATGTCCATTATTATAGTCCAAGGCAGTCAACACATTTTTCACTATTTTTAAGTAGACTTGGTTTCATGAATGCATGAAAATATGCCCTGGCCTCGCTAGGTGCGGGCATGTAGTGTACTTGGGAGAAGGAAATACAGACTTGACATTTAAGCTTTACTGCCTTCCAATTCCCCCTTTTGCTTCTGATAAATTATATGAGAAAAGTAGGCTCCAAATAGGCAAAGCTGTTCCAAGTAATGGTTTGGAAATATTTCAAATTGATGTAATTTTTTATATGCATTATCATCTACTGTAACAAGTTTGTTTTTAATTCCCCAATCCTTATCAATTTAATACATAGTTATTGGGTTAAGTTAACTCTGGAATGAAGGCGTCTGACTCCCTTTTCAAAGGAGGATTTATGTAGCCCTTCCCAATTTGTAGCTGACACTTGCAACATTGAGGCAAGAGACTGCTAAGAAATGTAATGAGGTTATGCAGTTAAAGTTTGAAGAATGCCTACTTGACTCTAGTTCACATTCTTTCTTTACTATATGTTTGCCTTTTATTAGTAGTTATGTGGAATTTTATGCCGAATCCATGATTACAGGTTTAGGGGCATATAATTGGATGCATTATGGAGACATTATAGTAAAACTAAGACATATCCAACTTTTAATTGATTTGTTTTTTGCCTGTCACCCTGCATATTATAATCCTGACTTGACAAAAGTACCTAAATTCTCTAGTTGTTGATTCATTGGAATTGTGACAAGGTCACCCAATTCTTGCAATTCATAACAGAACACAACTTCTGTAATGTGTTTGGTAGAACAGCTAAATTGTGTGCAAATATGCCCAACTGCCTTGACCAATTTCTATTATGGAATTCTGCATGATAGATGTGTATTTGTATACTTTATTCTGTCAATATCCATGGTGCAGGACACCCCTGATGCATCTGGAATTTTGCAGGTAAAAGAGGAGGCGAACGAATCTCCCTAGATTGGGATGCTAGAATGAGAATCGCTCTAGGGGCGGCAAGAGGTATCGCTCGTATCCATGTGGAGAACGGAGGGAAACTCGTCCATGGGAACATCAAGTCCTCAAACATATTTCTCAACTCCAGACAGTATGGTTGTGTATCTGATCTTGGTTTGTCAACTATAATGAGCCCGCTGTCAGCACCTACTTCGCGGGCTGCTGGTTATAGAGCTCCAGAAGTGACAGACACCAGAAAAGCAGCACAGCCTTCAGATGTCTACAGCTTCGGCGTAGTGTTACTGGAGCTTCTAACTGGGAAGTCCCCCATTCATACTACAGGCGGCGATGAGATCATCCACTTGGTGAGGTGGGTTCATTCAGTTGTTCGCGAGGAATGGACAGCTGAAGTGTTTGATGTGGAGTTGATGAGATATCCAAATATAGAGGAAGAGATGGTGGAGATGCTGCAGATAGCTTTGTCATGTGTAGTGAGAATGCCGGATCAAAGACCTAAAATGCCAGAAGTAGTGAAAATGATAGAAAATGTCCGACGGCTGGACACCGACAATCGGCCATCTTCGGAGAACAGATCTGAAAGTTCTACACCTCCACCTCCGGCGACAGAAACAGAATCCTGATTTTTAAGAAACAAATGCCATTTGTCTGAATTGTATTTTTAAAATCTCTTTTCCTTCTTAGACTACTTGATTATTTTCATCTCAATTTTTTTTCTTCAGAAGAACAATTTATAAAAATTTTGTGTCATCGCCTCGTCTTAGTGAAGTCGATTCTCCTCTTCACTGATTTCTCTCCTCCCAAAATCAACTCTAAGGCAAGGGTTTTTAAAATAGTGAATTTGTTTCGTGGGAGGTTCTTGTAAGGTTTTGGAGATTTTAAAATTTTCAAAAACTTTTTTTTTTAAACTCACTAAATTCATGAGCTTGGAAATTTAGATACTTTAGCTTCTATTATCTTATTTCATAAAATCCCTTTTCACTGCGTACAAACACTGTTAATATACTAAAATCACAATATGCAATTGTAGCCTCCAATCAATTGGTTTATATTCTCAGAAATTAAAGAATTTTATAAAAATTTAATTTAATTAATATTTTTTTTATTTAAATAAAATAAATTTGTTTTTTAATTTAAAAAATTTCTATCATATATAGAAATATAATTATGGATAATTTAGTAAAAATTTAATTGAATTAAAATCATTCATTGAAGTAGTATTTCTAAAATTTTAGAGAATGAAATTGCCTTTGACTCACGTTTTTTGAAGATGTATTTTCCACAATTTATGCTCAATGGGCACAAAATTCCTACTTAGCTGTGTCATTTATGAGAAACTTACCTGTCTCATCAGGGATTAATCTATTTTCTATTGGGCCCAAACCTTCAATCAAGCCCAGCATTATAGGAGATCAGCCAACACATTTGAGATGGTTGATTGGATACAAGAAGCTTCTAAAGCTATTGCTTTAGATTGAGAAGAAGCCGGTTTGATTTGATAACTGAAATAATCCATTTTTTTATAAAATAATAATATATATATATAATAATTATTTTATTAATAAAATATTATTTAAATAGTAGTTTCTATAATTTTATTATTATTATTGATTTTATAATTATTATTTTACTAAAATAAGATATATTTATTTTTTTTATAAATAAATCTAGTTATCATATATTTTTTATTTATATATTTAATTAGTAAATAGTTTTAAAATATTTTTTATTTTATTTTGGTTATATCTTATAACTAACTGAATATTTCAATTTTGATTAAATTTATTTTTTCTTTTATTTTAATTAAGGTCGATTAATATTTTAAAAGTCAATAAAATTTCAATTAGTTAAAATTTTGATTTAATTCGATTTGACTAATACAATACTCAACTTATATAATATTGCGAAGATTAGATCGACAACGTAATCGTAATGAAACTGTATTGTAATTGGATAAAGCCTGCAAAAAAGAGAACGTGAGGTGATGGGCAGCTACTCCGACACTTAAGTCAGTATATTATAGGATAGAGAATGCGAGAAATTGCTTAGAGTTTGAGTAGTGTTAGAGAATAGCGTACCTTTGCCTCTGTGATCCTTCTCTTTTTATACTATAAGAGAATGGAAATGAATATGGTATTTTCCGATAATCCGACGGTGATGTGATTAGCTGCTTGATATGGGTCATTGCCAGCTAACAGGCTGATAATCCTGCAATTATAGGTGTAATGGGGATATGCTGGACTGTACCTGCTAATGGTAACTTCATATCGAGACTCGTCCTGTCGAGAAAAACACGAGTCTTTGAGAATGAACCGGGTGTTAAGGTGTCCGGGTCTTCCTTTCTTTGGACTGGACTGCATTTCCTACTCATCAGGTCCCTGCTATGTGGCACTGTCTTGTGGTGACAACTCACTGCTTTCTTTGGGCGGTCATTATGTAACACCAGAGGTTCCCCCACTGATATTTAATTCTTTAAGTTCGAAGATGACAGTTTGTCTTCTTAATTATGTAGCACGATTTGGTTGGTCTTTACCGTTTGCATCATTTTGTCTTCCCTTGGTTATAATGATGGCCTTATTTTTTGAGTCGTATTAAAGACTTTGCAGGCTATGCTACTGTATAAGAACTCTCCTTTTTCTTCTTTGTGTTTGCGACTATCATCTGTAAAAGACATGAATGGTGATGATTTCTTTTCTCTTTTTGAGAATAACTAGATCTGTGCGGAGGATATCATCATAGTCTACGAAGAGCAGCTGAAGGTGGGTCTTCATGAAGGTGTAAGCATACTTGTAACGACCCCAAAATGGACCGTCACCGGCGCTAGGATTCAGGTCGGCTTAAGGCCGCCAGAACCCGTAGCAAGCCTGCTATACTCTCTGTGTACCTGTAAATCTCATACATGATCATACATTTTCTGTGAAAATAAAACTCTTTTCTGAACCAAGGCTTAACCTGTGCATGCACTATCTTTGTACTCTGTACTCATGTACTCTGTACTCTGTATCCCTGACTAGAGCTTGCTCTAGATGGGTTAACTCATACCTGTTAAGCCTGGTTTTCACATACAGGAAAACATACATACATATACAGATCATGTACAAAACATACATCACTAGGTCAAGCAACAACTATTACATCTCTTTAATATTACATGTCCACTCTAAGCTATTACAGATCTCTTTACTTTTCCTATACTCTGCTGGACTGTCCCTGTACACTGTACACTGAACCTGCAAAACTGGGGTTAAGGGAGTGGGATGAGCTCTATAGCCCAGTGAGTAGAACAGTAAAACATCTCAGTAAAATATGATCTCATGGAATGCACCATAGCACAGACAAGTCACATCAAAAGTAAACCTGTCACCACATAGTCCCAGTAACTCTGTGCCAGGGCGTAGAATCGAGCACCTGGTCTTCCTGTCATATATGTATATGTGTATATAACACCTGTGTACTTACCATTGCCAGGGCGTAGTCAAAGGCTCCTGGACTTTGCTATACCTGCCAGGGCGTAGTCAAAGGCTCCTGGACTTCCTGTCTGAGACTATTGGATCATTCAGTATTCACTCACATCACCAAATAACGATGCAATGCCACATATTCGTGAATACTAATGCAATCAACCTATGGCATAAACATGATGCATGAGATATGCTAAAAGCAGTTTGTGGTTCAATTAAAAGTCATAGTTTAGTTCCACTCACCTCTGGCTATCTGGACTGACTGACTCTGCAGGCTCTGAACCTCTGGAGCAGTACTCACTGCTGCTCTCTCTGGTTCCTCTGGTCTGTACCTATACAGATGGACTTAAATGAGGGACCAAACAAGCGTAGAAATAACTCTAACCTTCCCCAAGAATCTCCTTAAACTCACTCAACTAGCCATGCAAAGCATGCAAAAGAAAGCTGGACAGGACACTTTCGGCGGCAGGTTCGGCGGCCGAATGTCCTCTCCAGAGACGAAACTCAAGCACCTTCGGCGGCACCTTCGGCGGCCGAATCCCCCAAACAGAGCCGAACATGCAAAACAGGCTGTGGCAGCCAAGCCACCTGCAAGAGGTTCGGCGGCCGAAGGAACCTTCGGCTGCCGAACCTGAGTTCATCCAGAACTCAGCTTCAACGGCAAACCAACGCCTCTTTCCCTTCAACCTCTCCACACCATATATACTCCAACTCCTCAACACACATATACGCACGTATATGTTCACAGGGGTCCAAAACTATCTAATAACCCCAAACAACAAATCAAACATAACACAGAAACATGTATACCTGCATAACTCATCAAAACCACTACTTCTCATTTAAACATGCATCTCTCTCCCTTACCTTCCATAAAACCTTCAAAAAACACATAAACAGGTTCAAGAGCATTACTTACCTCCTGTAACAAGAAGGTGAACACTCTGAACGAAGGAAAACGGACCAACTCTCCTCACACTCTCACAAACTTAACTTTTTGCTTCAAAACATTCAAACCCGTGTGAACGATCAAAACACTTTGCATGAGCTGCTCAAACTCAGCAAATAAACCAGGGGAGACGTGGCCAAGCTTCTGGCAACAAATTGGACATAACACCTGTCCAAAATGCTGACTAAGGATGCCCAACAGCTGGCTGGCCAACTCAGTTTCGGCTGCCCAATCGCATGCAAAACCATGCAACATTCGGGGGCCGAACTTACCTTCGGAAGCCGAACATTGGGCACTTTCGGCGGCCGAACTTATCTTCGGCGGCCGAACTTGGCTCCTCTGCCTTGGTTCATTTCAACTCAAAACTTGGTTCCATTTACCTGTAACACAATAAACCACACAACATTCGTGCGAAACTCATATCTCCTACCCTCTAGAGGATTCCGACATCCCGGAGTCCACCAGACGACAAGAATTCCGGTGCCGGACTCTAGCCGGGTATTACAATACTGCTTAGTTTTGAGGGCTACAACCAGCCCGACTATAACGCATATTCAGTGTCGCTATCCTAAGGAGAAGGACTAGATTGTTTAAGATTGATTCTGAGGGCCAGACCACGAAGGTAGTTGGAGAGACAGTCCTTCATACGGCCTTTCAAACAGCATCTTCCCAGAGAATGAGATCGAGTGAGAGGCTGAGGAGAACCCTGCCCATTGAGTCTCTAATAATAGATTTTTAGAAGATTCTGATGTAATAGAGACTTGCCTAAGTCCCTTTTATTCCTGGTAATCTTTTGCAATGAAAATGCGTATTTTGCATATCTATTCGGGAGCAAAAACATATGGTTTTAACGCTTAGTTTAACAAATATGCCTTATAGAGTTTCTATAAAATGGGACTAATACTTGAGCTCATGGCTTGGTGGACTCCCACCTTTGCACCATAAAATGCCCTGTGCCCTTTTGTAATTAGGGGATTTCACCTAGATATTAATCTTGATTCTCGGTCATAAGGCTTGCCTCATCAACCTTTAATCGATACTTTTGTCTTTTGCGGATTAATATATCCCCCCTCATGGTTTAGATGACGTGTTTATAGGGACCAATGCCCGAATGGTCTGACAGGAAATGCCTTATGACCTGACCTGACGGAAACTGCCTTATGGCATTGTTTATTGGGACCAACACCCGAGTGGTCTGGTAGAAACCGCCTTGTGACCTAGTCTGGCGGAAATTGCCTTGTGGCTTTGTTTAGTGGATCCAACGTCCGAGTAGTCCGGTGGGAACTGCCTTGTGACCTGGTCTCGCGAAAATTGCCTTTTGGCCTTATTTAGTGGGTCCAATGCCCAAGTGGTCTGGCGGGAACCACCTTGTGACCTAGCCTTGCTAAAACTGCCTTGTGGCCATATTTAGTAGGTCCAATGCTAGAGTAGTCTGGCAGGAACCACCTTGTGACCTTGCCTGACAAAAACTGCCTTGTGGCCTCTTATTGTCTCCTTAATCTTTCTTTTCTTTCAATAAAGGTAATCAATCGTTTCTTACCACTGAAGAACACAATATATGAAAGAAATACCTTGCTAATCTTGTTATTAATAAAATTTTCTCAAATTACAAATATTTCAGGAATGGGGAATGACTCAGCCATCTAGTTTGCCTAGCTTATATGATCCTAGACGAATGACCTTGGAAACCTTAAATGGTCCTTTCCAGTTCTCACCTAACTTATCAGGCCCGGCATTGCTACTTGTTGTATATGTTCTTTTGAGAACTAAGTCACCCACATTAAAGGACTGTAGTCTGACCTTGCAGTTAAACATTCTGGACATTTTGTTTATGTAAACTGCCATTCTAATTGCGGCCTTTTTTTGTAGGTATTCGGCTTGGTCCAAATTGAATTATATCTCTTCGGGATCTTCTGAAATCTCGAGATATTGGGTCCTGAAGCTACTTACTTGGATTTCCATGGGAATGACTGCCTCTGCTCCATATACAAAGAAAAAGGGCGTTTCTCCTATAGTTGTTCTGGAAGTAGTCCTGTATGCCCATAGTATATGGGGTAACTCCTTGGGCCAATTACTCTTGGCTTGGTCGAGTATCTTCTTCAGCCCCTGTAAGATGGTCCTGTTTGTGACCTCTGTCATACCATTAGTCTGGGGGTGATAGATTGAGCTGAACCTCAAGTTAATTTCCCATTTCTTGCAGAAGTCTTTAAACCTGGGGCTTGCAAACTGAGTTCCATTATTAGTGATTACTATTTTTGGTATTATGAATCGGGTGAATATGTTTTTGCTGATAAAAGAGATTACTTGTTAAGTAGTGATGGGCTGTATTACCTCAGTATAAGGAAGCTCAGAGATTACTACAACCTAAAATTATGCAGCGGAAAAATAAAAGATCTATATTTTCTCTTTCTGGATTCGAGTGCTTTGTTTAATTCGAAAGGAAGAATAAAGAGACTAACCTTTTAGACTTGACGAAAAGAAACTGTTCCGAACTGATGGTACTGCTTCTGAAATGAACACCCCCTAATGGTATCCACACGAACGTTTCCGTCTGGAGTGCTAGCTCTCTGAACGGATGGATTAGTTATGTGTTCCAAATTTGCAATCTAGGAAAAATGATTACAAAACCCCCCCCCTCACGCTATTAAAAGAAGGTGTTTTATGTTCACTCATTTTTCTCTCAATCTTTTCATTTTTTCACACTTTTTTTCTTAAAAGAGTTGTGTTCATAATAACCATCACAGTATCACAGATGCTAATATATCTATGCAATAAGTCCATTTCAAAAGAAAATGAAAGATCTTTTATCTGTAACAGTTACAGATAAGCTGCAGATCTTTTAAATATTATTATCTTATAATAATAATAAATAATTAATAATAATAAATAATTAATATTAATAATAATATCTTTATTAATATTATTATTAATTATACTAACGGACTTTTAGCCCATTAATATGATATAGCACATCAATGACATTCTTTTATGTGTGATCTAGTAGACTCACATTAATTGGCAATAGGCCCAGTCCAACAAGACCCATAAATCGTAAGTGGCCTCTAACAAGATGTTATGACTACCTAATTAATATGAGGATCAATAGTCCGATAAAACCTAATAAACAGAACATGTATTAATCCATTTGTCACACGATATTTAGTTTGAACATAAGTCATGGTCAATGTTAAACTTATAATGTTCAAACTTATAATTTCTCGATCTCTAAGTAGACTAATAAAACCAAATGATATTGATCACACTATCAATTCATTTGAGCATGACCATGCATTTCTCAGTCTCACTTATCGAGGGGCCCAGAAGATATCTCTCTCAAAGAGAGGAATAAATTCTATCTTGATTGTTCAATATCATCTACATAATTTCTATTATACTCAATCATAATCTTTATGATTATCCTATTAAAGACAATGTTTGGTTATATCAAAACATAATAGTCTTTATGTTGAAAACTATGACAATCTCAAGTCAAAAGATTAAAACATAACTATCTTGAGATTCACTTATGATAATAATCCATGTACTGATCTCAATGTGGATCCATCCAATACTTTATTCTTTAACAAATATATATGATTATTGATTTATATCAACATACACATAATCATCTCATGATTATCAATCAATAATTATACTAGTCATATTTTATTAGTATCATCATAATAGTAAGTAATCAGGGATGTTAATCATTATTATATAATATGCAAACAAATAATAATGATAATAAAACCTCTTTTATTAATAAACAAAATAACATATAAAAAGGTTCAAGATAATGGCCTAGGCAAATATACTAACACTCGGCTTCTGTCCATTTGCTAAAATGATATCCCTCTTTCTCATTGCTTATTTGCTTCCTTTTTATTTTCGTTTCTATAATCTTGATTATTTTTTACTTAATTTTCGATAAAAATTAGTTCTTTTCCTCTACAAATTTCATAAAATTACTGTATCTACTTGTTTCGATTCGACTACAAAAAAAGAAATGCTAATAAATTTTAAATATTTTTTATTTTAAATTTAAATTATTTTTTATTTATATGGTAAATTGAGTAAAGAAAAATAAATTCTCAATACAAATTATTTTTTATTTGCAGGAATTAAAAGAATTGATTTCATTGATCGATCCGGTGAAAACGTGATACAGTGATTCATACTTAAAAGGTAAGTATATAAAAAATTACAATTTTTTTAAAATAAATATATTATATTTATTATGTCTAATTTTAATTTATTGTAATTTTTAAGAATAAAAAAGTTTAATTATCATTTTTAGAAATATTAAATTTACATTTTTATTTTTTATAAAAAAAATGGCAGTTCCTGCATATGCTAATATTCATTGGGATGGAAATATTATAAATAGTTATCATGAATACGATTATGATGGAGGTTTTTCAAAGATTGTTCCAATGGGTAAAATGATAAGTTTTAATAATTTGGTCGAAAAAATTGCTCGTGCAATTGGATTATCTGAGAAGAATGAATATATAGAGATAATTAGTTTTAGAAAGCCTACAATTGTGTATGGATCCTTAAAATTTGAATGTATGGAGATATGGGGTGAAGATGATGTATCTAGTATGTCTAATTACTTATATCAAATTGGTGGTATACCTGGTATAGAAATATATGTTAAGATACTTTGCGGTGTTGATGCGATGAATGAGGATGCTAATATAGGTCAATCTGGAACTGCTGTAAAATCAAATATTGAACAATATGAAGAACAAAATTCAGTGGATGATTATGATTTATCTGATAGTCTTGAAGGGCAGTCAAATAATTTATCTGATAGAGTAGAGGATGAGGATGATGATGATGATGATCCATGGATGTCTACTGAAGGATGATGATGATGATAATGGTGAGGGGGATAGTGGGAGTAAGTGTCGATATTACAACACTCAATTTCCTAATCCTATTGTGTTTGTTGTTCATCCTCCCCCATACTCTGAAATAGACTTCGATTTACTTAGGGTGGATCCTTATGATAAGGCAGAAGGTCGTTCCTTTTGGGATCCATCTAAAGAGTTTTCAGTTGGGATGGTATTTTCTTCGAGAGATGCAGTGTCTGCGGCTGCAAAAGAATATCACCTAAGACATCATCATCAATTTTGCTACCATAAAACAAGAGATAAGACTTATTCTATAAAGTGTAAAGACAACGACAGTGGGTGTGCATGGAGGCTTCGAGCATCCAAAAAACAA
This sequence comes from Manihot esculenta, assembly GCF_001659605.2. Taxonomy (NCBI): domain Eukaryota; kingdom Viridiplantae; phylum Streptophyta; class Magnoliopsida; order Malpighiales; family Euphorbiaceae; genus Manihot; species Manihot esculenta. Next base: position 11,850,231 of record NC_035161.2, read on the forward strand.
GAAGAGGATATATGAAAAATTACAAGATATAGTGGACCGCACACATGTACAAATCCTCAGTTGACGAAAAACCATAGCCAATTGGATGAAAATTTCATTTGTTCATTCATCTTTGTATTAATTGAACAACAGCCTGATATAAAAATTGCTGCCTTACAAGCCGAAGTGAGAGATAAATTTGGATATGAATCATCTTATCAAAAAACATGGAAAGCAAAGCAGAATGCAATTGCAAAGCTTTATGGTGGTTGGGATGAATCATATAGTCGGTTGCGTAGATTCATGATTACTCTTCATCATTTCAACCCAGAAACAATATACATGAATGCGGATAATCCACATTGGGTAAATGAACGATTAAATCCGATGTGTAGTGTATTTGACCGTATGTTTTGGGCTTTTAAGTAATCGATTGAGAGATTTAAACATTGTCGATGTAACGATCCGGAATCTGGACCGCTACTGGCTCTAGGATTCAGATCGATTTAAGGTCGCCGGAACCCGTAGCAAGCCTACTATACATTCTGTGTACCTGATAAAATCCCATACATGATCATACATTTTCATAAAACTTAAACATTTCACGAACCAATGTTTGACCTGTGCATGCATCATAAGCTGTATACATAAAACCCACACTAGAGCCCTCATCAAATGCTCTAGTATGGTAAACATCACATGCCTCAAGTTTGGTTCAAACATAGCTCATCATTAAAACTTTTACATAAAGATCATGAATAATAGGGATTGACAAAAACATGTACTAGGGCAAGCACAATTCTAATCCATTATACATTACATATCCACATCTATTCTATTACATCAGCTATACCAGCCACAAAGCCAACTTCCCTCGCTATCTCTGATCCTGCAAACCTGGGGTTAGGGGAAAGGGATAAGCTACAAGAGCCTTGTAATACCCGGCTAGACTCCGGTATCAGAATTCCTACCGTCTGGTGGAATCTCGGATGTCGGAAGCCTCTAGTAGGGTAGAAACATGTTTTCATAAAATGTTTTAAGGTATTTCATGGTTTTAAGTATGAAAATTAAATGAGTTTTTGCATGAAAAGTCTTTGGAGGAAAACCCAGGTTCGGCCGCCGAACATGCATGCGCTTTGGAGGCACGTTAGGCCCCCGAAAGCATGAGTGAGGGAAGTTCAGGTTCGGCCGCCGAAACCCAAGTTCGGCCTCCAAACATGGCATGCATGTGGAGGCACTTTCGGCCCCCGAACGTGGCCTGGCCAGCCACCTATAAAAGAGTCCCTTAGGTCCGCACGGGCGAGCTTTTCCTCCCCCGTTGTCGGCCAAGGTGAGTCTCCGTCACCCCTCCCTCGATCTTGAGTGTTTTCCTTAGATCTTCCATGTTTTTCACGGGTTTTAACTTCTGTTTTGAAGATCTGTGAGTAAAGAGCAAGTTTTGGGCACTTGGAGGTTCAAAGAGCTCAATCTCTCCATCTCCAAGCTAGGATCGCCTTTCCTCTCGTTTCTTCAAGAGGTAAGCTCGGATCCACCCTTATTATGTGTTTTAAACAAGCATTTAGGGTTTTATGGGTAGAGATGCATGTTTAGGCTTGTTGATGAGTTTATGGGTTTTGATGTTTTGGATGAACAATGTATGTTGATTTTTGTGTGTTTGAAGTGTTGTAGTTGGGGTATTTGCTAGTTTGAGACCCCTAGATGTGATGTATAGTGTGTATGCATATTTTAGGACAAGTTTATGCATGATTTGAGAGTTGGGAGGCAAGTGTGCATTTAGGAGCCAAGTTTCTGCCCTTTGGCAGAAACCAGGTTCGGCAGCCGAAGGAGCTTTCGGCCGCCGAACATGGCTGGTGAGGGAGGCCTTTCGGCTGCCGAAGTTGCTCCCGAAAGGAGACTTTCGTCTCTGTCTGGGAGTTTCGGCCGCCGAAGGTGCCGCCGAACATGCATGAGTTTCGTCTCTGTCTGGGAGTTTCGGCCGCCGAAGGTGCCGCCGAACCTGCCTGACTTTCGGCTCTAGAGGGACTTTCGGCCGCCGAACCTGCCGCCGAAAGTGCCCTGTTCAGCCATTTCTTGCATGTTTTTCTATGATTGTTTCTTGATGTTTTAGGGGGTTTTTGGGGAGTATATTAGAGTTATGTTATGTATGTTTGGTCCCTCATTGGAGTCCACCCGTGTAGGTTCGGACCCGAGGAACCAAGGACCCCAGCAGTGAGCCAGCTGCTACAGAGTTTGTCAGAGCTAGCCAGAGGTGAGTGGAATAAACCTTAAGTTTTAAATTAAATGAAATATAAATTTTGAGCATGATCCATGCATCATGAATGCCATGAGATATAGTAGGTTGTTTGCATTAGTATTCACGAATATGTTGCATTGCATTTATGATGTTGATGTGGATTGGTTATTGGATGACCCTTTAGTCCTCATATGGCATGATGATGCTACGGCATGATACGGTATGGAAGTCCAGGTTGTACCCATTCTACGTCCCTGGCACGATGTAAGAGAAAGTCCAGGTGTACCCATTCTACGTCCCGGCACAGTTGGACTATGTAGAGGACTATTGGTGACAATACCATCCGAGATGTGATTTGTTGTGATGTGTTGCATTCCATAAAAGCATGAAATTTTAATATATTGTTTTCACTATTCTGCTCACTGGGCTTTGTAGCTCACCCCTCTCCCCTAACCCCAGATGTGCAGGTACAGGGTAGACCAGAAGGTTAGCCAGAGTTTATTGAAGTATGTTGATGTAATAGTTAGATTGTGGACATGACAATTGTATTATGATATAATGTAAGAGATTACAGTATGTTATGTAATGAGGTATATTGAGGTTATAGATGTGCTTGACCCTATGAGTATTGTAATCCCTTGTTGATACATGATCTTGATGTCTATTGATGTTTATGTTTAAGCCAACTCATCTCATGTTGTATCGCCCGTTGGGGCATTAATGAGATCCCATAGAGGGATCATGTTTATGATCATGACTATGTACATGTATGTTCAGGTTGAGTTGGATGATAAAGGAAAAGTTTAAAATTTTTATGTATGATTGTTGATCATGTATGGGATTAAACAGGTTTACAGGTTACATGTCAGGCTTGCTACGGGTCCCGGCGGCCTTAAGCCGATCTGGATCCTAGCGCCGGTAGCGGTCCGATTTTCGGGTCGTTACAAGCCTAGTGAGCAGAACCATAAAAATAATTTAATAAACATATGCTCACATGAAATGCATCACAAGACAAACAATTCACATCAAGATGGACTTGTCACCAGTAACCCTCTACATATCTAAAGTGCCCGGCCATCAACGGAGCTCCTCAGGACTTTCATTTAAACATAACATAACATATCCATAAATGCCAGGGGCGTAGAATGGGTCTCGACCTGGACTTTCTCTTATTATATTGCCAGGGGCGTAGAATGGGTCTCGACCTGGACTTCCGTATCATATCATATCATATCATATCGAGGGCTAGTGGGTCATCCAATATCCATCTACATCAATAGATAATTATGCAATGCATCATATCTGTGAATTCTAATGCAACATCCTAATATATATCATGACATTCGTGATGCATGAACATGCTTTAAAAGTTTAATTACTTTAAAAAGAGAGTTCAGTTCTACTCACCTCTGGCTGACGCTTGACTAACACTGTAGCAGCTGACTCACTGCTGGCCCCTATAGTCTCCCAGGTCCGATCCTACACAGATGGACTCCCATGAGGGACCAAACATAGCTAATACAAGACTCTAAACAACTCCCCAAAAACTCCCTAAAATATTACAAAACATGCACATAAAACAATCAAAGGCATGCTGGGCAGAGGACTTTCGGCGGCAGGTTCGGCGGCCGAAGGTCCTCCACAGATCTGAAAGTCAGGGACTTTCGGCGGCGGGTTCGGCGGCCGAAACCTCAACACAGATCCGAAAGTCATGCTTTCGAGGACAGTTTAGGAGGCCAAAAGGCTGCCTCCCCATGCAGGTTCGGTGGTCGAACCTTGCTTTGGTAGCTGAACCTGGGTTCTCCAGCAAGGCAGAACCCAAAACTGCCCTAAGCACTCAGCCTCCAAAATTTCTCAAATCCTTACATCCAACCCCTCTAAACATGCATACACACTCATCAAGCATAAGGGGCATAAAACTAGCCTAAACCCCAAAGAAACAATAATAAAAACTCCTAAGAGCAAACATTCATCAAAACTCAACTCAAACCCTATTACATTAGATCTAACTATTTCATGCATTTTTAACTCTTAATCCTTTTCAAAACTTACTTAAAACATAGGAAAAGGCAAGAATCTACACTTACCTCTTGAAGATCTACGGTAGATGCGACCCAAGCTTGGAGTTGAGGAGAAATAGTCTCCAAACTTTAAAATCTTGGATTCAAGTTTAAAACTTCAAAAACAAGAGAAAACTCATGAATATTTTGAAGGATTTGAAGGAAAAAAAACAAAATCAACAATGGAAGGGCAAGAACTCACCTTTGCCCGAAAATGGAGAGAGAAACTCTCCTATTTTTGGACTGCAGGCCTCTTATAGATGGCTGGCCAGACCACCTTCGGGGGCCGAAAGGAGCTCCCGCGGCAGCACCATGTTCGGCGGCCGAACCTGGGCTTTCCTTCCAAAATATTTTTCTTCCTTTTAAAAATTCTTTCTCACCAAACCAATAGTAAAACCATAAAATTCATTTTTTCAAAAACTTAATTTTACCCTTCTAAAAGTTTTCGACATCCGAGATTCCAGATTCCAATGGGGATTCCGTCAGAAGGTTGAAATTCCAACGCCGGAGTCTAGCCAGATATTATAGTCGATCTGTAATCTCAATCGATGGGACATTTCTATATGAAAAATACACCGGATGTATACTGTGTGCAACTGCACTCGATGGAAATAGTCAACTCTTTCCATTAGCTTTTGCCATTGTTGATAAGGAGGACAATGACAATTGATCGTGGTTTATGGATTGCATAAGGATCTTTGTGACCAATCGAGAAGACTTGTGTGTAATTTCAGATCGTCATGCTGGAATTCTTAAGGCGATGCAGAAAGATTGGTGGCAGCCTCCAGCAGGTCATCATCATTATTGCATAAGACATGTTTTAAGTAATTACAACAAGACATTCAAGAATGCTGCAATAAAGGAATCGCTGCGCAGGGCAAGTATGTTTCATGTTTTTATGTGAAGTTTTCTTTATTTATTTAATTTAATATCACTTTTGGCTAATACTAATTTTACTCTGATGAACATGTCACTTATATCAGCAAATGAGAACCAGAAGAGAAAGTTTTACGAGGCAGTGAATAATATTCGGGAGTTACACCTTGAATCTTATGATTGGGCAATTAGAATAAATTTAGAAAAATAGACTAGATCACACAATGGTGGACAAAGGTATGGCGTGATGACAACAAACATGTCTGAATCCCTAAATGGCATGATTAAAGGATTTCAGGCATTGCCTATAACGATAATGATTGAGAAAATATTCTTCCAATGTGTCCATTATTTTGATACGCGGAGGACAACATTTTTGAATCAACAAAGTAAGAGATATGTTTTCACTCAGGCTTGTAGTGAAACACTGCGTGCTAATGCAATTAAAGCGAATGGACATAGAGTTAGACGGTTCAATAGTCAAACAATGGTTTGTGAAATAATTACTGCTCAAGATAGGCAAAAGTAAGTGGTGAAACTCATGAATCAAACATGCACATGTGGCAAATTTCAAGAGACAATGATACCATGTTCACATGCTATTGCTACATGCATGTCACATTCAATTGACGAACAATTTGTATCTGCTTATTATAAATTGGAGCGTACCATCCAATGTTATTTTTACACATTCCATCCTCTTGGACATCTTGACTATTGGCCTCTGGCAAATGGATTTTCCCATGTGCCTGACATTTCTAGAACAAGAAAGAAGGGACGCCCGAGATCTTCTAGGATTCACAATGAGATGGACTGAAAGTCAAACAAAATACAAGAAATGTCTAGAGTCCATTGTTCCATATGGAACACGGTGGGACATAATAAGAAAACTTGTGTGGGTCGGGAAGTAAGTACATAAATATTGAATTCTTCTATTATTATAAATGTAAAGGGTACCGCAAAGAATTAAGTTATTTATATTTATTTTTTTAAAATAATAGTTTATTCAATTGTATCCTTAATTTTAATGTACAAAATAAAATAAAAAAATATGAAAGGTCAGATTTATTTCATTTATTTTAATGTATATAATTTTATTTTTGAGAATCAAAAATTAAATAATATTTAATAAGATAAAAGTTTTAAATTGTATTTGATTCAAAAAAAAATTGTATTTCATATTAGTGGTCCGTATAATAATTAATAGTAAAATAAAAAATAAATAAACATACCAAATAAAATATAATTAAAAATAAATTATTTTTTATTTTTTAAAATGGATTGAGAAAATAGAATTTGAGATCTCACAAATTTATTCAGATTTATTCACGATCAGACTAAATCTATGAGTGTAAAAAAAATAAGTAATTCTTAAAAGTTTCACTAACATGAAATAACGTAAATTAATTTAAATTAAATATGAATTTAATCTTTATATTTAACTTCTAGATTTACAAAGATGATGTAAGTGGCGGAGGTAAAGGAGATTTTATAACCAATGTTTTCCATTTAAAAAAGTAAAAATAGTGTCAAACAACAAGAATTTTTAATATTATATAGATATAAATGAATTTTTAAATAGATATATATTTTTTTATAAAATTAAATAGATTCAAATTGTAGAATATATTTTGATTAAGTTCAACCATATAAATGATTAAGTTAGATGTCCAAAAACAATAATGATGAAATTAAATAAAGAAGGAAAAGAAAGACCACAAAACATAGTATATATTTAAACAATATATTATTGAAGCTGATTATGTAATTTAATTTTCCCTTCCACAATTTATTCCATATATAGAACTGGATCGCTAAAACCTGAGTTCTTGGTTTTTCATGTACATAATATGATATATGAGTCTGTTACTGATAGACAAGTTAGAAGGGGAGCTTCTTTTTTATTACTTCTCTACCAACTAGGGAAGGCAAGCCCACATGCACTAGAAACTCTTCTGGCGCCGGGTAAGTTTATATACTGCTTCAGATTTGGGTTCTTCATGTACTCACAAAGGCATGGCTTCTGCTCCCTCAACTTGCTGCAGCATGTGCTTGACGGCGGCGTCGACGACGTAACCGCAGGCAGACATGAGCTCAGTTCCGAGTCATAAGCATCAACGCCGCCATCATCACCACCACGCATACGACTGAACCAGAAACCTTCTTCATGTTCAAGAGCTATGAATAGCTTTGGCAGCTTCAAATGATTTTTGAGGTTGATCATAAGAAGATGAGTAAACATACCAACATGAATAGAACATATCTAAAATTAGGAAAGCAAAGGATAAAACTGGAAACAATGGTGCTGCTCTGCCAAGGCCAGTGTAGTTGCCACCGTGTTTATAGCCACATCCTCACAGAGATTGGCCTCACAAAGCAATCTAAGCCTGTCCAAACCATACCGATCAGCCGCTGCTAGCAGATGCTGAGACATCAAAGTTGAAGCCCACTTTGTGTTCAAACCAGTAAGCTCTTCCAGGTCAGGTAGTGAATCCCAATAAATAAAATGAAGCAAAGCCTGTGAAAAGGGAAACCAGAAAGCAATAAATCAGTGTGAGTATGGTCATCAAGTACAATTGCTAAGTTGCAATGAATTGGCCACTCGTTGACCACTAGGTAAAGCTAAATTTTAAAAAAATGCAATGTTATGTTTGTCCAATATCCATTTGAACACAGCACAGGGAATGACAAATATGTAAAGTAAATACAGTTCCAAAGAAAATAAAAGAAGAACACATGTTTTGCATAATGCAGCATTACACATGAAGAATTTCATTGCAAGAGAACAATTTTAATTGAATATTTGAAGCTATAAAAGTTTGACTCAATTGTGCACAAATCGAATTGAGAACAAAGTGCTGTTATTATTCCCAAAACACATAGAGACTGAAGAGGTTATTAAAGGCAAGTGAAATATGTTAAAATATACAACCTTAAAAACTGCCGCCTCCATGTCTTCAACTTTTATTAATTGGGTATTTTGATCTTTTATCGGACCAAAGAGTTGAGCCCAGAGTACAGGCGATCGAGCAGCAAGTACCAATTTGTGAGCAGCAAAAACTGCTCCAGCAACTTCAAATTTTACATCAGTTCCCTTTCCACTTTCCAATAGTTGTCCAAAATGCTGACCAATGTTAGAAGATGGTACTGCTGGAGAGTAAGCAATTAATCCCATTAAAATTACATACCCTCTAGAGATAATAAATATGTCAGTTTATTCAAAAACTACAGTTTACTTGTATGCACTATATTATGCTGCCGCAACAAAACAGAATTGCTATAACAAGCTCAAATTTAGCCAGGCTGCCAGCTGCATCCGCCTATGGAAACAACGTACGCGACCATGAGGTTACTTATAAGTCAACTAGTAATCAAATTGCCATCATACCAAATACTTGAACCATTACAATCGGCCCACAAATATATCGCCCCAGACAATTTTAAACAAAGCATGCAAAGTAGTGAATTTTAATGCCATTATAACACCTATTTTATGTACATAGGCTAAAAAATGGACCTGTGCCTAACCAATCCTTGCCGTATTATCCATGTAAGATGACAATTCAAAGGATAAAACTTACACGAACCAATTTTACATGTGAATAGAACTCAGCAGCAGCTTTCTCAAGTACCCGGCCAAGATGTTTAGTCTTAATACCCTTGCATTACCCAAAATGAATAGTGAATCATAAGAGTTATTCAATATCCGGGGAATAGACTCAAATAAATACCTACAAAAATAAACATAATCAAAAGAATTTAATTCAAACACATTTTTACATACATATTCAATTAACATATCAATTATAATCACCAGTCCCACACCCTCGATATCTTATCTCATGTGGAGCTCGTAAACGACTTTGTCATGGACCCAGTGCTAAGAATTTTTGCAGATTCAGATCATCCTGTATTGTCGGCATATTGAGATCTAGATTCCGCACCTCAGCCGCAGATGGATCGGACTTACCAAACATACCGACACCAGTATGACTATATCCTAATCCAGCATTACACCCTGCAAACATATTTTTTGTAGTGCTGCCTGACATGTAATATTACCTAGAAGTAGAAGGCTCATGTACAGGCTCTGATGCAAATGCAGGAAACATCGATCTTATTGATGTATATGGTACACCATAAACACCGGTCGTAAATGAAGGCATTGTAGTCGGTATCGAAAGTCCAAGTTTCCATCCTATATACTGACTATGAGAAGGATAAAACATGGAAGGCACATGAGATGAACTGGGTGGCACATGAGATGAATTGGGTGCATTTTTTTCATGCGTGGACTGATGATATTATATCGGGGGAGTCACTAGATGCACATCACCCTCACCTTGTGCCACTTGTGACTGATCCCTTCTACAACCCCTAGCATGATCGCGGCTCCTACCCCTAGTACTATGTGAAACTGAATTTGGAATAGATAGGTCATCTGGGTCAGCTGTGCTAGGCGGTGCAGCAGGTGCTGGATGTGGAGTTGGCAACTGTGTCTGCCGTCTCTCTTCCATCATACAAAAAGAAACGGACTGTATGAGGTCACAAATAACCGTCATACTCCTAGTGGTCGGGTTAGTAGCAATAGCGTACATAAACTCTAGACCATCCTCCTGCAATACATATATTATATTATATTATTTAAAATATGTTGTTATTATTAAAAATGACATAAAAATTATAAATTTTTTACCCCTGATCCCATTGCCACTCCTTTAATAGAAATTCAGTGTCTGGACACCCTACGGTACCACTCCATATACTCTGAATGAAAATGGAGTGGCTCTATTGCTGGCGGTCCAGTAACTATTCTTTGGTCTCAGGTATTCCAGCGCGCGATCCAATGTGAATGCACTTCTGCCCAATTTGTGTCGCTCTTCCGCAAATCAAAATCGTGGAGTGTAGCAGATTGTTGAGGTTCAGCTGGAATATGCTACTGCATATCAAACTGTCGCATGACCTGATCCGGCTGATGTCATTCTATAATGTGAAAGCATACTAGAGGGACAATAGCTCTTCAAATTTTTCGTCCTTCGCGACAGTATTCGGAGAACGACTCAATCAGGGCATCAGTGTATGACTTCCATATTACTTGAAATCAACGTTTAAATGTTATATATAAATTAATGTAGCAATAAAATATTAATTTTATTTTACAGTATTATCTGCTCGGGTAATAATCAATCTAAATGATAACGCAGTTTCACTAGTATGTGGGTGACAACCTCAGTTATCTGTCTAGTATTACTCCACCTGCAGAATACATTATATTAGCAATTGTTTCTTTAAATATTAAATTTTAAAAAAATAAATTAACAATAATATAAAGCCTAGTGGAGCATCATGATATGGTACTCGATTAGATAGTATAGGCGATACGGTCTCATGCCCATATTTGAAGTATGAATAATGGATCAGCCATCTGCATAATGTCAGGATTTGTCGCCTTACACAATTGTCTGTATAGCCATGCCAGACATGCCTCACCCCAGCTATAATTGCCGGCATCTTCTAGATCGATTAGCAACGGTAAAAACATTAGGTTCACACAAGAAGCAGATGTATCACTGAAAATAGATCCAATGACCCTCATAATATATGCTCGTGCGAACCTCTGTACACATTCCTCATCAGCATCATCTGGAAGTTGACTAAACTCCTCAACTAGCTAGATCATTTTCAAATAGCACCCTCTTATGGCATTATTAGGTGGAACGACACCTAATAATGTCTCACATACTGTTGGCCGATGGTGACGTGATCGGCTTGTAACAGTTGCACCATTAACCGGGAATCCGGTAATTAACCCCACATCCTGAAGAGTAATGGTTATTTTTCCTTCCGGAAACATAAATGTATGGGTCTCTAGTCGCTACCGCTCAATAAAGGCAGTAATTAAGTGCCAATCCAAAGCAAAAAAAACCTAGACGTATCACGTTATAAAAACCCCGTACGCCGTAGGTAAGATATAATTTGCTTTGGAATATCGTCTAAATGCAAAATCGTACCCGTTCTTTTGCAACCTATCACTCCACCTTCTATAGTCTGTTGCCATATAGTCTCAGACCGATGTTCTACTTGTGCATATAGCAACGATGGATCACTGGGACCCGGTAAAATATAATCATGACGGTCACGGCGGTTGCGTCTTTCCTCCATATCTAATTATATAAAATAATATACAATATCACATCATAATGAAATGCTATACTAATACACAAGTACTAACTTTATTATATTCAAAATCACCAAAAATAATCAAACACCATATTAAATTATTATTTATAAATTTTATGAAATTTAATCCCAATTAATTTACCTCACTAAATCACAATAAAATAATTATCACGACACTAATATACTTTTACTAAATTTATTCTATCCAAAAATAAAATAAATATTCAATCAACATATTACATTATCAATTATAAATTTCTACCGCACTTAATTACTCTTAATTATTTAAACTAAACTAAATTAAAATTATTAATTTATTATATCATATTATATATTTTAAAACTAAATTAATTATCAATATTTATTTTTTCACTAAATCATAATAAAAAATATTTATCACTAACACTAATATACATTTACTAAACTTTTTCTATCCACGACCACGATATATATTTAATCACCATATTACATTATCAATTATAAATTTCTAATGCACTTAATCACACTTAATTTTTTAACTAAACTAAAACAAATTATTAATTTATTAGAACTAAATCATATTATATATTTTAAACCTAAATTAATTATCAATATTAAATATATCACTAAATAACAATAACAAAATTTAACACTACAATAATAATACATTTACTAAATATTATTAATTCATTCTATCCTAAAATTATCAAAATTGTTTCTAAACTAATTCTTTCAACTAAATTATAATCGTATAAATTTTCAATATATATACTAATAAAACTTATAATTACATATAAAATTATAACGTATAATTTTATTTTTATTTATAAAGCAAAAAATATATATACATCTTTAAAAAAAATTAGGTTATAGACAAACCTATTAAATAAAGAGGGAGTTGCTGATGGAGATTGAAGGAGATATTGTAAAATGGTGGAAAAGGAGGATGGAGAGGAAAAAAAATTACAGCAGGGAGAAGTGGGGAAATGGGGAGAGCAAGAAAGAAAAATGGGGAGTGAAAGAAATGAGAAGAAAGAAGGGAGACTTTGGCTTTAGAGCCAAAGTCTCCACTCACGCACAGTAAAGGGTGGGCATGCAGGTGCCACGCAGGCGATGCATGAAAAGTGTCTGGCACTTATAGTGCCAGATACTTCTCCATGAGCCAAGTGATTGACCTTGCCCTCTTTGTCAGGGGCAAAGAGGTGCAGGTGATTGACCTAGGATGCAAAGAATTGGTTAATCACCTAGCCTCTTTTGTCAGGGGTGCAGAGAATTGGTTAATCACCTAGCCTCTTTGTTTGGGGTGCAGGTTATTGACCCTCAGTCAATTACCTCCCCTCTTTGTTGGGGTGCAGAGACTTTCTGCACTCCCGACGAATAGGGGGTTTGTCCAGCACTTAGAGTGCTAAACATGCTATTTTTATCGCCATGGGAGCATTTTAGAATGCTCTCGTGTCATGGAGCACCTTGTTCGACACCATTTGCTGTGTTGGCGGTTCGACACCATCTACCGCCATGGGAGCATTTTAGAATACTCTTGTGTCTTGGAGTACCTTGTTCGACACTAATGGTGTCGAGCAAGTGCTGTGCTGGCAGTTCGACACCAATGGTGTCAAACACCCTATTGTTTAACAAGCATATTTGGTCGTCATACTATCGAATATGCTTTTTTGACACACAGAATCCGAAAATATTTTCGGATTCTGCATGACTTGATAATTTTTTTTTTCAATTATGCATAAATTGAAAAAAATCTCATAAAAGTAGTAGTGTAGATATGTGAAAATAGAGATGGAAAAAAAATTAATGGTGACGAGGCAGAAAGATTGTGGTTTGTCATCTTGCAACTTTTTTATCAATTTGAACGTAATGTTGATTCTTTATTATCCCAAATTGCTTCTTGAATTAAGGGTATAAGGAAGAGATGATAGTTATTAGAAATTGTAAGAAAGAGAAGAAAAATGGTATTTTAAAACTTTTTTATTTTCTCTCATTTGCTCAAGATTTTAATAGGAAAATTGTTTAAATTGAATGGAAGAATTAAATTATTAATGGTGTAAAAAATATAAAAATATTTTAATAAATTTTATGAAATGTAAGAACTAAATAATGATAATACCATTCCACAGAGAAAAAAATGTCAAACAAAATATAACGCTTTAAAAAATATAATTATTTTTAACGTATTAACATATTTTTATTTTATTATTATGAACACTAAAACTAATTCAATTTGTCTACAGTATTTTATATATATATATAAATTAAATGATTAAAACTTTAAGATTGATTATAATTTTTGTCAATAAATTAAATTGGATTTTGCAAAACGAATGATAAATTACAATATAATTCTCAAAGTTTTATTTTATTTTATATTTTATTAATAAATTAGTTCTTTAAGATAAAAATTTTATTTTTTAAGTATTTTTTTATTATTAAATCTAATCATTTCCTCTTTTACAAATTATATTATTTTTCCTTAATAATTAAAGAATTATGAAAATTAATTTTTAAATTAAATTTCACATATTTTAAATTTTATTAACAAATAACAAGATAACAAAATAATATTTTTAATTTAATATTAACAATATTTAAAACTTTTTTACCTCTTTAAGTTTATGTATATGATTTTTAATATTGTATGATTAATTTTTTAAATGGGTTTTGATTAGCAAAATGATTTTTCATTATTTAACTTTCAAAAATTAATATTTTGATTTGAAATTTCGATTAAAATAAAAAGAGCAAAAATTCAAATCTATTCCTAACTTTTTTAGTTAGAGGTCAAATAATTCCAATTTTAGTTTTAAGTTCATATCAATTCCTATACTATGCAAATTGGCTAAATAAAGCGTTTGAAATGCATGCCCCATGTAATCGACACTCTCTTTTTTTCTCTTCTCTTTTCCCTGAGAGCTTGTCTCTCCTTTACGCTCGCTAATCGGTCCCTCCCTGAGAGCTTGTCTCTCCTTTACAGTCGCTAATTGGTCCCTCCTACCCAGACGGCGCAGGAGACCAGCCCGGAGAGTGTGCTACCCTCCCCACCTCCTGGTGATGTATTTTCTGGATTTCTTTGTTTTCATTTTGTTTTGGTTTTTTATTCTATTTAGTTTTGTTCGTATTTTTTATAAACCTGAGGAAAATAGAGATGGATCGGTTGATCTGATTAACTATTAGTTATTGTTGTGTTGTTATTTCTTGGCTTCCCTTGTTGTGAATGTTGCATGCAGGTTGTAGCGGCCAGATCCCGCTCTTCACCTTGTTATTTAAGTCCGAAAAAGGATGGCGCGACAGTCGATTGTGGGCTTAGCTCGAAAGGCGCGATTGGGATGCTAAAAATCGTACCCCCTATTTACCTTGGTCGGCGCTGTTTGGTTTCTGGCCAACTACCTTGACCTTGATGATGGTGTTCTATAAACCTCATGGCTCATCATCATCATCACCTGCTTTTCTCGCTCTGATGGTTGTGATCTCTTGCTTTTTTTTATTTCTCGAGGTTTTTCTCTGGGTTGCATGTGGCTGTCGGCGCTCTCTTCACCTCCTGGGGCTTTAGTATGCTAAGAATAGTCTGAAATGGCTGTTGTTGCAGGAGTTTTCTAAGCCATCGACTTTATGTTGTTGGCGGTTGGAGTAGCTTAGAGGAAGATGGCATGGCAGGGTTTGCTTCCTTCGGGTCTTCTTCTCTTTCAGGTCAAGTTTTCGGGTTGGGCCTCTAGGTTTTAGGGCTTCATTATGTTTCTCTTCTATTGGACCTAGGGGCCTATTTGTATCTAGGCTTAGGCCTTATATACTTTTTTTATAATCAATATATCTTTTACCTTCTGTAAAAAAAAAAAAAAATCATGCCCCATAGCAAATGGGTGAATGTTTTGAAAAAAATTAATAAAATTAATATCTATAACTATATAATAAAGGGTGGTTAGCCTATGAACAATACGATTTACAATATTTCGGCAATTGATTTTGGATTCATTCAATTATGCATTTGCCCTTCTAAATGCTCTCCTCCCTTTTTCTCCCTTGGTTTTTAAGTCTTTCCACGTCCTCCCTTGCTCGGCACTAACCAACAAAACAGTGCCATTTCAGAACCCTCCTTCCCTTACCAAAATGACGATGTGTTTCGTCTGCCTCCATCCTCTCTTTTCTTTCTTCCCATTCCCCTGATAGAATGAAAGCTCACTGCAAGGCCCTGAACAGTGCAACCTACGGTTTTTGGCAATTGATCTAGACTTCACAGTGCAATCTGCACCCTTCGGCAATTTATTTAAACTTTATTCAATTCTGCCTTGCTGGACACTCATCAACAAAATGGTGGTTTTCAAATCCTTCCTTCCCTTACCAAAATGACGGTGTGCTTTGTCCTCCTTGGCTCCATCAGTCTCTTTTTTATTCCTATTTCCCTGCTAGAATAAAAGCTCATTAAAAGGCAGTGATGGGAGACAAAAATAGTGGGAATTCAGTTAAACACAATGGTTGCATACATACAACATTTTCAAATTTGTAAAACATCAATATATAATAAAACATTATCAAGTTTATATTAATATCAATACATAATAAATCATTTGCCGTTGAAGAACTTTTAATTCTTAGACATTAGAAGCTTCAACTCAATGAGAAGAACTTTATATAGAGATGCTGAAATGGTATAAACAGGTGATTTAAAGGCATGATTGCAACAATTCAGTGTTCATTAAAATAGTGGGAATTCAGTTAAACACAATGGTTGCATACATATAGCGTTTTCAAATCTGTAAAATATCAATATATAATAAAACATTCTGAAGTCTATATTAATATCAATACATAATAAATCATTTGTCATTGAAGAACTTTTAATTCTTAGACATTAGAAGATTCAACTCAATGACAGGCACTTCATATAGAGATGCTGAAATGGTGTAAACAGGTGATTTTAAGGCATGATTGCAATAATTCAGTATTCATTAACAGTTAAGCAAGCTTTTTTTTCTGCGCGTTGGAAGCTTCCATTCATTAAATGAAGCCCGAGTAAAAGAGTTACAGATATATGGCTTCTCAGTCAGAGTCCCTCGGTACAAATGCATTGAAATCCTATTAAGAGATAATCACAGCCCATGATCTGAACATTGCACTGTTGTAACCCTTTCCATTTTTCAACAAGCCCCCTAGATATTTTGAGCATTTAATGCAGCCTGCTTCTTCACACCTTTAACGAGGTGTAATTATATCTTCTTGGTTGCCTGTGTTCAGGTTCTATACAATAAAACACTGTTTACACTTTCTGTTCCCAAGGAGATTACTTATCCAGCCAAAATACTGTCACTTCACTGTCAGTATTTCCATTTTTTTAATTTTTTATTAGAGAAAATGATTAGAACAGCAGAGAAGATGAGCAGCCTCTTCCCTTCCCTAATCACGCCTCTCATCTTATTTGTATGTTCAATTTAGTTTTCCCATTTTCATTCAGCCATCTTTTCTCTCAAGTTTTCTCCTTTCTTCTATTTTTTTTAACTCAGCTTCTCCTTTACTTCATTGTAGCCCTCTTTAAATGCATTCTTCCTTTTCTTTTTGCAGTTGCCTGTCCTTAATCTTTCATAGATGCTCGAAGGCTTTGCATTAACTGGTACCATATTTATTCTATAACTCATCAATTTATTTCATTCAATGCTCTTATAATTGTTTATTTATTTTGTTTGTGGTTGTATTCCTCGTTATTGACTTTACTTCTTTATTTTATTCTTTATTTTGCAGCTCTTTTCTGTTCACTATTGTTCTGAGGTAGTTATCCTCATCGTTTAGTTTTCTCTCACTTTTGTTAGTCTATATGGAAATATGTAATGTTTTGACTTCAATCGAGAGCTATTATTGTTTGACTCAATGGAAACTGCTGAATGGAGACAAAAACAAAAAAGTTAAAAGGCCTTTCATATTATATGTGAAAACTATTTGATATATATATATATATATATAGAAACTTCAACAATGACAAACCATATTGAAAGACATTATGGACATCTGCTGTGTTAAAGAAACTCAGACTACTAGATCTGAACTATTTCAAAAAGTAGAAAAGGAATGGGGTGGATTCAATGGTAAATGCAGCATTAGAAATACTTTTTTTTTGGAACCATTGTGGATACATGTGTTAAAAAAACTGGAAATTGAGATGAACACTTAGGCTGGTAGGCTTTGCATGAAATTTACATTGATATACATCATTGAGGCCCTTTTTATATACAAAAAACATAATTTTGCAATATAAGCGACCTATTTGTCTAAAAAAAACTCAATTGCATAAGACGTTTGGTTGGATAGTGATCTTTGTTATTGGCCTGTTTGTGCTATAGAAATGTCTTTAGATTGAGGTTTTTATTGATTTCCACACACATATTTTCATTTATTTATTTTTCTTTTCCTCTTTAAACAATGATCATTAGGATTACACTTGAAAACATGTTGTTTAAAGTCCTTTCTGAGCTGGGTTTACTGCCCCCTTTCTACTAGTTAGAGACTACAGACGAAGGGTAATTTTATATTAAGTGCATTTTTTTGCACCATGATTCACAAGGGAGTAAAGCTATGGCTGACAGAATTGGGATGACTGTTGTGAATATGGAAGAGGCTAGATATATAGCCACAATTTCAGCTTTGGATGCTTTAAAAGCTGTGTATGAACTTGAAATACATGACTATAACTACAGAGAATTGTCTGTTGTGAAAAAAAGCTATACACAGGCTCTTGTCGACCTTCAAGCCAAGTACATTGATAGCTAAGGTCAATTATAGGCCTTGCAAGCATCATATGCTTCCTTGGCCTATAAATTTAAGAAGTTGAAGCAAAATGTCCAAAGGCTAACCAAAACTTTGAATATTATTAAGTCTTTTGTTAATGATTTGGTGAATGACAATCTGTTTTGAATCAAATGTCCTTTTGTGGCCCTTTTGTTGTTTTGCCGGGGCTTTGGGCCTTATAGCTTATGTCTTTGGTTTTTTTTTTTTTTGTCTCCTCCCTAAGTTTTCTCCTACTTTACATTTTGTATTTAGTTTTTGTACAAGGACTCTGTGTATTAATCTTAATTTTATGGTTGTGTTGCTTTTAATGTATTTAATTTTAATTTTATGGTTGCATCGCTTTTCCATTGTGTTGCTTTTATCACTCATACTTTTATATTCACCGCTACACACAGAGTTTAAAAGAGGATGAAATTTTAATCGGTGGGTATTAATTAACTTTTCTTTTAAGTGGCAAATATCATGATAAGCACATTCATTAAAAAACATGTTGACATGCAGTTTCATTAATGTGCAAAAATTAGGCGAGGTAGAATACAAAAGAAACAGAATGGTGCTTAAACAGAATGGTGCTTATCTTTTGGATAGCAAAGTGAGCGAAATCGAATTTGGAAAGCCCAGACATCGTCGCAATTTTTCCTGTCCATGAGATTTGACAGAGCCATTAGCAAAGATATATAGGATCAAATTAATTGGAATTTAAAGCTGGGTTTCATTTTACATTTTGAATGGACCTTCAATTAAAATGATGCCTAATTTAATTAGCATGCAATTGGAGATGAATTTCAAAAAAATAGATACTTAGCTTTTTCCAGGCCGTAAGGTCTCGCAAACTGCAGAGGGACATTCTTCCCTTTTATCGAATTACTCATCCAGTATAGCTACTGTTAGTTGAGCAGAGGCCGTCGGAGATGCATGCGCGTGAACTGAGTTATGCACGGGAGGAAGACCGTGCAATTTTGGAGAAGATCCACGCCTTTGCCGCAGTGAGGATATGAGGGTTTGTTACATTAGATAAAGGAAATTGGGTAAGGTGTCTTTGGGAATGTTGGATCTGAAAGAGTTGTCATTAGAAATCGAGATGGTTAGCTGAGAGATGCAGCAGAGAAGAGACACGACATCGGAGAGAAGACTGGTTTATTTGTCGCGGTGGCGTCATTGGGGAAGAGGGCTAGGGTTTAATGTGTTAGGCCTGGAGAACTAGGATATACCTTTTTTACTTGAACTTGCGCAATCGTAGAGAAGATCCATGCCTTTTGTAACATCCTCTGGGTCCACACGGGTGAATATTGTCCGCTTTGGGTCAATGAATTGAAACCATGTCTTTCCTCACGGTTTTGTTTTCGGATCTGTACCTATAATAAAACTAGATTAATAATTACTGATTTAGAAAATCGTATTATTACAGCTATAATTATTACAGGTTCATTTGCAAGCAATAAAGTTTACATTCTGATGATACTTTTATCAATAACTAATAAAAAATGGCCATTTATATTGAAAAGAGAGACAATTTCCAATTAAAATTTGTTATTGAATGACTATTAATAAAAGTCAAGGTCAGACTTTAAAGCAAGTCGAAATTTTTTTAAATGAAAATGTGTTTTGCCACGGTCAATTATATATTGCATTATCTAGAGTAACTTCAAAAAAACGGAATCAAGATACTAGTACCATACGATCCTACTGATACAAAAAATATAAATAATATTTATATATAAAACATTATGTACAAAGAAATTTCCTTGTTTTACATAATAACCAATATTGTTTTCTTTTGATTACAGAATAATGTCATATGCATTGTTATCTAACATCGATTAGAACAGCAAAAATATTCGAATTAAAGTGAGAATTGCAAGGACATGGCATTTTTATAGCGCTTATAATCCAACTGATTTGTTCAGCTTTGATTTTTTTTATGATTGATGAAAATGTATGACCTTAAAAATATTTTTCTTGCTCATTATTTCATTACTTTATATAACATTTAAGATTATCATTATATCATTATGTTTTATAACATTTAATTTTTACAAGGTGACACAATGCAAGAATTCGTCAAAAAGCAAGATGTTGATTTTTTAAACCTTTGCTTGCCGAAGGCGATGTGTATTACATATCTGGTTTTGTTGTGTTACCGTCCTAGAGAAATTATAAACTTAGCCAACATCTTTTCCGCATAAAATTGATGCGAAATGTGTTCATTAAGAAAATGGACTCAGTTGAACCGATCATACCATTTGATCGATTTGCTTTTTTAGAATTTAAAGAAATTGGCAAAGTTTGTGGCAATGATATGTTTGTGATAGGTTTAATGTATTATTTAGTTTATCAATAAATAATGAATTCGTGATTTAAAAAAAATTTGTTAATGCTTATTTATTTCCTGTAAACAAATGTTCTTAGACAAATTACTTTTGTTGGACATATCCAGACCATTTGTATGAATAGTAGGATTGGTCGAAAAAGAGATATTAAAGTAAAAAATGCAAGGTATAATAATAAAATTATTTAATATTTCCTTACAATTGTCTCATGTATACTTTACTTTTGCGATTTGCTTTTTATATAGACAAGAAAAAATGAGTGTTATACTGTAGAAAAAAAATAGAATTAATTTTCCAGCATCTGAGGTCTTTGAAGAGGAGCAAAGTGGTCCTGTCATTGCAGCATTCATTGGGATGTTAGTTAAATCTTTCAGAGGTATTTCAAAATTTTTTAGTTGTATTTAAATGTCTACACACTTATCTAAAATTAATAAATTAATCATTTTTTTGTAGATGCTATTAATATTAATAGCACTTTAGCCACAAAAATCCACATTAATGTTGAGATCCCAGAAGTTGTTGATTTCATAAAAAGGTAATACATCAAATTACAGAGTTACTATTAGTATGTACGTGGTTCAAATTTTTATTGAATATGTTTTTTATGATTTCTCATTGTAGCCTACCTGAAAATATAACACTAATTGAAAGAGCAGAAGTGTCACATTCCAAAACCTATGGATAGAAATAGAAAAACTATTAGCTTTAAATTGTACCATTCTAAAGTTAGAGTAATTAGCTTCAAGGGAGGTGTTAGCTTAACCTCGAGCTAATTAGAAGAGGTGCTAGCTTAACCTCGAACTAAACAGGGGAGGTACAAGCTTATCCATAGCCGCTTGACACACAATTCTTCTATAAATAGATCACTAAAAGTTGTGTTTAGCGGTCTAACTTACATTTCATACAGAGTTATACATCTAAAGATAGAGTTAAAATAAGAACGACCAGTAATAGTATTTTAATATCTTTAAACTGTAATAACTGAATCATAGAAAATTCAAATAAGAAAACATATATATCTTAAAATAAAGTATCTAACGTGATAGCAAGTTGGGATCAAGTTACTTTCGGGAGGTATTTAAGGGTTTCCCGATGATAGAGCATATTTTAGTCCATATTATCATGATCTTATTGATGTTTATTTACACCTTTCCTACCTAATTTTGTGTTTTAATCATGTTTTACAGATATTAGGTGTAAAGAGACAATCAAGAGAAAATGCTCTCAAAACTGCCAAAAAGGGCCAAATCTAGAAAAGCCACCTTCGGAAGCACTTTCGGCTACCGAAAGCGTCGTCCAGAACCAAAACTCGACCATCTTCGGCGGCACCTTCGGCGGCCGAAAGTCCCGTCCAGAGACGAAAGTCACCCATCTTCGGCGGCCGAAAGTCCCGTCCAGAGATCAAAGTCACCCATCTTCGGCAGCACCTTCGGCGGTCGAAAGTCTGCCCCAGAGCCGAAAGTCCAGCTTCCGAAAACAAGTTTAGGCGGCCGAAAGCCCCCCGAACTGCCTCTTCCTTATTCAAGAAGCCAAATCTTGAAGATCACATGTTTCCCACTTCATGCCATGCATATTCAAAATTCAAAAAGAGGCTCCACCTTCCTCTTTAGTGCATGAGTGGCAAAAATAATGTGAAGAAAACTTCTTGGACACACTTGGGCAGTAATTAAAAACACCAAAAAGCCCCTCCCTTGCCTTTGCATGCACATATTGGACCAAGGGCACTTTGGGCAGCCTCCAAAAGATGCATGGACATCCAAGAAACCCTAGGCAGCCTCCCAAGACTTATTTAAAGGCCTTATGAAGACAAGAAATGGCAGATTTTAAGATCTCAAGATTGGATCACCTCCCATTCGGCCAAGGAAGTTCGGCTGCCGCTCCACCTCCACTTTAGGCCGCCGGTCCCTCTTTGTTCCTCTCTTCTATTTTTCAGTTTTGGTTCAGCCATGAGTGGCTGAAACCCCTAATTCTAGTTGAGGATTGGTTGAAACTAAGGTTGTTTAAAGGGTTGTGAGATCTGAACATAAAGTGTTTTCTTTTGGTTTGTTCAATATTCATGCAATTGTGTGCTTAATTCTAAGATTGCTTTGTTGTTTTTATCAAATTGGCCACTTGAGTCTTGATTGCAAAGTTAATTGATTATTAGTTGGGATATTTGTTAGTCCGTAATTGCTAGAAATATTCTGATCTAAGAACACTGGGTGTAAAAACTAAGGAATTGTATGATCTAGCATCATCTTCATGCGTTTGGAGTAGCTAGGATTGGATCTATCTAATTCTTTATGCAATTTACAATTGTTTTGATGCCTAAAGGCCAAGGACGTTTCTTGGCAATTTGTTAATTAGTAATTGATTAGAGGACGTTCCCTAATTGATTTAATCATAAGGAGAGACATGGTGGTGAGAAGCGTTTTCCATCCCTATAACTAATCTATTGAACCAATCAAGAAGAACATAAGTTTCAATGATCAACCAAAACAACCAAAATGGATCCATATCTTCAACTAGATCTTTCTCATATTGATTTCCCCTTTTATTTTGATTACTTGCTGTTTTAATTGCTTTCAATAGTTGTTAGTCAAATCAATCTCAAAACCCCCCTTTTTACTTTATTGCACTTTACTTTTAATCTGCCTTCAGTTACTTACCTCTAATTGTGCTTTCAGTTGATCTTGTTTGAGAAAAATAGATAAGTATTCAATTCTCTGTGGATTCGATCCTTTACCACTATCTGCAGTTGTAAAATTGTTGGTAACCGTAGAGCTTATTTTTGATCGGCTTCGACAACCGACTGTCAAAAATTGGCGCCGTTGCCGGGGAATTGATTTAACTTGTTTATTTTTCTTTCATGACAAGATCTGAACACAGGGACACTCTGCCCTTTGATCTAGAATTTGAACGCACCCTCAGAAGGTTAGGAAAGCAAGCTGCCGAGCATTCTGCCCAACCTTCGACCGCCGAACCTCATCAACATTCGGCCACCGAACCTTCTCTGGTCCAGCAACCGAATTTTGCACCTATGGCAGAACCTAATGCACAAGCTGCTACCCCTAATGGACAGGCTGTCCAGAACCAAATAATTCAAGAAAATCCAGCCATGAGACCACAAGTGCCAAGGGAAAGAACCATGAGAGAGTTAGCAACACCTATAGGTGATCAAGCACCACTTTGCATCACCTATCCACCTCTGACAGTTCCTTTTGAACTAAAAACAGGTTTGATTCATCTTCTCCCTAAATTTAGAGGTTTGCAAAATGAAAATCCACACAAGCACTTGAAAGAATTCAATATTGTTTGTTCATCAATGAGGCCTCAAGGTATTTCTGAAGATCATGTTAAATTAAGAGCTTTTCCCTTTTCATTAGATGACTTTGCTAAAGATTGGTTATTTTATTTGCCACCTGGATCTATAACTTCTTGGGATGATATGGTCCAAACTTTTTTGAACAAATACTTCCCAACATCTAAGTCAATTGGCATAATAAGAGAAATCACTAGCATAAGACAGAAACCAACTGAAGATTTATATGATTATTGGGAAAGGTTTGAAAGACTATGTACAGGTTGTCCACAACATGATATGTCAGATAGGTCTCTCATACAGTTCTTCTATGGAGGATTGCTCTCATCAGAAAGAAGATTCATAGATGTAGCTTGTGGGGGATCCATTGCAGACAAGACACCTAGGGAGATGTGAGAGTTGATTTCTACACTTGCAGCCTCATCTAGGCAGTATGGAGAAGAAAAGCAAATACAAAGAGGAGTCAATGAGGTAAGTTCTCCTACTATTTCTGAACTAACAACTGTTATGAAAGATTTTTCCATTAGACTGGTTCAACAGATGCAAGCAACCCAGCCGCCTAGGCCATGTGGTATTTGTTCTTATGTAGGACATGCAACTGACCAATGTCCTACTCTTCAAGAAGACAACCAGCAAGTTAATGCCATTGGACGGTACAACAACCAGCCTAGACATGATCCATATTCAAACACATACAATCTAGGTTGGAGAGACCACCCCAATTTCAGCTACGGAAGAGCTAACAACAATCAAAACCATCAGAACTACCACAGAAACCAAGCCCAACCAGCACCTTCAAGCTCCAATCAGCACCTTGAAAAGATGATGGAGACACTTGCAAACACTGTACAAAGTCTCCAACAACAAATGGGACAAGTAACCGCATTCATGAGCAAAGTTGAGTCCCAAGGCAAGCTCCCTTCTCAAACTGAAACTAATCCTAGACAGAATGTGAGTGCCATCACTCTGAGAAGTGGAAAAGAGCTTCAAGATGCTAGCTATGAGCAAGAAAAGCAAGTGGCGCAAGAACCAATGCAAGCTGAAGCCTCTCCAGTGCAATCTGAAACACCACCTGCGCAAAAGACTGAACCAAAGGTACGTTTTCAGATTCCACCTCCTTTTCCAAAAAGATTTGAAAGAACACAAAAAGAAAAAGAAGAAAAGGAGATTCTTGAGACTTTCAGAAAAGTGGAAATCAACATACCACTGCTAGATGCTGTTAAGCAGATTCCAAGGTACGCAAAGTTTCTGAAAGAGTTGTGCACCAACAGAAGAAAGCTTGCTGAGAGAGAAAAAGTAAGTGTAGGTGAGGTTGTCACTACTGTTATTAAAAGAGAACTCCCTACTAAGTGCAAGGACAAAGGTATGTTTGCTATCTCTTATAAGATAGAGAATGTTGGAATCAAGAAAGCCATGTGTGATCTTGGTGCATCTATAAATGTCATGCCTCTATCCATCTATAAATCTCTGAATGCATGTGCACTAAAAGACACAAGAGTCGTGATTCAATTGGCTGATAGATCTGTGGTATATCCCATAGGTGTCCTAGAAGATGTGTTAGTTCAAGTAGATGAACTTGTTTTCCCTGCTGATTTTTATGTAATTGATACTAAGGAAGATAGTTGCAATACTAGTTCTGATATCCTTCTTGGATGTCCTTTCTTGTGAGTACTGCTAGAACTAAAATTGATGTGCATGATGGTACTTTGACCATGGAGTTTGAAGGGGAAGTAATTAAGTTTAATGTCTATGATGCCATGAAATATCCACATGATATATCCCCTGTTTATGGTCTTGATATTGTTGACTGTTTGAGCCAGAAAATCTTTAATGAAAATCAAGATAATATTCTTAACAGTGATTTCTGCAGAGATACTGAACAGGTACAGATTGAGAGCCAGAAAGAGCCAAAACTCAAAGAAACAGTCTGTAGCATCCAATAGATTGATGTTGTGCAGATTGAAGACATTCGGCCGCCGAACCCTACTAACTTTCGGCCGCCGAACCTGACTGCCTTCCAGACGCAGAATCCATTGCCACAACCTACCCAGCACACTGAAAACTTTCGGCCTCCGAATCTAGACATCCTTCAGCCGCCGAACTCAGCAACCATTCAGCCACCGAAGCTGAACTCCCTTTAGCCGCCGAACTCTTCACCTCAGATCCCATCGCCTGCTGAAACTACTGACATTCGGCCTCCGAACTCCACCATCCTTCGGCCGCCGAACCTTGCTCCACAGACCCCAACGCAAGCAAGCTCTTCCAGTCCTTCTTTGCAGTCAAGTCAGAAAGAACCAGAATCAGATCTGAAGCCTCTTTTAGACCATCTGAAATACATGTACCTAGGAGCTAACAAGACACTACCAGTAATAGTTTCCAATAAATTGAGCCCACATGAAGAAGCAAGCCTCTTGAAAGTGCTACAGAAGCATAAAGGAGCCATAAGGTGGACCATAGATGACATCAAAGGTATTTCTCCTTCCACATGCATGCATAGAATACACATGGAGGATGAATGCAAGCCAGTCAGAGATGCTCAAACAAGACTAAATCCTCCTATGATGGAGGTAGTGAAGAAGGAAATAGTCAAGCTCCTTGATGCAGGTATCATATACCCAATCTCTGATAGCAAGTGGGTGAGTCCTGTACATGTAGTTCCAAAGAAAACTGGAATTACCATTATTCCAAATGCTGAAGGAGAACTTGTTCCCACAAGAGTTTAGAATGGATGGAGATTATGCATAGACTACAAAAAGTTAAACACTGCAATAAGGAAAGATCACTTCCCACTACCTTTCATTGATCAGATGCTAGAAAGGCTTGCAGGTAAGTCCCATTATTGTTGTCTTGATGGTTATTCAGGTTTTTATCAAATTCCAGTTGCTCCAGAGGACCAAGAGAAGACCACCTTCACTTGCCCTTTTGGCACTTTTGCTTTTAGAAGAATGCCATTTGTACTATGCAATGCACCTGCCACCTTTCAGCGATGCATGATGAGCATATTCTCTGACTATGTGGGTAAGACATTGAAGTGTTCATAGATGATTTCACAGTACATGGTAACTCTTTTGAAGAATGCCTTGCTAATTTAGAAAAAATCCTACAGAGATGCCTTGAATCTAACCTTGTGCTTAATTATGAAAAATGTCACTTTATGGTTAATCAAGGTATGGTTTTAGGACATGTTGTTTCAGCTAAAGGGATTGAAGTGGACAAGGCCAAGGTAGACATAATTAAAAATCTGCCTTACCCTACGAATGTTAAAGACATCTGTTCCTTCCTTAGACATGCAGGATTCTACAGAAGATTCATAAAAGACTTTTCCAAAATCACACAGCCATTATGTAGATTGCTTCAACAAGATGTTACATTTGATTTTGATGCAGATTGCAAAAGAGCATTTGATCTGATTAAATAATTGCTTATGACTGCCCCAATTATTCAAGCACTTGATTGGAACTTGCCATTTGAAATCATGTGTGATGCAAGAAATTATGCAGTGGGAGCAGTCTTAGGGCAACGTGTGGGAAATTCACCCCACGTTATTCACTATGCCTCTCACACCTTGGATGCCACACAAAGCAACTACGCAACAACAGAAAAAGAGCTCCTAGCTGTTGTGTTTACCTTAGAGAAATTCATACCATATCTTTTGGGAACCAAAGTCATTGTTTATTCTGACCATGCAGCTTTGCGATATCTGATCAAGAAAAAGGAAGCCAAACCAAGACTCATTAGGTGGATTCTTCTCCTACAAGAGTTTCATCTGGAAATAAGAGACAAGAAAGGGAAAGAAAATCTTGTAGCTGACCACCTCAGCCGGCTTCCATCTAGCTCTACACCTTGCCCAATCAAAGAAGAGTTCCTAGACGAACATCTATTTGTCACTCATTCAGCCTAATGAATCGCACAACATGCACCACACCCCAGGGGAGTACTCAGTTTCCTTTGTTCTTTTATGTTTCTTATACATTGAGAACAATGCATAATTTAAGTGTGGGGGTGCATATCTCTCTCTTCTCCTCTTTTTCTCCTCTTTTCTTCTTCTTCTTCCTTTCTTCTTCTGCAAATTCATAATACTTTCAGATTGCAAAATCTTTTCTTTTCCCTTTCAGTTTTACCTTGAATAGCCACAGTTGAAATTTTTTTTTGTTTATGCTTTCAATAAAACACACACAACCACAACCTTCTTCTTCTTTTTGTTTTGCTCTACTCAAACTTATGAACCATGTTGGATGAGTTTTTCTTTCCATGACCCCATTGATGTGATAACTCTTTAAACTTATGTTGAATCAATTGCAGTGAGTTGTATTCATGTTTGAGAATTGCCTTTTGAATTGAATCTTTGAGTCTGCCATGGTGAAAAATATATTGATGA
This sequence comes from Manihot esculenta, assembly GCF_001659605.2. Lineage (NCBI taxonomy): Eukaryota > Viridiplantae > Streptophyta > Magnoliopsida > Malpighiales > Euphorbiaceae > Manihot > Manihot esculenta. The sequence continues at coordinate 11,878,327 of NC_035161.2, forward strand.
CCCTCATTAGAGAGAATAAATTGAAAGTTGTATGAATGAACTTAATGTGACTTGTTTTAGCAATTGGTGTTGATTTGCCCAAATTATTGAGAGAAAGAAAATTCAGCAAAGGCAAAGACCTCAAAAGCACAAAAACAAAAACTGTTCCAATGGTCAAAAGACTAAGAACAAAGCTAGTAGCCACTTGGAAAGGTGACCAACTGAGTAACTGGGGGTGGGTATCACAAATATGTACCTTCACGTCAAAAGGTTGGTGACTTTTTCAAGGAAAATCTAAGTACAAAAGCCTGAATAAAGTACTTCAAGGTAAAGGGAAGTCAATCCAAAAGCTAGAAAGAGTCTTATCTTAACAAATTAATGTGCATGTATGATCTCTCTATTTGAGGAAAATAAATCCTAGCCATGGTAAGCAAAGGGAAACAAGGAAAGCAGGTAAGTAATCTTCATGCATATATTCTTCACTGCAATGATTCAAAATAGGTGTCTAGAGTAAGAGCTTAAGTGGAAATAAGGATCTAGAGCAAAGAAAGCTTATTTGACTATGTTTATTTGCTTGAGGACAAGCAAAAGGCTAAGTGTGGGGGTATTTGATAGAGCATATTTTAGTCCATATTATCATGATCTTATTGATGTTTATTTACACCTTTCCTACCTAATTTTGTGGTTTTAATCATGTTTTACAGATATTAGGTGTAAAGAGACAATTAAGAGAAAATGCTCTCAAAACTGCCAAAAAGGGCCAAATCTGGAAAAGCCACCTTCGGAAGCACCTTCGGTGGCCGAAAGCCTCGTCCAGAACCGAAACTCGACCATCTTCGGCGGCACCTTCGGTGGCTGAAAGTCCCGTCCAGAGACGAAAGTCACCCATCTTCGGCAGCACCTTCGGCGGTCGAAAGTCTGCTCCAGAGCCGAAAGTCCAGCTTCCGAAAACAAGTTTAGGCGGCCGAAAGTCACCCCGAACTGCCTCTTCCTTATTCAAGAAGCCAAATCTTGAAGATAACATGTTTCCTACTTCATGCCATACACATTCAAAATTCAAAAAGAGGCTCCACCTTCCTCTTTAGTGCATGAGTGGCAAAAATAATGTGAAGGAAACTTCTTGGACACACTTGGGCAGCAATTAAAAAGACCAAAAAGCCCCTCCCTTGCCTTCACATGCACATATTTGTAATACCCGGCTAGACTCCAGTATCGGAATTCCTACCGTCCGGTGGAATCTCGGATGTCGGAGACCTCTAGAAGGGTAAAACCATATTTTCATGAAATGTTTTAATGTTTTTGTTGATTTTAAGTAAAGAGGAAATGAGTTTTTGAATAAAAACACCCTTGGAGGAAACTCAGGTTCGGCCGCCGAAACTCAAAGTCCGGCCGCCGAACATGCATGCTTTTCGGGTGAGTCTTAGGCCCCCGAAGGCATAAGTGAGGGAAGTCCAGGTTCGGCCGCCGAACCTCAAGTTCGGCCGCCGAACATGGCATGCATGCGGAGGCACGTTCAGACCCCGAACGTGGCCTGGCCAGCCACTATAAAAGGGTCCCTTAGCCGAAAATGGGCGAGCTTTTCTCCCCATTGTTGGCCAAGGTGAGTTCTCCGCCGTTCCTCACCAATCTTTGAGTTCTTCCTTCAGATCTTTCAAGATTTTCACAAGTTTTTGCTTTCCTTTGAAGATTTTCAAGTTTTGGACTTGGAGGCCCAAGGAGCTAAATCTCTCCCAACTCCAAGTTAGATCGCCTCTACTCTCGATCTTCAAGAGGTAAGAGTCGATCTCTAGCTTACATTATGTTTTAAACAAGTTTTATGCAAGTTCATGGGGTAGAAAATGCATGAGTAAGCTTATGTTGAGTTTATGGGTTTTTGATGAGTTTTGAACAATGTGGCTTGTAAATGTATGTTTGATGTGTTGTAGTTGGGGTTTAAGGTAGTTTGAGACCCCTAGGAGCTTGTATGCATGTTTTGGTTGAGCTAAATGCATGATGGTATGAGTTTGGAGGCATTTGTGCATGTTTGAACCAAGTTTCTGCCCTTCGGGAGAAACCAGGTTCGGCAGCCGAAAGGGCTTTTGGCCGCCGAACCCTCTTGTGGAGGCAGCATTCGGCTGCCGAAGCTTGCCCCCGAAAGAGGACTTTCGCCTCTGTCTGGGAGTTTCGGCCGCCGAAAGTGCCGCCGAACATGCATGAGTTTCGCCTCTGTCTGGGAGTTTCGGCCGCCGAAGGTGCCGCCGAACCTGCTTGACTTTCGGCTCTGGAGGGACTTTCGGCCGCCGAACCTGCCGCCTAAAGTGCCCTGTTCAGCCTTCCTTTGCATGTTTTTGCATGATTGTTCAAGGTGTTTTAGGGGGTTTTTGGGGGATGTTTTTAGAGTTATGTTCTAGTTGTTTGGTCCCTCATTTGAGTCCACCTGTGTAGGTTCGGACCCGAGGAACCGAGGACCCCAGCAGTGAGTTCAGCTGCTTCTGAGTCAGTAGAGCTTCAGCCAGAGGTGAGTAGAATAAACCTTTATGTTTTTAAAGCAAATGAATTATACAGTTGAGCATGTTCATGCATCATGAATGCCATGTGATGAATTAGGTTGTTTGCATTAGAATTCACGAATATGTTGCATTGCATTTATGATGTTGATGTGGATTGGTTATTGAATGATCCTTTAGTCCTCATATGGTATGATGATGCTACGGCATGATATGGTATGAAAGTCCAGATTGTACCCATTCTACGTCCCTGGCACTATGTAAGAGAAAGTCCAGGTTGTACCCATTCTACGTCCCTGGCACATTGGTATGTATGATATGTTATGTTAAGAGAAAGACCGGTTGTACCCATTCTACGTCCTGGCACTTTGGAATGTAGAGGACTATTGATGACAATACCATCCGAGATGTGATTTGTTGTGATGTGTTGCATTACATGATGGCATGAGATTTTTAAATGTTGTTTTCTACTATTCTGCTCACTGGGCTCTAGTAGCTCACCCCTTTTCCCTCATCCCCCAGGATTGCAGGTACGGGCTAGACAGAGAAGTCAAGAAGAGTAAAGTCTTGTAATTGTAATAGTTAGAAAGTGGACATGATAAATTGTATAATGATGTAAAGTTAAACAGTTATGTTATGTATAATGATATTGAGGATTAGAAGTTGTGCTTGACCCTATAGATGTTGTAATCCCTTGTTGATACATGATCTTAATGTCTATTGATGTTTATGTTTAACCAACTCAACTTATGATGTATTGCCCATTGGGGCATTGATGAGATCCCACAGAGGAGTCAAGTTTATGATTATGATTATGGTCAGTGCATGCATAGGTTGAGTTTGGCGTATGATAGAATGTATGAAAGAAAATTTTTAATTTTTACGTGATTGTTGATCATGTATGGGATTAAACAGGTTAACAGGATGCATGTTAGGCTTGCTACGGGTCCCGGCGTCCTTAAGTCGACCTGGATCCTAGCGCCGGTAGCGGTCCGATTTTTTTCGGGTCGTTACAGAATGGTATCAGAGCCCTAGGTTCATATGGTCGGACCTAGAGTGTCGGGCTCATAGAGATTATAGAAGGTCAAGCACAATAGGAAGATCATGTCCACTAGGATAGGATGTGGAGTCCTGCCTTGCATAATGATGTGAAATGCCATGATTATATGCATGTGCATTAATGATATGTGATGTATGTGATGAGGGTTCATGTGTGCCCACATGAACCATATGATGCTAATGTTTGCTTGTTATGTGCTACCTTTCAAAAAACAGGATGAAAGGAACTCGTCGATCTGCACGATTGACTGGAGTGCCACCTGAGGATGAGGGCATGAGCGCCCGTCCTCCTACATTGCCTAGGGCAATGTCTAGTAGGTCTAACAGAGATAGAGCAGCAAGAAACCCTAGAAGGTCTCTGGATCTAGGTAGGAGCAGATCAGTGAGGGGAACAGTTCAGGGAGGAATGTCAGAAGGCATGGGGGATGATATGGATGTAGAGCAGAGAAGGGATGGCAGTCTGGGAGTTAGCATGTCAGAAGAGGGAATGGGAGAGTCCCAAGGAGGCACTCAGGCCTCGGGATTTGTTCAGCCACCCCACTACCCACACTTCTCACAAAATCCCGGGTATTCGATGGGAGGTACATCGGATTACCCTAGCTTCACCCCTTATCCCACACAGATGCCATACCCACCCTACTACCCACCATATTCGCAATACCCAATGTATCCACCCCCACCTTACTATCCAAATCCAGTAAACCCTACCTCAGAAAATGTCGCACCACCTCCACCACCTACAGAACCAGCAGCCCCAGTTACTCAACCTTCTAGACCTAGCTCAGCCAGTGGGAGCAAGGTCAAGATGACCGACTACATGAAGTTGGGTGCTCCTCAGTATGAAAAAGGGGATGACCCATTTGTGTACCTTGAAAGGGTTAAGGTGATCACAGATGAGATTGGAGCTGATGACAGTAGAGCCATTCAGATGGCTGGGTTCACTCTTAAGTGCAAGAAGGCACGAGAGTGGTTCAAGAATTATGTGAACCCAAAAGTAAACAGCATGTCATGGGAGGAGTTTGCAAACGAGTTTGCAGGATGGGCTTTCCCAGATAGTTCAAGGGAGCTGAAGATGATAGAGTTTGAGCAATTGAGGCAGACTGATGAGATGGGTGTAGAGGAGTTCACAGACAGATTCTTGGAGCTGTTGCCATTTGCAGGGCAAAATCTTGACTCAGACCAGAAAAGGTCAAGGAGGTATATCATGAAACTCCACTCCAGATATCCCTCCTTGATCCAGTCAGCAGATAGGGAGAGCTTCCATGCCATAGTGGATATGGCCCAGAAAATGGAGGCCAGTGCCATCGTTCAGGGGACAGTTAAGCAGTCAGTGGCACAGCCTTCTGGTTCTAAGACCCCAGGCTCTTCTTCTTTTAGTGCAGCAGCTTCAGGTAGCAAAAAGTGGAGTAACACCACTAGGAAGCCCAAGAAGAACAAGTTTTGGAACAAGGTCAAGTCTAGTCTGGGACTAGGGAGTGGCTCAAGCTCTGGCGCGGATAATGCAGTTTGTGCAAAGTGTGGTAGGCTACACAGGGGAGTTTGCCGGGTTGGGACAGCAGCCTGCTTCAGATGCGGGCAAGAGGGACACATGGCTTGGGAGTGTCCCAGGGCAGCTTTTGGAACACGGTCTCAGCAGACGGCTTCAGGTAGTGTAGCTCAGCCAGCAGCTCCAGCCATGACTCAGGCCAGTGGTAGAGGCAGAGGGAGAGGGGCAGCCTCTTCTTCAGCGGGTTTCAGAGGTGAAGGTCCATCAGCTCCAGCACGGATCTTCACCATGACTCAGCAGGAGGCAGATGCATCTAACACCGTGGTGGTAGGTAACTTAGTCATTGGTTGTTCAGATGTGTATGCCTTGATGGACCCTGGTGCATCTCATTCTTTTATTGCTCCGAGAGCCGTTCAGAGGCTGGGGTTGATGATCTCTGAGTTAGAGTGTCCTCTCTGGGTCAGTGGACCTAAGTGTGATCCATCAGTGGCAGAGTCAGTCTGCCAGTGCAGTCCGGTCTTTGTGGAGGGAAGATGCCTTTCCGCCGACCTTATGGTTCTAGATTTGACTGATTTTGACATCATTCTAGGGATGGACTGGTTATCTACCCATGGTGCTACCCTGGACTGCAGGGACAAGGTAGTCAGGTTCAGAGGTCAAGATGGGTCAGAGGTTGTCTTCAGGGGAGACAGGAGGGGTACACCTAGAGGTCTGATATCAGCTCTTCAGGCTCGTAGGTTGCTTAGGAAGGGATGTCAAGGGTATTTGGCTCATGTGAGAGAGCTTAGCAGTCAGGTTAGAGAGCCCGCCTCGGTGCTAGTGGTTAGAGAGTTTCTAGACATCTTCCCAGACGAGCTGTTAGGTTTACCACCTGCTAGGGAGATAGAGTTCGAGATAGAATTGATGCCTGGAACCCGACCGATCTCTATCCCTCCCTACAGGATGGCTCCAGCTGAGTTGAAAGAATTGAAAGAACAGTTGCAAGAGCTGGTAGAAAGGGGCTTCATCCGACCGAGCACCTCACCTTGGGGTGCACCAGTCTTGTTTGTCAGAAAGAAGGATGGATCCCTTAGGCTTTGTATCGATTACAGGCAGTTGAACAAAGTCACTACCAAGAATAAGTACCCGTTGCCTAGGATCGACGATCTATTTGACCAGCTAGCCGGAGCAGGTTGTTTCTCCAAAATAGATCTGAGATCGGGGTACCATCAGCTAAGGATAAGGGAAGAAGATGTGCCAAAGACAGCCTTCAGGACCAGATATGGGCATTATGAGTTCCTTGTGATTCTGGTCGGGTTAACCAACGCCCCTGCAGCATTCATGGATCTCATGAATAGAGTGTTTAGTCAATACCTGGATCACTTTGTTATTGTCTTCATAGATGATATCTTAGTGTATTCCAGGAGTGCAGAGGAGCATGCCCATCATCTGAGGTTGGTTCTGGAGACCTTGAGGGAACATGGCTTGTATGCCAAGTTCTCCAAGTGTGAGTTCTGGCTGAGGAGCATTTCATTCTTGGGGCATGTAGTGTCAGAGAACGGGATAGAGGTGGACCCCAAGAAGGTAGAAGCTGTGGCTAACTGGCCTAGACCTACTTCGGAGACGGAGATCAGGAGTTTCTTGGGTTTGGCAGGTTACTACAGGAGGTTCATTCAGGACTTCTCGAAAATAGCAGCTCCTCTGACCAGACTAACCAGGAAGAATCAGAAGTTTCTGTGGACCGACCAGTGCGAAGAGAGTTTTGAAGAGCTTAAGAAGAGGTTGACTTCAGCACCAGTGTTAGCTCTGCCATCTGGTGATAAGGACTTTACAGTCTTTTGTGATGCGTCCCGTGTGGGACTGGGTTGTGTACTAATGCAGAATGAGAGGGTGATTGCTTATGCTTCTAGGCAGCTAAAGAAGCATGAGTTGAATTACCCCACACATGACCTTGAGATGGCAGCAGTAATCTTTGCACTCAAGATGTGGAGGCACTACCTCTATGGGGTAAAATGTGAGATCTTTACAGATCATAAGAGCCTGCAGTACATCCTGAGTCAAAGAGATTTGAATTTGAGATAGAGGAGATGGGTAGAGCTGCTGAGTGACTATGATTGCAAGATTCAGTATCACCCGGGTAAGGCGAACGTCGTGGCAGACGCCCTAAGCCGGAAGTCACTAGGCAGTCTATCCCACATCATGGCAGAAAGGAGACCAGTGGTGAAGGAGTTTTACAAGCTCATTGATGAAGGTCTACAGTTGGAGTTGTCTGGTACAGGTGCTTTAGTGGCCCAGATGAGAGTGGCACCTGTGTTTCTGGAGCAAGTGGCTCAGAAACAGCATGAGGACCCAGAGTTAGTGAAGATTGCCAGGACTGTTCAGTCAGGCAAGGACAGTGAGTTCAGATTTGACAGTAAGGGGATCCTCCGCTATGGGAGTCGATTGTGTGTACCAGATGACATAGGGCTAAAAGGAGACATTATGAGAGAGACTCATAATGCAAGATACAGCGTTCACCCCGGAGCCACCAAGATGTATCAAGATTTGAAGAAAGTTTATTGGTGGCCAGCGATGAAGAAAGAAGTGGCACAGTTTGTGTCAGCCTGCAAAGTGTGTCAGAGGGTGAAGCTGGAACATCAGAAGCCGACTGGAATGCTTAACCCGCTACCTATTCCAGAGTGGAAATGGGAGAATATAGCTATGGACTTCGTAGTGGGGTTACCGGCGGCGTCCAACAGATTGGACTCCATATGGGTGATTGTGGACAGACTCACCAAATCTGCTCACTTCATCCCTGTCAGGAGTGGCTACTCTGTGGACAAGTTGGCGCAGGTATATGTGGATGAGATCGTCAGGCTGCATGGGGTTCCTATTTCAATAGTGTCTGATAGAGGGCCCCAGTTCACCTCCAGGTTTTGGCGGAGTCTGCAGAATGCCATGGGTACTAGATTGGATTTCAGTACTGCCTTCCACCCCCAGACTGATGGACAGTCAGAAAGGACCATCCAGACTATCGAGGATATGCTTAGAATGTGTGTGCTGGACTTTGGCAGTTCTTGGAGGCAGCATCTACCTTTGGTGGAGTTTGCCTACAATAACAGCCATCATGCTAGCATCGGGATGGCTCCATATGAAGCTTTATATGGAAGGAAGTGCAGGTCACCTGTTTGCTGGGAAGAAGTTGGAGAAAAGGCCTTGGCAGGGCCTGAGCTAGTAGAGATTACCAGCAGGGTGGTACCCGTAATCAGAGAGAGGATCAAGACTGCTGCAAGCAGACAGAAGAGTTATGCAGACGTTCGCAGACGGCAAGTAGAGTTCCAGGAGGGGGGTCTGGTATTGCTCAAGGTGTCTCCAATGAAAGGAGTGGTTCGCTTTGGAAAGAAAGGTAAACTAGCCCCACGATACATCGGACCCTTTGAAATCTTGCAGAAGATTGGGAATGTGTCGTACAAGCTAGATTTGCCTGCTTCAATGGCAAGAGTCCATCCGGTTTTCCATGTTTCAATGTTGAGGAAGTTTGTGTCAAATCCGGACAAGGTTCTTAGTGAGCCTGATGTGGAGATCCAAGAGGATCTCACCTATGTTGAGCAGCCAGTGCGGATCATAGACACCCAGATCAGAAAGCTGAGAAACAAGGAAATCCCGATGGTGAAAGTCCTGTGGAACCACCACAATTTGGAAGAATGCACTTGGGAGACACGGGAGTCCATGCTCCAGCAATACCCTTATCTTTTCTAAGGTTAGTTCTTGTATGTTTCAGGTGTGTTATGTGTATGTTGTGATGACTCTATGCATGTGCTAGTTGAGGAACATTCGGGGACGAATGTTCTTAAGGGGGGGAGAATGTAATACCCGGCTAGACTCCGGTATCGGAATTCCTACCGTCCGGTGGAATCTCGGATGTCGGAGACTTCTAGAAGGGTAAAACCATGTTTTCATGAAATGTTTTAATGTTTTTGTTGATTTTAAGTAAAGAGGAAATGAGTTTTTGAATAAAAACACCCTTGGAGGAAACTCAGGTTCGGCCGCCGAAACTCAAAGTCCGGCCGCCGAACATGCATGCTTTTCGGGTGAGTCTTAGGCCCCCGAAGGCATAAGTGAGGGAAGTCCAGGTTCGGCCGCCGAACCTCAAGTTCGGCCGCCGAACATGGCATGCATGCGGAGGCACGTTCGGCCCCCGAACGTGGCCTGGCCAGCCACTATAAAAGGGTCCCTTAGCCGAAAATGGGCAAGCTTTTCTCCCCATTGTCGGCCAAGGTGAGTTCTCCTCCGTTCCTCACCAATCTTTGAGTTCTTCCTTCAGATCTTTCAAGATTTTCACAAGTTTTTGCTTTCCTTTGAAGATTTTCAAGTTTTGAGCAAGTTTTGGACTTGGAGGCCCAAGGAGCTAAATCTCTCCCAACTCCAAGTTAGATCGCCTCTACTCTCGATCTTCAAGAGGTAAGAGTCGATCTCTAGCTTACATTATGTTTTAAACAAGTTTTATGCAAGTTCATGGGGTAGAAAATGCATGAGTAAGCTTATGTTGAGTTTATGGGTTTTTGATGAGTTTTGAACAATGTGGCTTGTAAATGTATGTTTGATGTGTTGTAGTTGGGGTTTAAGGTAGTTTGAGACCCCTAGGAGCTTGTATGCATGTTTTGGTTGAGCTAAATGCATGATGGTATGAGTTTGGAGGCATTTGTGCATGTTTGAACCAAGTTTCTGCCCTTCGGGAGAAACCAGGTTCGGCAGCCGAAAGGGCTTTCGGCCGCCGAACCCTCTTATGGAGGCAGCATTCGGCTGCCGAAGCTTGCCCCCGAAAGAGGACTTTCGCCTCTGTCTGGGAGTTTCGGCCGCCGAAAGTGCCGCCGAATATGCATGAGTTTCGCCTCTGTCTGGGAGTTTCGGCCGCCGAAGGTGCCGCCGAACCTGCCTGACTTTCGGCTCTGGAGGGACTTTCGGCCGCCGAACCTGCCGCCGAAAGTGCCCTGTTCAGCCTTCCTTTGCATGTTTTTGCATGATTGTTCAAGGTGTTTTAGGGGGTTTTTGGGGGATGTTTTTAGAGTTATGTTCTAGTTGTTTGGTCCCTCATTTGAGTCCACCTGTGTAGGTTTGGACCCGAGGAACCGAGGACCCCAGCAGTGAGTTCAGCTGCTTCTGAGTCAGTAGAGCTTCAGCTAGAGGTGAGTAGAATAAACCTTTATGTTTTTAAAGCAAATGAATTATACAGTTGAGCATGTTCATGCATCATGAATGCCATGTGATGAATTAGGTTGTTTGCATTAGAATTCACGAATATGTTGCATTGCATTTATGATGTTGATGTGGATTGGTTATTGAATGATCCTTTAGTCCTCATATGGTATGATGATGCTACGGCATGATATGGTATGGAAGTCCAAGTTGTACCCATTCTACGTCCCTGGCACTATGTAAGAGAAAGTCCAGGTTGTACCCATTCTACGTCCCTGGCACATTGGTATGTATGATATGTTATGTTAAGAGAAAGACCAGTTGTACCCATTCTACATCCCGGCACTTTGGAATGTAGAGGACTATTGGTGACAATACCATCCGAGATGTGATTTGTTGTGATGTGTTGCATTACATGATGGCATGAGATTTTTAAATGTTGTTTTCTACTATTCTGCTCACTGGGCTCTAGTAGCTCACCCCTTTTCCCTAATCCCCCAGGATTGCAGGTACGAGCTAGACAGAGAAGTCAAGAAGAGTAAAGTCTTGTAATTGTAATAGTTAGAAAGTGGACATGATAAATTGTATAATGATGTAAAGTTAAACAGTTATGTTATGTATAATGATATTGAGGATTAGAAGTTGTGCTTGACCCTATAGATGTTGTAATCCCTTGTTGATACATGATCTTAATGTCTATTGATGTTTATGTTTAACCAACTCAACTTATGATGTATTGCCCATTGGGGCATTGATGAGATCCCACAGAGGGGTCAAGTTTATGATTATGATTATGTTCAGTGCATGCACAGGTTGAGTTTGGCGTATGATAGAATGTATGAAAGAAAAGTTTTAAGTTTTACGTGATTGTTGATCATGTATGGGATTAAACAGGTTAACAGGATGCATGTTAGGCTTGCTACGGGTCCCGGCGGCCTTAAGTCGACCTGGATCCTAGCGCCGGTAGCGGTCCGATTTTTTTCGGGTCGTTACAATATTGGACCAAGAGCACTTTGGGCAGCCTCCCAAGACTTATTTAAAGGCCTTATGAAGACAAGAAATGGCAGATTTTAAGATCTCAAGATTGGATCACCTCCCATTCGGCCAAAGAAGTTCGGCCGCCACTCCACCTCCACCTTAGGCCGCCGATCCCTCTTTGTTCCTCTCTTCTATTTTTCAGTTTTAGTTCAGCCATGAGTGGCTGAAACCCCTAATTCTAGTTGAGGATTGGTTGAAACTAAGGTTGTTTAAAGGGCTGTGAGATCTAAACATAAAGTGTTTTCTTTTGGTTTGTTCAATATTCATGCAATTGTGTGCTTAATTCTAAGATTGCTTTGTTGTTTTGATCAAATTGGCCACTTGAGTCTTGATTGCAAAGTTAATTGATTATTAGTTGGGATATTTGTTAGTCCGTAATTGCTGGAAATATTCTGATCTAAGAACACTTGGTGTAAAAACTAAGGAATTGTATGATCTAGCATCATCTTCATGCGTTTGGAGTAGCTAGGATTGGATCTCTCTAATTCTTTATGCAATTGACAATTGTTTTGATGCCTAAGGCCCAAGGACGTTCCTTGGCAATTTGTTAATTAGTAATTGATTAGAGGACGTTCCCTAATTGATTTAATCATAAGGAGAGACATGGTGGTGAGAAGCGTTTTCCATCCCCATAACTAATCTATTGAACCAATCAAGAAGAACATAAGTTTCAATGATCAACCAAAACAACCAAAATGGATCCATATCTTCAACTAGATCTTTCTCATATTGATTTCCCCTTTTATTTTGATTACCTGCTGTTTTAATTGCTTTCAATAGTTGTTAGTCAAATCAATCTCAAAACCCCCCTTTTTACTTTATTGCACTTTACTTTTAATATGCCTTCAGTTACTTACCTCTAATTGTGCTTTCAGTTGATCTTGTTTGAGAAAAATAGATAAGTATTCAATTCTCTGTGGATTCGATCCTTTACCACTATCTGCAGTTATAAAATTTTTGGTAACTGTAGAGGTTATTTTTTACCGGCTTCGACAACCTACTATCACCCGACATGCTAGCTTGAGGTGCTTATTAAAAGCGACGTGCTTGCTTAAATGAAATGAACTTCTAAAGGTTAAAAATGTAAGTTTAGTAGGTCAATCTATGAATATTGAAAGTTTAAAAACTAAATTGAAACATGTGGAAAAGTTTAGTAAGTTAAAGTGTGAATATAGAAAGTTTAAAAGTAAGTTCCAAGTTTGGCCTCCATCTTTTTTTAGTTTTTCACCTAAACCCACCATGTGTCACCTAGCCATATATGAAGACATGACTAAGCATGAAAGGAAAAGGATTGTCTTCCATTTGTTCCATGCTTGCCGTGCTTACACCAAAAAGAAAGGGAAAATTAGTTTGCCTTCTTATCTTTCATCTCCACCATATTTCTCCATACAGACAAAACCCTCATCCATGTAAAATATTTTCCTAAGTGTAATAACCGGAAAAGAAACCATAGAGAATGAGGGAAGAAAGAGAGAAGTTTAGGTGCTTAAGTGGTAAGTGATAGAAATTGAAAATTAGGTTAGGCAAACATATTTTTTAATGTTTCTAATCAATTATATGTTGTTAAATGAATTGAAACTCATATTTTTATTATTCTTTGTAAAGAACAAATTCAAAAGGAGGAAGGTACATCAAAGGGGAAAGGCAAGAAAAAAGAGTAACTAAGGTGTACCTAAAGATTTTGAAAAGAATTGTGCAAAAGGTTTGGTGTTTGTATGAAGTTCTGTTTTTCCTTTGATTTTCTCATGAATATGTAAGATTAGGGATTGGTTTTATTTACTGAAAATGCTATTTTAATTGTATGGATTTATAATATGAATGTTGAAATGATAATTGGTAGGCTTAAAGCACATAAATACAATATGGGAGCTAAAAACATAAAACTGGCAGAATAGGTTTCAACAGGATAGCCTGCATTGGAAGCCTTATAACTTATTATGTAATTATTGAAATTAACCCTAACATATACCAAATGAAAGCTAATACAAAAAGCTAAAACTTTCCTGCAAAATTTTGAATCTGTAGCTAATTATATGCAAATTGCTAGTGAACCTAAGCTGGTCGCAGGGAATTGTGCATCCGGAACAGTCTGTATCACTTAGACCATAACTAATGATTTACTCAATGAAGTGAATTAAGATCAGTGCCAAATGAACCCTGAGAAGTATAAATAAAATTTTATATAAGAAATTTAAGCTTGAATCTGTATGCAAGTGTATGCATATGATATGTTTTGTTAGATTAAAAACAGATGCCAAAACTGTACTGGTTAGAACCTGATTGAGCAGTTTGCAAAGAAAAATTCATAACTTAAGTTAGGAATGTTAGAATTAGATGCAATATATTTTGTTTGAAAGCGAAGACATAAATACACAAAGTTCATGAAGAAAGGTGAGTCTAATTATGTCCATAAGACACTTGAAAATGTGACACAATCTCAGGCAGAAACAAACCTAAATCTAAATGTTTACCTAAAAGGGATTGACATGCTAGCTTTGTGGCGAAATTACGCACGTGCTAGCTTGACATGCCTGCTTTATGCTCGTGCTAGCTTAATAGACTAAAACTTTACATACATGTTCTTGATGAAATAGTAATATGTTTATGACTGAATATTATGTTTATGAGTGAATATGGTCTTTTACACACATATGTATGCTCTTAAGGACTCTTTTTACCGACGTGCTTGCTTATGAATAAATAGTTTGACATATTTGCTTGTTTCAACATGTTAAGCATCTAAATGAATAATTTTAGTATCAAATAAATATTTAACATGTAAATATGCATTCTTGGCCCTAAAAAACCTCAGTGGGAGTCATAGATAGAATAAGGGTATGGCATGCCATATACAGTTTAGCAGTACTGCGCCTTAATGGGCTACATGATATGATATTTTCGACACACTATGTGTCATATAGTTTCTCGGCTTTTGAGCCATACAGGCACAGCATTCGGCCCTCAGGCCATACATTTTGGCACTTTATGCTATACAGATACAGTTTTCCCTTATCTAGCTAGTTGATCCTACGAAGAGTTTATAGGGGCTGAGATTTAATTATATGACTTGTTAATACCTTATAAGTATGCATATAAGATGGTTATCAAATATGAATGATCTTACAATTATAAAATTACATGACTTAATTTGTCCACTTTTCACCCATTGACACATAAAATTTTCACTCGCTTTTATAAAATGATTTCATTGTATCTGTCATGAGTATTCGTATTTATACTTGACTGACATATATATTGTTATGCACCCACCGAGCATAAGCTCAGCGCATTGGACTTTTCCATGCGTAGGTAATAGATAAAGGAAGCAACAATAGAGATGTCTGTTTCTGCATCAGCACGGAGACATCATCATAACCAGTTATTCTCAACTTTTGTACAAAAGGTTGTTTGTGTTTAGCATGTGCATTAGTAGTCTACGAAGAGTCTGTAAATGAGTGTTAAAAATAGTGCGAATATAAATAAATTTGTTTACTATTTTCAGTTATTATATTCTATCTATGGGTTTAATAGTGTAAATTGAGTAACTATTGAGATTTTATGACTATTTTCCATAGGGATAGTTGCTGATAAGCAGGGAGAACTCTTGCAGTTTCTCCATTTAAAATTATTTTGTGAATCAACATGCATGTAAACAAACTAAAGAACAATTTATAATGTAAAAGCTAACTTAAACCCACATATATAACTGTATATAATATAGTATGTGGCAACCTTTACTGAGCTATTTTATAGACGAGTAAGGGGTGTTACATTTTTTGGTATCGGAGCAGAGGTTTAGGCGGTTCTAGGATATAGCATAATTGAATGTACATGCCAAATGTGTCAAGGTTATGATGTATCTCTGTAAAATTGATGCAAACCTATTTTGTGTCTTTAATTGTTTACAGAGGATGTCTGAGGAATCACAACATGCTATGGATGAGGAGGTGGGAAGTCATGCCCTCTTATAACCTGTTGAGCCAGCAATTGCACCAGCTCCTCCTAGTGAAGATAGGCTAGGACAGGATGCATTCTTATAATAGCTAGCATATATGTTTAGACGAATTTCAAGGGCAGCACCTCAGGTGCCACCCCCAGTTGCAGTACATGTGCAGGCTCCGGCTAGACCACTAATAGACAAGTTTAGAAAATATGGAGTTATCGAATTCAAATGTAGAAGAGAAGATGATGCTCCAGCAGCAGAGTACTGGCTGCAAAGTATAGAGAGAGTGTTGCAGCAGCTCCAATGCACACCACCAAATAGTGTGGCTTGTGCAATTGCTTTGTTACAAGAGGAGGCCTGTTAGTGGTGGGCACCACATCACAGATAGTGCAACCTGAGTAACGGACTTGGAAATTCTTTCTGTCTGAGTTTCGGAAGAAGTATATTGGAGATTTGTATCTAGATGAAAAGAGAAGAGAGTTTATGTATTTGAGACAGGGCAAGATGACTGTTAGTGAGTATGAAAAAGATTTCATCAAACTGAGTAAGTATGCCCGGGAAATGGTACCTACAAAGGAAGCTAGATGTAAGAAATTTGAGCAAGGTTTGCATAGTGAAATTAGGGTACTTTTTGCAGCCCATCCCATTAGAGAGTTCTCTACTCTGGTAAATGTAGCATTGAATAAAGAAAAGATAAAAGAAGAATAGAGCTGGAGACAGAAAGGATAGTAGAAGAGAGGGCAAACCCAGATACAGGGGCAATCCTCAGCCTCTCAGGCACCTATTAAAAGACAAAGGGGTGCCCAGCCATCAGGATAGAGTTAGGTACAGAGACAAAGGCAGGTACCAGCACAGAGTTTTGCAAGAAGGTTTGGGCAGCAAATTGGTACTACTGTAGCCAGTTCAGGAGGGGCAGAAAGGGGACAATACCCAGTATGTGAGCACTGTGATAGAAGGCATTTGGGACCCTGCAAAAAACTAACAGAGGCATGCTTTAAGTGTGGATCTAATGAGCATCTTATGAGAGACTGTCCTAGGGGATAGGTACCATCAGCACCACCAGTAGAGAGGCCTATTCCTGCTGGACCCAGAAGAAGAGGAAGGGGTAAAGGTAATCAAACAAGGGCAGCTTCAGCCAGTCAGAGGGTGTCTAAAATAGTAGATAGACCAGATTTTAGAACACCTGCTAGAGCCTATGCCATTAGGTCTAAGGAGGACAGGGACTCCCCAAATGTGATTGTTGGTACATTCTCAATATTTGATAAACCTATGCATGCATTGATAGACCCATGATCTACACATTCATACATATATTTACCCATTATTAATGAGGAGAAATTACAGGCTGATTCTCTAAACCAAGATATAATAGTAACCAACCCCCTTGGTCATAGTGTGATAGTGAGTAAAGTATATAGGGATTCTCCTATATCCATCCACGATCAGACTTTCCATGGTGATTTGATAGAGTTACCCTTTAGAGAATTTAATGTAATCCTTGGCATGGACTGGTTATCTAGGCATCGAGTAATAGTGGATTGGAGATCAAAAAGAATTATATTGAAAACACTTATAGATCACGATGTGGTAGTTGTAGGGGAGAGATCGGATTACCTGTCTAATATTATACCGACCGCTACAGCTAGGAGATTAATCATCAAGGGTTGTGAAGCCTACCTAGTTTGTGCACTTGAAACCAAAAAGGAGAATCCAGGTGTGCATGACATATCCATAGTGTGTGATTTCTCTAATGTTTCCTGATGATCTTCCCGGGTTACCACCAGGGAGAGAGGTGAAATTTTCCATAGATGTTATACCAGGCACCACACCTATCTCTATTACTCCTTATAGGATGGCACCTACTGAACTAAAAGAGTTAAAAATACAATTACAAGAGTTGCTTAACAAGGGTTTCATACGACCTAGTATCTCACCTTAGGGTGCACCTGTATTGTTTGTAAAAATGAAGGATGGGACACTAAGGTTGTGTATAGATTATAGGCAACTAAATAAGGTGACAATTAAAAATAAATACCCTTTACCCCGAATAGATGACTTGTTTGATCAACTAAAAGGTGCAAGTGTCTTTTCTAAAATTGATTTGAGATCGGGTTATCATCAGTTGAAGATAAAAGAAACAGATGTCTCTAAAACTGCTTTTAAAACCCGATATGGACACTATGAATTTGTTATTATGCCTTTTGGTTTAACTAATACTACTGCAGCTTTCATGGATCTGATGAACTGCATCTTCCATCCCTACCTATATCAGTTTGTTGTAGTGTTCATAGATGATATCTTAATATACTCAAAGACTAAGGAATAACATGATCAACATTTGAGGATAGTATTAGAGACTCTGAGAGAGAAACAACTTTATACCAAGCTTAGTAAATGTGAGTTTTGGCTAAATAATACATCCTTTCTTGGACACGTTGTATTAGTTGAAGGAATCAGAGTAGACCCTAAAAAGATAGAAGCTATCCTTGAATGGAAACCACCTAAGAACGTAGCAGAGATTAGGAGTTTTTTGGGTTTGGCTGGATACTATAGGCGGTTTATAAAGGAATTTTCAATCATTGCTACCTCGTTGACTAAATTGTTGTACAAGAATGTTAAGTATGACTGGGATGAAAAATGCCAGAAGAGTTTTGAAAAGCTTAAAAAGATACTTACAGAGGCACTTGTCCTTACACAGCCAAAATCGGGTAAAGATTTTGAGATCTACAGTGATGCCTCACATAATGGGCTAGGTTGTGTACTCATGCAGGAGGGGAAGGTAGTTGCTTATGCTTCAAGACAATTAAAGTCGCACGAGAAGAACTACCTTATCCATGATTTAGAGTTAGCAACCATAGTCTTTGCATTAAAGATATGGAGGCATTACCTGTATGGAGAAAAATATTATATCTATACAGATCATAAAAGTTTAAAATATTTACCCACACAAAAGGAGCTAACCCGAGACAGAGAAGATGGTTAGAGTTGCTTAAGGATTATGACTGCATTATTGACTATCATCCAAGTAAGGCCAATCTAGTAGCAGATGCACTTAGCAGGAAATCCTTAACTGCTTTAAGAGCTTTGAATGCTCGTCTATCTTTAGCTAATGATAGGACTATCATAGCAGAACTAAAGTTTATACCCAATCTATTTCAACAAGTCTAAGAAGCACAGAAAGAGGATACCGAAATAACTTTGTGGATAAGGCAAGTCCAAGAGGGGAAAAAGCATAAACATATGGTTCAAGATTATGGCTATTTGTATTATGAAGGAAGAATATGTGTACCTAATGTTGATGACCTGAGGAAGAACATTCTGGAGGAAGCACACAGTAGTTCATATGTTATGTATCCTGGTAGCACTAAAATATATCAAGATTTGAAATTGCAT
Organism: Manihot esculenta; assembly: GCF_001659605.2. Classification (NCBI taxonomy): domain Eukaryota; kingdom Viridiplantae; phylum Streptophyta; class Magnoliopsida; order Malpighiales; family Euphorbiaceae; genus Manihot; species Manihot esculenta. The sequence goes on from NC_035161.2 coordinate 11,896,865, forward strand.
TATTGGTGGCAAGGTATGAAGAAAAATATAGTTGAATTTGTGGCTAAATTTCTGATTTGTCAGCAGGTGAAGGTTGAGCATCAAGTTCCATCTGGTCTTTTACACCCTATTTCCATACCAGAATGGAAGTAGGATAGGATCACTATGGATTTTGTTGTGGAATTGCCACTGACACCAAGAAAAAAGGATGCCATCTGGGTGATTGTAGATAGATTGACCAAGTCAGCACATTTCTTACTAGTGAGAACTCATTACTCATTGGAGAAATATGCAGAACTATATATCAATGAAATAGTTCAGTTACATGGAGTACATCTTTCCATTATTTCAGATAGGGACCCGAGGTTCACATCCAGATTTTGGGAGAAATTGCATGAAGCACTGGGTACTAAGTTGAACTTTAGTACAGTTTTTCATCCTCAAACAGATGGACAATCTGAAAGAGTAATTCAAACACTGGAAGATATGCTTAGAAGTTGTGTTATTGAATTCAAAGGGAGCTAGGAGAGCTACCCTTCCATTGATTGAATTTGCATACAATAATAGTTATCAGGCAAGTATTAAAATGGCACCTTATGAAGCATTGTATGGAAGAAAATGTAGAACTCCATTGTGCTGGACAGAACTCAGTGAGGCTAAATTGATAGGTCCAGATTTAGTGAGGGAAATGTAAGAGAAAGTTAGAACTATCAAGGAAAGGTTGAAAGAGTTAGAACTATTAAGTAAAGGTTGAAAGCAACTTCAGATAGATAGAAGTCTTATGTAGATTTGAAGAGAAAAGCTATAGCATATGAAGTTGGAGATAAAGTGTTTCTTAAAGTCTCTCCATGGAAAAGAGTGCTTAGATTTGGCAAAAAGAGAAAGTTAAGTCCTAGGTTTATCGGTCCATATGAGATAATTGAACGTGTGGGTCTGGTAGCCTACAGGTTAACATTACTCCCAGAATTAGATAAGATACATAATGTCTTCCATGTATCCATGCTAAGAAGATACAGATCTGATCCTTCTTATGTCATTTCTTCTGAGACAATTGATATTCAACCTGATTTGACTTATGAGGAGGAACCAGTGAAGATTTTAGCACAAGAAATAAAGGAGTTGAGAAATAAGAAGATTCCATTAGTGAAGATCCTTTGGAGAAACCACAAAACAGAGGAGGCTACATAGGAAAGTGAGGAATTAATGAGGAAACAACACCCCCAGCCATTCATGATAGGTAAATTTTAAGGACGAAATTTTTTTTAGAAGGAGGGGAGAATTGTCACATTCCAAAACCTATGGATAGAAATAGAAAAACTATTAGTTTTAAATTGTACCATTCTAAAGTTAGAGTAATTAGATTTAGGGGAGGTGTTAGCTTAACCTCGAGCTAATTAGGGGAGGTGCTACTTTAACCTCGAACTAAATAGGGGAGGTGCTAGCTTATCCATAGCCGCTTGACACACAATCGTCTATAAATAGAGCACTAAAAGTTGTGTTTAGAGGTTCAACTTGCATTTCATATAGAGTTATACATCCAAAGATAGAGTTAAAATAAGAACGACCAGTAATAGTATTTTAATATCTTTAAGCTGTAATAACTGAATCATAGAAAGTCCAAATAAGAAAACAGACATATCTTAAAATAAAGTATCTAACGAGAGAAGTAAGTCGGGATCAAGTTCTTTTCGGGAGGTGCTTAAGGGTGTCCCGACATGCTAGCTTGAGGTGCTTATTAAAATCGACGTGCTTACTTAAATGAAATGAACTTCTAAAGGTTAAAAATGTAAGTTTAGTAGGTCAATCTATGAATATTGAAAGTTTAAAAACTAAATGGAAACATGTAGAAAAGTTTAGTAGGTTAAAGTGTGAATATAGAAAGTTTAAAAGTAAGTTCTAAGTTTGGCCTCCATCCTTTTCTATTTTTTCACCTAAACCCACCATTAGTCACCTAGCCATACATGAAGACATGACTAAGCATGAAAGGAAAAGGGTTGTCTTCCATTTGTTCCATGCTTGTCGTACCTACACCAAAAAGAAAGGGAAAATTAGTTTGCCTTCTTATCTTTCATCTCCACCATATTTCTCCATAAAGACAAAACCTTCATCCATGCAAAAATCTTTTCCTAAGTGTAATAACCAGTAAAGGAACCATAGAGAAGGAGGGAAGAAGGAGAGAAGTTTAGGTGCTTAAGTGTTAAGTGATAAAAATTGAAAATTAGGTTAGGCAAACATATTTTTTAATGTTTCCAATCAATTACATGTTGTTAAATGAATTGAAGCTCATTTTTTTATTATTCTTTGTAAAGAAAATATTTAAAAGGAGGAAGTTACATCAAAGGGGAAAGGCAATGAAAAAGAGTAACTAAGGTGTACCTAAAGATTTTGAAAAGAATTGTGCAAAAGGTTTGGTGTTTGTATGAATTTCTGTTTTTCCTTTGATTTTCTCATGAATATGTACGATTAGGGATTGGTTTTGATTGCTGAAAATGCTCTTTTGATTGTATAGATTTATAATATGAATGTTGAAATGATGATTGGTAGACTTAAAGCACATAGATACAACATGGGATTTAAAAACACAAAACTGGCAAAATAGGTTCCAACAGGACAGCCTGCATTGGAAGTCTCATAACTTATTGTGTAATTATTAAAATTAACCCTAACATATACCAAATGAAAGCTAAAAAAGCTAAAACTTTCCTGAAGTGACCAAATTTTGAATCTATAGCTAATTATATGCAAATTGCTAGTGAACCTAGGCTGGTCATAGGGAATTGTGCATCCGGAACAGTTTGTATTACTTAGACCATACCTAATAATTTACTCAATGAAATGAATTAAGACCAGTACCAAATGGACCCTGAGAAGTATAACTAAAATTTTGTACAAGAAAGTTAAGCTTGAATCTATATGCAAATGTATGCATATGATGATTTGTTAGATTAAAAGCAGATACCAAAACTGTACTGGTTAGAATCTGATTGAGCAGTTTACAAAGAAAAATTTATAACTTAAGTTAGGAAGGTCAGAATTAGATGCAATATATCTTGTTTGAAAGATAAGAAATAAATACACAAAGTTCATGAGAAAAGTGAGTCTAGTTATGTCCATAAGACACCTAGAAATGTGACATAATCTCAGGCAGAAACAAACCTAAATCTAAATGTTGACCTAAAAGGGATTGACATGCTAGCTTTGTGGCCAAATTACGCACCTGCTAGCTTGACATACTTGCTTTATGCACGTGCTAGCTTAATAGACTAAAACTTTACATACATGTTCTTGATGAAATAGTAATATATTTATGACTGAATATTATGTTCATGAGTGAATATGGTCTATTACACACATATGTATGCTCTTAAGAACTCTTTTTACCGACGTGCTTGCTTATGAATAAATAGTTTGACATATTTGCTTGTTTTAATATGTTAAGTATCTAAATGAATAATTTTAGTACCAAATAAATATTTAACATGTAAATATGCATTCTTGACCCTAGTAAATCTCAGTGGGAGTGACTCGCGGTTGTCGAAGCCAGTCAAAAATAACCTTTCTGGTTATCAACAATTTACAACTGTAGATAGTGGTGAAAGGATCGAATCCACAGGGAATTGAGAACTTACCTATTTTCCTTATCAAGACCAATAAAATAAACTGAAACAAAAATAAACTGAAAAAGAAGAAAACTGAAAATGAGATAAACTGAAAGCGGAATAAAAATAAATTGCAGTAAAAATAAAATGGGGGGTTTGAGATTGATTTGATTAATAAACTACTGAAAGTAATTAAAATAAGCAAATAATAAAATAAAAGAGAAATAAATAATAAGAAAGCTCTAGTTGAAGAATTGGATCCACTTCAGTTGTTGGGATTGATCATTGACACTTAGTTTCTTTTGATTGATTCAATAGATTAGTTATGGAGATGGAAGACGCTTCTCACCACCATGTCTCTTCTTATGATTAAACTAATTAGGGAACGTCCTCTAATTAATTACTAATTAACAAATTGCCAAGAAACATCCTTGAGCCTTAGGCATCAAACAATTATTAATTGTATGAAGAAAGAGAGAGATCCAATCCTAGCTACTCAAACGCATGAGATGTTGCTAGATTACACAATTCCTTAGTTGTTACACCAAGTGTTCTTATGTTTGAATAATTCCAGCAATTACGGACTAAAAATTATCCAAACTAACAATTAATTACCTTGCAATCAAGAATCAATTGGCCATATTGATCAAAACAACAAAGCAACAATGGAATTAAGCATGAGATTGTATGAATATTGAATAACCAAAAGATAAACCATGTTTGATCAAGTCTCCCAATCCATAAAACAACTAAAGTATCACCTAATCTTCAACTAGAATAAAATATTTCAGCCTCTCATGGCTGAAACAAAAATAAAAATAAAAGAAAAAAAGAAAGGTAGAAGAAGAGATGTGAATTTCGTAGGTGCCTCCCAAGGGGGGCTTAAAGGTTGTGTGGAGGCTCCTTATGTGTCTTTTTATAGTTGAAAGTGCTGCCCTAGGTCATACTTGCTTCCTAATTAGTGAAGAGGCTGTCCAAAGTGCTGAAAAGGAAAGAATCGCGTTGCAAATTCTCCAGAAGGAAGGAGGTGCGCGGATCAGGCTTCAAAAGAGGAAGGAGGGCGCAGTCATTGAATGCAGAAGGGAAAGAAATCTATCCAGTCTTTCCTTTTTAGGTGGAGCCTTCGTTTGAATTTTGAATGCTGAATGAAGAAGAGGCAAGTGCATCTTTACGAAATCTTGCTGCCTAAATAGGAAGATTTGACTGCTGCAGTGTGTGCATATCTTTGAATGAGGAAAGAAAGATCTACGATTTGAATTTCAAATAATCTTCTGACTGAGCTTTCCTTATTTGCTTTTGCTTCTGCACTTTCTTTATTTGAGGACTTTCCTTTTTGGCACTTTCCATATTTGAAAACTTTCCTTTTTTAGCACTTTCCATATTTGGCACTTTTTGGCAGTTTTAAGAGTATTTTCTCCAGATTGTCTCTTTACACCTAATATCTGCAAAACATGATTAAAACCACAAAATTAGGCAGAAAAGATGTAAATAAACATCAATAAGATAATGAGAAAGTGGACTAAAATATGCTCTATCAAATACCCCCACACCTAGCCTTTTGCTTGTCCTCAAGTAAATAAACATAGTCAAATAAGCTTTCTTTGCTCTAGATCCTTATTTCCACTTAAGCTCTTACTCTAGACACCTATTTTGAATCATTGCAGTGAAGAATATATGCAAGAAGATTACTCACCTCCTTTCCTTGTTTCCCTTTACTTACCATGGTTAGGATTTGTTTTCCTCAAGAGAGACCATACATGCACATGTTTGTTTTGATAAGACTTTTTCTAGCTTTCAGAGTGACTTGCCCTTACCTTGAAGTACTTTATTCAGCTTTTTGCACTTTTAATTTTGCTTGAACAAGTCACCAACCTTTTGACGTGAAGGTACATATTTGTGATACCCACCTCCAGTTACTCAGTTGGTTACCTGTCCAAGTGGCTACTAGCTCTGTTCATAGTCTTTTGACCATTGGAACAGTTTTCAATTTGTGCTTTTGAAGTCTAAGCCTTTGTGAATTTCTTTCTCTCAATGATTTGGACAAATCAACACCAATTGCTAAATCAAGTCATGTTAAGTTCATTCACACAATTTTCAATTCATTCTCTCTAATGAGTGTCATCAATATATTTTTCACCATTGCAAGCTCTAAGATTCAATTCAAAAGGCAATTCTCAAACATGAATATAGCTCACTGCAATTGATTCAACATAAATTTAAAGAGTCATCACATCAATGGGGTCATGGAAAGAAAAGCTCATCCAACATAGTCTATCAGTTTGAGTAGAGCAAAACAAAACACAAACGAGAAGCTGTGGAAAAATGAAAAAAAATTTTAAAAAAAAAATCACACTCAAAATGAAAACAAAAATTCAAACACTCAAAATGAAAACAAAAATTCAAACACTCAAAATGAAAACAAAAATTCAAACTGAAAATTAAAGCAAAAATTAAAAATTCAGAAATATGCACCCCCACACCTAAATCATGCATTGTCCTCAATGTATAGGAAATATTAAAATGCAAAAGAAACTGAGTACTCCCCTGGGTGTGGCGTGCATGGTGTGATCCACTTGATCAAGGCTCAAGTAATTGGGGAAGGGAAAAGAGTCCCAATTGCATTGAGCAAAAAGTGTAGCACTCCTTTTGATTTGGTCATAGCCCATCCTATTTTTTCCATGTACTCATGAAGCAACATGATTAGCCTTTCCTCTTTCAGATGAGGTGTGCCTCTGGCCCTTATGTTTGCATTTTTGAGATGATTGGGAAGCACTTTGAACTCCAATTCATGTTTCTCTATGGCTAGCTGCAATTTGGTATTGAATTCAGGCAAAATAAATTCTACCTTATCTGGAGGTTTGGGCAAGCATTGATCCGCATGGTCCTTTGGTTTAGGTGCTTGGAATACCATTTGTTCCTTGTGAGCATCGGCTGGATCTATGGCTGAAATGGTTTCAGTTTCCTCCTTCTGCGCAAGATTGGACTGAAAGGGAGGACTGGGAGAGCTCACATGCATTGGAAGCTGAAAGGACGCGCATGGGGGTCCTTCAGTTTGCGCAATGCCCTTCTGAAATGGTGCAACAGAGCTCTCTTTAGTCTGTGCTTGGCTGCAGTTCACCTGTTGGATGCAACAGTCAGTTTCTTTCAATTCTGGCTCTTTTTGAGTCTCTTCCCTGCAAAGATCATCATTTCGTATATCATCTTGATTTACATAAAAAATATTTTCACTCAAACAATCAATGATATCTAAATTATCAACAGGTTCTGTTTGACCAGTTTGTTTGGACAAACAGTATTTTGGTTGTGTCTCTTCAGAGGCTTGTTCTTGTACTTGCCAACTTTCCTCATCATCCTCCACATCTTGAAGTTCTTGCTCTCTTCTTAACATGAGTGCATTCAATGAGATGGCCATTTGATCCATTTGTTGTTGCATACTTTGCAAAGTAACTGCCAATGTCCTCATCTTATCTTCATCAAGGTGCATATTGGAACTTGGAGGTGCTGTTTGGGCTTAATATCCTTGATAGTCCTGGTAGTCATTAGCCTCAGCGTAGCCATAGTTCGGTTGGCCTCCCCAATATGGATTGTATGTGTCATGGTAGGGATCATGTCTTGGTTGTTCATAGTCTCCTCCATATGCATGAACTGGTTGGTCTTTGAATCCTCCAAATGTATGTCTAGGCTGACTATTCTCATAAAGCATAGGACATTGATCAGTTGGGTGTCCTACATATGCATAGGTCCCATATGGCCTTGGTGGCTGAGATGCTTGAACCTGTTGAACTAGTCCTATGGCAAATTCTTTCATAAAAGATGTCAGTAAAGAAAAATCAGATCTACTTACCTCATCCATGATTTAGATGTGCAATTGAGATGTTTCAGAAGATGGTTCTGCGTAGAGTGCTCTCCTTTTTTTTTTTTGGGAATTTGGTCCTGAAAGAAAAACAAATAAGTTAAATCAACTCCCGGCAACGGCGCCAATTTTTTGACTCGCGGTTGTCGAAACCGGTCAAAAATAACCTTTCTGGTTATCAACAATTTACAACTGTAGATAGTGGTGAAAGGATCGAATCCACAGGGAATTGAGAACTTACCTATTTTCCTTATCAAGACCAATAAAATAAACTGAAACAAAAATAAACTGAAAAAGAAGAAAACTGAAAATGAGATAAACTGAAAGCGGAATAAAAATAAATTGCAGTAAAAATAAAATGGGGGGTTTGAGATTGATTTGATTAATAAACTACTGAAAGCAATTAAAATAAGCAAATAATAAAATAAAAGAGAAATAAATAATAAGAAAGCTCTAGTTGAAGAATTGGATCCACTTCAGTTGTTGGGATTGATCATTGACACTTAGTTTCTTTTGATTGATTCAATAGATTAGTTATGGAGATGGAAGACGCTTCTCACCACCATGTCTCTCCTTATGATTAAACTAATTAGGGAACGTCCTCTAATTAATTACTAATTAACAAATTGCCAAGGAACGTCCTTGGGCCTTAGGCATCAAACAATTGTTAATTGCATGAAGAAAGAGAGAGATCCAATCCTAGCTACTCAAACGCATGAGATGTTGCTAGATCACACAATTCCTTAGTTGTTACACCAAGTGTTCTTATGTTTGAATAATTCCAGCAATTACGGACTAAAAATTATCCAAACTAACAATTAATTACCTTGCAATCAAGAATCAATTGGCCATATTGATCAAAACAACAAAGCAACAATGGAATTAAGCATGAGATTGTATGAATATTGAATAACCAAAAGATAAACCATGTTTGATCAAGTCTCCCAATCCATAAAACAACTAAAGTATCACCTAATCTTCAACTAGAATAAAATATTTCAGCCTCTCATGGCTGAAACAAAAATAAAAATAAAAGAAAAAAAGAAAGGTAGAAGAAGAGATGTGAATTTCGTAGGTGCCTCCCAAGGGGGGCTTAAAGGTTGTGTGGAGGCTCCTTATGTGTCTTTTTATAGTTGAAAGTGCTGCCCTAGGTCATACTTGCTTCCTAATTAGTGAAGAGGCTGTCCAAAGTGCTGAAAAGGAAAGAATCGCGTTGCAAATTCTCCAGAAGGAAGGAGGTGCACAGATCAGGCTTCAAAAGAGGAAGGAGGGCGCAGTCATTGAATGCAGAAGGGAAAGAAATCTATCCAGTCTTTCCTTTTTAGGTGGAGCCTTCATTTGAATTTTGAATGCTGAATGAAGAAGAGGCAAGTGCATCTTTACGAAATCTTGCTGCCTAAATAGGAAGATTTGACTGCTGCAGTGTGTGCATATCTTTGAATGAGGAAAGAAAGATCTGCGATTTGAATTTCAAATAATCTTCTGACTGAGCTTTCCTTATTTTCTTTTGCTTCTGCACTTTCTTTATTTGAGGACTTTTCTTTTTGGCACTTTCCATATTTGAAAACTTTCCTTTTTTAGCACTTTCCATATTTGGCACTTTTTGGCAGTTTTAAGAGTATTTTCTCCATATTGTCTCTTTACACCTAATATCTGCAAAACATGATTAAAACCACAAAATTAGGCAGAAAAGATGTAAATAAACATCAATAAGATAATGAGAAAGTGGACTAAAATATGCTCTATCAGGGAGTCATAGATAGAATAAGGGCATGGCATGCCATATACAGTTTAGCAGTACTGCGCCCTAATGGGCTACATGATATGATATTTTCGATAAACTATGTGTCATATAGTTTCTTGACTTTTGAGCCATACAGGCACAACATTTAGCCCCCAGACCATACAGTTTGGTACTTTGTGCTATACAGATACAGTTTCCCCTTATTTAGCTAGTTGATTCTACGAAGAGTTTATACGAGCTAAAATTTAATTATATAACTTTTTAATACCTTACAAGCATGATAAGATGGTTATCAAATATGAATGATCTTACAGTTATAAAATTGCATGACTTAATTTGTCCACTTTTCACCCATTGACACATAAAATTTTCACTCGCCTTTATAAAATGATTTCATTATATATGTCATGAGTATTCGTATTTATACTTGAATGATATATATATTGTTATTCACCCACTAAGCATAAACTCAGCGCATTGGACTTTTCCATGCGCAGGTAATAGATAGAGGAAGCAACAATCAAGAGGTCTGGTTCTGCATCAGCACGAAGACATCATCATAACCAGTTATTCTCAATTTTTGTACAAGAGGTTGTTTGTTTTTGGCATGTACATTAGTAGTCTACCAAGAGTCCGTAAATGAGTGTTGAAAATAGTGCCAATATAAACAAATGTGTTTACTATTTTAAGTTATTATGTTCTATCTATGGATTTAATAGTGTAAATTGAGTAACTATTGAGATTTTATGACTATTTTCCATAGGGATAATTACTGATAAGTAGGGAGAAACTCTTGCAATTTCTCCATTTAAAATTGTTTTGTGAATCAACATGCATGTAAACAAACTAAAGAATAATTTATAATATAAAAACTAACTTAAGTCCACATATATAACTGTATATAGTATAGTATGTGACAACCTTTACTGAGCTATTTTATAGACGAGTAAGGGGTGTTACAGGAAACAATTGGAGAACCTCCAATTGATCTAGAAGCAGAGAGAAATGCCAATAGAAGAACCATTAAAGAATTACTTTCATTAGATATTTATACTGAGAAAGTATATATATATATATATTATTTTCTACCCTTTTAAAAAATATATTGTATATTAATTAATTTAAAAATAGGATGTTAAGTTTACTTGCAAGGCAACAATTAAAAATATAGATCCAGCAACTGGTTGGTGGTATAAAGCATGTTGATAAAAGACTATTTAGACTCCGTCAAGAGTCTTAACCAATATCGTTTGGCTAAGACGATATGAGAGAAAAGATAGACTAGAAGATGAAAAGTATTATTGAAATTCTTCAAAGATTAAAAAGTGAGTTTCTAATAGCCAAGGGAGGCTATTTATAATAGAAAAAAACCCTAATATGTAAAATGACAAAAGTATCCAAAAAATAATTAAAATATAAAATTGACCTCCTAAACGATGAATTTCCATAACGAACTTTGTGACAGGCCTGCAGCCCTCGTCACACTTTTAAAAGTTGTGCATCTCAAAATTTCCTTTTCGAAAAGCTATCGTGGGTCTCTATCGAACATCGACAGTAAAAGTTAAGTCCAGTCCAAGTCTGCTGTAAAGTCCAAGGCTAGTTGCTCCATGTCACATGTCCTCGTTGCAAGAGTAGCACAAGGAATGACATTGATACTATTGGTGTAACAATACATGTGGCATGCTGAAGGAACCTTCAGTGCCTTGGTATTTTCTTTTCACTTATTATAATTTTCAAGTTTTAAAAAATAATTAATAATATTATTTATATATTCATTACTTTGTAATAATTTTCAAGTTTTAAAAAATAATTAATAATATTATTTATATATTCATTACTTTGTAGGTATAAACTAAGCATTATTATTGAAAATACAACGGGAATTGCTACATTTGTTGTATTTGGGAGGCTTGCTACAGATCTTATTGGAATTCCTGCATCTACGTTAGTTAATAGCATAAGAGACAGAGCATTAATTCCATCAATTGTGACAAAAATATATAATACTGAGAGAATATTTCAAATTGTCTTAAACTCACGAGTGGAAGACACCACTGAAATTGCATTTAGAGTAACCCAAATTTTTACTGATAATGATGCATCGATCGATTCTCAGTTGATGGTTACTCCTTCTCAATCCAAGAGTTTTGTTTTTATTCAAAGCCCCCTCTCAAAAAAATGAAAGAACATGTTCGCAAAAAGTTAGACATGTCTGATATCAAAGACTTTGCTGCTTCTCCTTTAGCATTGACCATTGGCTCTTCTCAATCTCAACCTCTAACAGAACCTGAATTAGCTGATGATTTAATGCTTAGCCAGTTAGAATCAGTTATCAAAAAAGTAAGATCAGAGTATGTCTTCAACATTTTTCATTGATTAAATCTTTCTTTATGTTGCATAATTATAAGAATTTTTTATTGTTGTAGGAAAAAGATGAAAAAAGAATCTCCGTCAAATAATATTTGAAGTGATGCAACTAAAGTGAGTAAGTATTATATTATAATAGATGAAAATATACAATTCACATTCATTTTTTATTTTTACCATTTTTTTCATATGATGGACAAGAAGAAGAAGAAAAAAACGAGTGATAATATATTTGTAAATTTTTGTTAAGTGCATTGCACAGATAAATTTTATATCTAAATTTTCTCCCACTGCAATGCGCGTGACTAACTTGCTAGTACTATTATAAAGGGTGGTTTGCCCGGTACAATATAATGTATAATGGAAATTGCAATTGATTTCACAAGGCAATATACTAATTTGCCATCAATTCTCTTCCTTCTTCTTCCTCTTTTCTTTGGCCTTACTATCTTTTTCTTCTATTTTGCAAATTTTCTTCTAACCATGCTCTAGCCCCTGATCCAACAAGCAAAACAGAGTCTTCGGAATTATTTGTCTTTTCCCTTTCCTTAGACACAACAAACCCTAGGTAAGGAATTTGTGTTCTTCCAAATATAGAGATGGTAAAAGTGAGGCGGCAGGAAAATCTTTATCCTCGCTTCCGTCGACCTCCATTCATCATGGACAAGTGCGGGGAACCAGTGTGACCATCTCCTAGTGCTCGAGTAGCTATGATTCAAGATCGATTTTCTGAAAGCCCTTTGCTCCTAGATGGTGGTGCAATTATTATTGTCAAAACCACCATAAAATCAGAGTTTATTGCTCTAAAATTAAATGATAATGAGGCTTGAGTGGCTAAGAAATTTCTTAGCAAATACTATGTTGAGAATAAAATCAATATCATTTATGTGTTGTGATTGCTAAACGACAATAGCTATTGCAAAGATTAAAACTTTCAATAGCAAAAATAGACATATTCGTCTAAGACATAATATTAGGGATGAGCATTCGGTCGGTTCGGTTCAAAATCGAACCGAACCGAATAAACCAAAAATTAAAATTTTAGTATTTATAAAAACCGAACCGAACCGATTTTGATTAAAAATCGAATCAAACTGAACCGGTCTGATTTGGTTCGGTTTGATCGGTTTCGATTTTTAATAAATTTTTTTATTTTTTACACTTTATTTTTAATATTTTAAAATTTAATTAAAATATTTTAATTTTAATATAATTTAATTTCTCTATATTATTGAAAATAACATATTATTATCACTAATCGGTTCGGTTCGATTTTTTTGATTTTTTTCTGATAAAAACTAAACCGAACCGAAATAACCGAAAATTTTAAAATTAAAAATCAAACCGAACCGAATTGAATAAAAAATCAAACCGAATTTTGAAATTAATTCGGTTCGGTTGACTTTTTCGGTTTGAACCGAATACTGCTCCCCCCTACATAATATGGTAAGGCAGCCGCTAAGAAATGGAATTATATTCATTAATTATATGGAGTTAGAAGTGGATTTGGCCAACCCTCCGACTAAACCTTTAAGAAAGAAGTTAATAAATGAAATATCGAGGGGAATGAAACTTTAGCCAATTTGAAATTAACAGTGATAGGAACCCAACCTTTGTGATTGGAGATCCCATGAAAAAGATTTATATGGGTAATAATAAGTAACAAGTCACTTGTTAGTTCTGCTAGCACTATTTAATATTATCTTTTCCTATGGTATGAGAAGTGTTAGATTGCACTAATGAGAGGATAAGCTGAAAGATTTTTAATGATATTCATATCCTTTATGGATGGTATATAAATTGCAATATACACTTGATGATATCACCTATATAAGTATGGAGTGGGGCCGCTTCTATGAGATTGTGGCATAATCTCTATAGCACTTATGAATTGACAAGCGTGCACATGGCCTAGTGGTACAAAACAATATTGACAACGAGATCTGTGGAGTATTATGAGATTGATGGGATATTAGCCTATCAAAAAAATTTTTTTGTTCATAGAAACAAAAGTTTCACCAATTACTATATATGTTAAGTCTTATTAATTTATGTCTGGTTCATAGTCCAAAAGACACCAAATTCAAAACATATACACTCAAATCTTAAACTTAGCAATGAAAAACCTTTTGAAATATGTAGAGAATTGTTGTAAAAATAAATTTATATTTCAAAAGATTTTAACTTATCAATAAATATTCATTTTTTATCTTTCAAATATTTTTAGATCTGAAGTATAATTATCTCATCTTATAAGATTTTATGGCCGTTGAACGTTTTATTTGTGAGATTTTTTTTACTGCTGCAGATTTGATATTTAAATCTAATATTAAATCTGATCATTATAACTTTATACAGCTTTGATTATATTATCTCAAGATTTTTATAACAACTTACAACGGCTACTTTTTCCACTATAATAATGTGCATTTTCATAAAGGAAAAACTCTCATTTTCTCTACTTTATTCATCTTTTGTTATTGCTATCTACCAGATTATAAATTAGAGATAAATTCTTGTTATCTTGATTCTGAAAATTAAATTCCAAAAAGACATGTTTAATCATGAAGGATTGCAAAATAAGTCATTAAAAACAGTGTTCAACACATCTCATATTTTATTATTGTATCCTATTTTTCTAACATAATCATGGCATAATCAAGTTATTCCCTTAGATTTGGTATTCCGTGTCATTCTGCAAAGCTCTATTATTATGCACATCAATTTTATTTTATCCTTTATATCAAATTTTTAGTAATTTATTTCTTTATGTGCAATATCTTCTTCCTTAGAAACTAATTAGTTTTTTTTTATCTCCAAATTTACTTGCAGAATGTTGTTTATGAATGAATAATTATCTCAGGGAGGTTTAATAACTAAAAAAAGAAGTTTCTTTTTTTTTTAATACCTTATTCATTTGTTTTCAATATGAATACGAATATGCTTTCAATGAAAACTCTACGCTCTCAAGTTAGATATGAAGAATTTCTATAGTTAAATCTTCGAACAGCATAGTAGAAAAGAAGAAAAAAAGAAATAGGAATAAGGTCTTAGTGATGGAGAGGGGATAGAAAAAAGTCTCTTTGTATCTTACTTAGTACTCTTTTTATGGAGGGATATGTGAATATGGAGTAATTTTCATTTGTAGTCACTCAATTTTAATATTTATTTCATCTTTGTCACTTAATTTTAATTTATTTCAGTAAAATCACTTTTAATTTTAGCTTTGTTTCAAAGGCCGTTACTTTGACTTGCTATAGCATATTAACAAGTTAACAATCACCGATAGGGGTGATCATTTGGTCGATTCGGTTCAAAACTGAATTTAACTGAATAAACCGAAAATCAAAATTTTGATATTCACGAAATCAAACTGAATTGATTTTAATCAGAAATCAAATCGAACTGAATCGATCTGATTCAGTTCGATTCGGTTTGAATTTTTAATAATTTTTTTATTTTTTACACTTTATTTTTAATATTTTAAAATTTAATTAGAATATTTTAATCTTAATATGATCTCATCTCTCCATATTATTGAAAATAATTTACTATTATCACGTTCGGTTTGAATTTTTCGATTTTTTTAGATTAAAATCGAGCGAAACTGAAATAACTGAAATTTTTGAAATTAAAAACCGAACGAAACCGAAATGAATAAAAAATCAAATTGAATTTTTTAAATTAATTTGATTCGATCGATTTTTTCAATTTAAACCAAATACTAGTTCCCCTCCACCGTATACAATTTAAAAATTATAATTAATTAAAATTAAGGGAACTAATTATTAACTTGTTTATTGACTTTTTTTGATAACTAACTAGATAATAATAAAAATCTATTATTTTTAATTAAAATAATTATTTTGTATATACACCATCTTATAGTTAAAGAAATTAAAAATTGAGTACAAATAAAAGTATTTTATCTTAATAAAATTTAATTTAATAAATTTATTAATAATTTACTTACTATTTTATATTTATTTTTTTAAAATTTTATTAAATTAATTAATGCAAATAAAACTCAAATAAAAAATAATTTTCAGATTTTAATTGATATTTTAATTATTAAAGACTTACTTTTAATAAAAAAAAATTTAAATATCTCAAAACCAAAATATGAAATATTTCAATAATTTGTTAGTAAAAAGAGTTTGATATATCTATATTTAAAATACTTAATAATGAAAATATAACTTTTCATTATTCAAATTAGTGACAAAATTTTGTTTTAGAAAAATAATAATATTTAATTATTATTAAAATATAAAATTTTATTTACATTATATTTGTACAACTAAATAATAGCTTTAAAAAAATAAGCATTAATTATAAAATTTAATTGTTAATAATGAAAATTTTTTATTTAATTACTTTTATCATATATTTAATAATTTATTTTTAAAATTAATTAAAATTTTTATTATTATCTGATTAATTATCTAAAAAATCCTAATAAACCGGTAAATAATTTCTAAAAGAAAATGGAAAGGATTGATAGGTGCATCTCAACTGTCAAGCTTGAAGACAAAAAAACCTATAAATGAAAATGATTAGTTGCCTAACATCATTATGAACTTACGACTTGAAAAGGGAACTTACGACTTGAAAATGATTAGTTGCATTTTGCTGTAATTTTACTCAATTTTTAAAAATTAAAATATAAGAGTTTAAATAGAATGTAAAATATAATATTTTATTAATTTTTAAATATAAACTAATTTTATATATATAAATAATATTAACTTAAATGATATATTTAATTTTAAAAATAATAGTAATTTAATGGTTAACTATATGTTGATAGCTGAAATAAATTTTATTTTGCATCAATAATTATGAAGATTTTATAATATTATATTATTTTAATTATTTTATACATGCAGCTATTTTAAATTAAATAATATATCTACTATAAAATATTCATAATTATTACTATAAAATATAAAATAAGACTTATTACCATTAAAAATGTTAACTACATATTTAATAATTAAAATATTTATTTTTAATTTTAATTTTAAAAATTAATCAAAATTACACCTAAATATAAATATTGGATCAATTTATTCAAAATCTAAACGTTTGAATTAAAATATAAAATAGTATAAACATTTAGATTTTTTTTAATTAATTGACTAATTAAAAAATAATAAAATAATAGACGTGACATGTCAATTAAATTATTAAATTGCTATATAAATTATTAAATTTAAAATTTTATAAATTGATTAAAACTGCACTAAAATATAAAGGTTGGATCAATTAAACTAAAATTTAAATATTTATATTAAAATATAAAATATTTATATTAAAATATAAAAACGAGTAAATATTAGGTTTTTTAAGTCAATTAGCCTTCTTTATTTACTTGGTATAATTTAAGAAAATTTTCCTCTTTCTATCTCATGCTATATTTTTGAATGCATTTATGAAAATTATTTATGAAATAAGTATGGTGTTCACTGTTGAATATAACTTTTATTTTCTCTCGGTTTAATTAATTTTTCTTAAAATTTAAGTACGTATGCATAATTAATATGTTAAAACGTGAAATATTCTTTTAAGATTTAATGTAAACTGAAATTCTTTTTCATTATTGCTAGTTATTTGGTATTAATTGTTATATTTATATATATACTTTTTAAAAAGTATTACTTACTATAATAATTATGATAATTTTAAAAATAACAATCAGATATAATTGCAACCATCAATTAATACATATTTTACTTAAAACAAATATAATTGATTAGAATTTTCATATTAGGATTAACATTTATAATGCATTATGTGATGCTAACTTATTATATTTATTTATTTTACTTAGTATAATATATATAAAATAAAAAAATAAATATATTAAGTATTTATTTTATTAAATAATAAAATATTAATTTTGACTAATTTAAATTAACATTAATTAGTTTGCTATGTTTTGAAATTAGGTTGTAATCGATAAAAATTAAAAAAATTAAATAGTAAATTTTTTGAAAATCTATTTGTACCTTTATATATATTATAAATTTTATAGGTATATCTGATTAATCTAATTAACATTATTTGTAATAGGCTCATATTATAATTTTCAAATAGAAGGTATAAATAAATTAAATTAGTTATGAATTATTTAAAATTCAGTTTGATATAAATTTGATTTGATTTAATTTATTTTCTGAATGAGTTAAATTTATAGTCAATTATTAGACTCATTTAGTTAATGAACTAAATTTGAGTTTAATAAATTTAATTTATTTAAATTCAAAAATTTATTTATTTATAGGTTCTCGAACTAAATCGTGAATATTATTTATTTGATTAAAAGCATTGTTCAGTTTTTAAGGGAGAAGAGATTCTATCTTAATTTTTCTAATAATTTTTATGTATAAATATAATTAGAAAATTAGAAATTTTTAATTTTATAATTATTAATAATAATTATAATAATTAATTATAAAAGAATTAATCTATTATCATTGAATTATTAATTAAAGAAAGAAATAATTCTGTCAGTCAACTTTCATATTTATTTTATCTCAATTTCTCAATTTTAATTTGTTTGAATGAAATCATTGAATTTTAATTTTATTTAAAAAAAAAAAAATCATTTTCCCTTGTTATAGTATATTAACGAGTTGCAGACCACCGTTTATATTCTCTCTCCCGTTATCCATCACTCAACTTTTATACCATAAGAGTTTAAAAATTATAATTAGTTAAAATTAAGAGGTTAATTATTAACCTATTTATTAGATTTTTTAAAATAATTAACTAGACGATAATAAAAATATATTATTTTTAATTAAAATGATCATTTTAGATATTTCATGTTTATGTTTAAAGAAATTAAAAATTAATTATTAATAAAATTATTTTATCATAAATAAATTTTAATTTAATAAGATTATTAATAATTTAGTTACTATTTTATATTTATTTTATTTATTTCATTATTATTATTTTAAATTTTATTAAATTAATTCATGCAAATTAAATTTAAATAAAGAATCATTTTAAAATTTTAATTTATTTTTAATTATTTAAGACTTAATTTTAATTAAAAAATACTTTAAATATCTCGAAACTAAAATATGAAATGTTTTCATAATTTATTAGTAAAAAGAGTTTGATATATCTATATTTAAAATACTTAATAATTAATATTGAAATATAATTTTTTTATTATTCAAATTAATGATAAAATTTTATTTTAGAAAATAATAATATTTAATTAGTATTAAAATAAAAATATTTTATTTTCATCATATTTGTGCAATCAAATAATAGTTTTAAAAAATAAGTATTATTTATAAAATTTAATGGTTAAGAATTAAAATTTTTATTTAATTCTATCAAATATTTAATAATTTATTTTTAAAATTAATTAAGTTATATATTTATATTTTTATAATTGATTTTTTATTATTTTCTAATTAATTATCTAAAAATTCTAATAAATAGGTAAATAATTAATTCTCGATTTTTTAAAATTTAAATTGGAATACAAATAATCAAATTAAATAATAGATATATAATATGATTGATTATAGATTTTAATAATAAATTTATAAAAATAAAATAATTTTATTAATATATAATTATCAATTAATTAAATATAAAGAATATAAAAAAGGAGAGAGAATATATAGATTATAGAGGGATTAACTTCAAAATCTATTACAATGAGTTAGAGTAACTTATTCTCAAATAAAATTAAAATTAATTAATTTTATTAAAATAAATTAAAATTCAATAATAAAAATAAAATAAATATTAAAATTGAGTGATCATAGCTAAAAATTACTTTAGTTTTTCTTTTTTTTTTTTTTTTTGAAGTGAACTTTAGTTTTTCTTTTATTTGGTTTATAGCTAAAAGCCCTACATTTTATATTTACGTTGTTCATTTAAATATAATATTTAATTCCTAATTTAATATTTTAACTAAAATTTATTGCATTTACGAGTTTAGCCGGATAATAAGTGCATTAAGTGAATATGAGAGATTTTAAATTCTATTCTCCCAATCTCATTTTTTAAAAAAAAAAAAACTAAAATTTATTAATATTACGAATAAATCAAAACTGATTATAAGCTGTTTGAAATATAGCTCAATAAAATCTAAACTTAGTCCTAACTGATTGGTTAAATGAATATTGTCTTGACTTGTTTGTTAAATAATTCAAGATTGAGTTTATTGATTATTCATTTGAATTTGAAATGACTTAAATTTAAATTCAATTTTTTTTTAATAAATTGATATGTCTTAATATTTGCTCAAGATATGTTACACGGTGGTAACTTTCTATTGCTATAAGCAGCAACTCTATAATCAGGAAGTTCGGACATCCAGACTTGATTATTCAAGATGTGAAGTTTGAGACACCCATGATCAGGATGTTCGGTTATAATTAAGACCTACCTTAGCAAAGCTGGCAGAGCTAGCAGACTCTTTCACGCATCTTGCTTTTTACCATTGAAGGTTGTTAGAGAGCAATTCTCAAAATGCAAATCACTGCAAGATTTCTTATCTATTAGTTGGTACAAACTGAATTTATCTATTAGTTGGTACAAACCGAATTCTCCGGACAAATCATTAACTAACCTAATATTCTTACAGTATAAAAACAAGTGAGTGCATTGGTTCAAGGTATACATTCTACTATACATTTACTTTACTTCCATTTGCCATTTCATTCGCCCACTTAAATATTTTTCTGACTTGAGCGTCAGAGTGGTAGCCTTTAAACTCTAATTACCTTATTTTTCTCTTTTGTAGATTGCCAAGTCATACAAGGATCACTTTCGGCAACAGGAATTATACATCATTCAGTTCTATTGTCGAGATCTCATTGAATTCTCTTATTCATTTAGGAAAATCTGACTTATTAAGTTTTCTTCTTCTTTCTAAATTTCTTTTACCTTTAACTCATCTTCAAATGGCTGGCCAGTTACCAAGCCTGCAACCAACAGGGGAGACCACACCAGGAAGTGGGCAAGAT
Organism: Manihot esculenta; assembly: GCF_001659605.2. NCBI lineage: Eukaryota > Viridiplantae > Streptophyta > Magnoliopsida > Malpighiales > Euphorbiaceae > Manihot > Manihot esculenta. The sequence continues at coordinate 11,917,409 of NC_035161.2, forward strand.
ACCCCTCCTATGGCAGCAGAGGTATATCTTAACAATTTAAACAATGAGTAGATAGTGCAGTATATCAAAAGAATATAGGCAATCCTCGAGCAATATAAGACTGGGAGGAGCTTTTTCAAGGAGTTGCCAAGATGAGAGAGAAAACCTCTTTGGGAACACTAAAGACTCGGATAGAGGCAGCTCACCCCAGTCCAAGGGGAATAGAAAAATTGAAGACGAGGAAGATGATACTCTAAGGGATATAGACTGGAAGCTAGTGCATGCCATCCAGAAATATCAAAAGGAGCAAGAGGAAGATTATAACTTAGGTGATGCCTCACCTCTATCTGAGTAGGTCCTGGTAAAGCCCTTCCTGTCAAAGATCAAATTGCCCAGCTTCAAAAAATATGATGTAACGACAGATCCCATGAGCCATTTGGCTATATTCAAGACCACAATGCAGCTACCAGATGTCAACGATTTCATACTGTATCGAGTCTTTCCGTCTACACAAATAAGTTTAGCCTAGAAATGGTACCAACACCTTAATCTAAGTTCTATTAGCAACTTTACTTAGCTTTCTATAGCTTTTTAGTCTAAATTCATTACATGTATACTCCCTAAAAACTCTCTTCTGACCTTCGAGAAATTTGGCAAGGTAAGAGCGCGTCTCTAAGGAGTTTTATTTCACATTTCAATGCTGAAGCTATACAAGTAGAAGACTTGAATAATGGAATAGCTTTTAAAGCTTTGAAAAAGGGAACCTAGGACATAAAGTTCATTGATTTCCTAATAAAAAATCCAACAGCCACCTATCAGCAGTTGATGGACAAATCTCAAAAGTACATACAGTTGGATGACGAGATTCAAGCACTGAGAGAGGATAAGAAGATGGGCTAGAATAAGGCTCAGAAGACATAGTGGTGAAGCTATAAAAGTGAAAGGAAGAGCTACCCTGTGTCACGTGGCAGAGATGATCTAGGTAAGTTTAGAAATTATACACCATTAAATGACTCACGAACACACATACTCATATGGATAAGGAAAAATAACAAATAAGTTAAATGGCTAACTGATGTAAGCACAACCAACAACACTGATGAGCTAGCATTGCCTCAAGGAATAATTACAAGGTTGAGATCCAAGAGGTTGAAGGAAGCACTTCAAGGATTCATAAAGGAATATGTTGAAGTTTTGCAAGTTCATTTTGAAGTTGAAGAATAATCTGGCCATTCCAAGTCAATTAGGCTGAATGTGTTCTTATTGACAGTTCAAACTTTGTATTTATAGTAGGTAGTTATTTAATAGTGGGTAGTTATTTAGTAGTGGGTAGTTATTTAGCAGTTGGTAGTTAACCAGTAGTGGGTAGTTAACCAGTAGTGCGTAGTTATCTAGTAGTGGATAGTTAACCAGTAGTGGGTAGTTATCCAGTAGTGGATAGTGGCATAGATCATGGGTCCATGCATAGTAGTGGAAAGTGGCAAAGATCATGGGTCTTTATTTAGGTTATATAAAGCATCTCTTTTTCCGTATTGTTGACAGATTATCAATTATTCAATACAATTGCTTTATGTGATTCTTCTTTGAGAGCTTAAGAGAGATCTTAGTTCTTGACATTGCATCACGAATAAGGTTTGATACTAACTTGTATGTTTCTTATTCTTGCTGCTTTTAAAATCAATCGGTTATAAGTGTTCTTAATTGCATGTTAATTAAGGATGCTTTAGATGGGGGAGTTATTTTCTGAACTAAGTTCTTTTTTACTAGGGTATGTGTCGTTTCAGTCTCTAATAGGCTAGGGTTCCGCGTCAATTGGTATTAGAGCTAGGCTTAGTAATAATTTATTTACTATCCTTTGTGTCTTTTCTTCAATTTTTCATGATCTTTCCGTTTGGGATACCTACCAGAGTCGAATACATTGTTTAGTTGCCGTTCAAATCGTATTTTACCCTAAATTCTTGTTTAGGCAGAATTACTATCTTCAGTGGTTTGGTTTGTGCTTTCTGTCCTAATTTGTATGCTCCTATTCTAACACTCTTAGAATAGTATTTTCAGTGTTTTACTTTAGTCCATATAAAAAAAATACCAAAAAGAAGAAAAAAAAAAGAAAAAGAATTTCTGCAATTTAGGTCAATTGTTCAAACTTCATTTTGATATTGATACCTACTGGTACAAATCATATTTCATATACCTTGAACATATTTCAGGATTTGGGATTCGAAATACATATTTGGGGTAGGTTTAGGGCAAATTTGGGTAGTATTTTCATAAAAATAGTTTTACTCAATACTTGCTGTTTTAAGTGTCTTTTTTGTTTGCTTGCTTTGAATTGTTTTTGTTGAGTCAATATTAAGATCAGTTAACCTAGGATTGCATGCTTAGGGATAACTTCGTGTTAAGCACATCCGTCTTGTTAATTTTTTATTCTTAGTTTGTCAATTTGGTGTCTTTCTGTTTGTTGGTTCCTTACACTTAGTTTGACAAATTGCACATTGTTGAACGTCTAATTACACTTAGTACACGAAATTTCACTTTTGTGTGCTAAATCAATCCGTTTGTTCATTTTGTTCAGTTTTCATCTAGTGTTGTTTCCTATCTTTTCTTGTTAGGTCTTTCCTTGCTTTCCTTATTATTTGAATCATACAAGCTTGGCTTATTGAGTCTTTATTCTGAAGTGCACTTTTGAGATACCAAGTGAGTGCTTGAAAGTTAAACACGTGAGTTGAGAGAATTGTGAATTTTTCTATAATGTCTGGGCATAATACTGGTGATACTTCTGACCCTACGTTTGATCTTAAAGATATGTATAAAGCTTTCATGGATAGCTTTCAGAAGCTAAATTTGAGAATGGATAACCTTGAGGACAACCTTAGATCTTCAAAGGGCAAGTCCAATCAGGGGAATGATGATACATACGATCCATCATATGAAGAGGAATATGTGGCACAATCAGCCTCATTCCGAGCCAGAAGGTTCAATGATCGTGTACCCTATGTAGATAACAATATGAACTCCATAAAGATAAAGATTTCAAGCTTCAATGGTAAGGCTGATGTTGATGCCTATTTAGAGTGGAAGCGTAAAGTGGAGATGGTTTTTAACTGTCAAAGCTATTCCGACGATAAGAAGGTAAAACTTGCTGCCCTTGAGTTTTTAGACTGTGCACTAATATGGCGGGATGAGCTTGTTAAATCTAGGAGAAGGAATGGAGAGTTACCCATTGCTAGTTGGGAAGAGATGAAGCGAATCATGAGGAAGAAATATGTGCCTACTTATTACCATAGAGATCTCCATCATTAGTTGCAAAGATTAACCCAAGGATCAAAATCTGTTGATGAGTATCATAAGGAGATGGAGTTGCTCCTGATCAAAGCAAACATAGTGGAGGAGGAAGACCAGACCATGGCTCGTTTCTTTGGTGGTCTAAACAAGGAGATTGCTCATGTGGTTGATTTGCAACCATATATTGATTTGGAAGACTTGGTGAACATTACCATTAAGGTGGAAAGACAAAGAGGCCAAAATAGATGGGGGAGTAATAGGGCTGCTCAAAACTCCAACAGCAAATGGGGTTCCAAATGGAACACCAAGACTGATCCTAAAAGGTTTGATAAGTCTTCAACTTAAAAAGGTATGTTACCTTCCAAAGAAACATCCAACTCTCATGGTAAAAATGAATCAGCCCCTAAATCTAATAGGACTAGAGATATTCAGTGCTTTAAATGTAAAGGGCGTGGGCATTATGCCAATGAGTGTGTTAATAAACGTGCCATGATAGTGAGGGGAGATGAGATAGTCTCCGAAACTGATTCTGATTCTGATGAAATACCACCTTTAGAAGATTGTTCTGATGTAGAGATAGAAGAGTATCCTGTTCAGGGAGAGTCCTTGGTCATATTGCGTACTTTAAATGTTTCTATTAAAGAAGAGGGGCTTGAACAGCGTGAAAACATCTTTCACACTCGTTGTTTGATAGATGGTAAAGTCTGTTGCATGATAATAGATTCGGGTAGTCAAGTTAATTGTGCTAGTACTATTTTAGTTGATAAATTAGGACTAGAAACTATTAAACACCCTAATCCTTACAGACTTCAGTGGTTGAATGATAGTGGCGAGGCAAAGGTAACCAAGAAATGTAAAGTGTCCTTTTCTATTGGCAAGTATGTAGATGAGGTTACTTGTGATATTGTACCCATGCAGGCTGGACATATTTTATTGGGTAGACCATGGTAATTTGATAGGCGTATTATTCATGATGGGTATAGTAATAGGTTTTCTTTTACGTTCCTTGGCGCAAAACATATACTTGTACCATTATCTCCTAAAGATGTATATGCAGATCAAGTGAAATTACAACAATCTGCTAAATTGGGTAAGGGAGGTGAGACAAGTAAAAAGAATGAGGGAAAAGAGGCCAGTAGTAAAAAGAAGTTTTCAAATGGCCCAAAGGAGAGTGACTGCACAGGAAAGAATAAAAATTAGAGACGTGCAAAAGAGAAAACGTTAGAGAGTGTGGAGGTAAAAGGAGACTTGAGTGAGAAGAGTGAAGAATTCAGCAAGTCTTCCTTTTATTGTAAAGAGAGAGAGTTGAAGAAGGCATACTTAGGGAAGAGAGCTTTGATTATGTTGCGTTTTAGTTCCAATTTTATGATTGAGACTAACCCTACTAATGAATTGCCTAGTTCTTTTTCTAAGTTATTGCAGGATTTTACGGATGTATTTCCTAAGGAGGTGCCATCTGGGTTGCCACCCATTAGGGGAATAGAACATCAGATCGATTTTGTTCCTAGAGCTCAAATTCCAAACCGTCCAGCTTACCGGAGTAATCCTAAGGAGACGAAGGAATTGCAAAAGCAAGTTGATGAGTTACTAGCTAAGGGACATATCAGGGAGAGCCTCAGTCCATGCGCAGTACCTGTTTTGTTGGTTCCAAAGAAAGATGGAACAATGCACATGTGTGTTGATTGTCGTGCGATCAACAAAATCACTGTAAAGTATCGCCATCCTATTCCTAGATTAGATGATATGCTTGAAGAATTATGTGGTGTTGTTTTCTTTACCAAAATTGATTTGAAAAGCGGTTATCATCAAATTAGGATGAAGTTAGGTGATGAGTGGAAAACTGCCTTTAAGACTAAATATGGTTTATATGAATGGTTAGTGATGCCTTTTGGCTTAACTAATGCACCTAGCACATTTATGAGATTGATGAACCATGTTTTGCGTGATTACCTAGGTAAGTTTGTGGTTGTGTATTTTGATGATATATTGATTTATAGCCGAAACCATGATGATCATATTAGGCATGTTGAACTTGTTCTATAAAAGTTGCGTGAACATGAATTGTATGCTAATCTTAAGAAATGCACATTTTGTACTGATAGTGTCATATTCCTAGGATTTATTATTAGTTCACGGGGAGTTAAGGTAGATACTGAAAAGGTTAAGGCTATCCAAGAATGGCCTACACCTAAGAATGCTAATGAGGTGAGATCCTTTCATGGATTAGCAAGCTTCTATAGGAGGTTTATTAGAGATTTCAGCACTATTGCTGCACCTCTAAATGAGATTATTAAAAAGGATGTTGAGTTTAAATGGGGTAAAGAACAGGAACTTGCATTTAACACATTAAAAGAAAAACTTACTGCTGCTCCTGTTTTAAGGTTACCTGATTTTTCTAAAACCTTTGAAATCGAATGTGATGCTTCTGGGATTGGTATTGGTGATGTTCTTATGCAGGAAGGCCAACCCATAGCATATTTCAGTGATAAACTAGGTGGCGTACATTTGAACTATTCCACCTATGACAAAGAGTTCTATGCACTGATTAGGGCTCGAAGTTTGGGAGCACTACTTGCTACCTAATGAGTTTGTGATTCATAACGACCATCAATCTCTCAAACACTTGAAGGGTCAAGGTAAGTTGAACAAGCGGCATGGTAAGTGGGTTGAGTATCTCGAAATCTTTCCTTATGTGATTAAATACAAGCAAGGTAAAGAGAATGTGGTAGCTGATGCATTATCTAGACGTTATGCATTGACTTCTATGCTTAGTTCTAATTTGTTAGGGTTTGAGCATTTGAAAGACATGTATGAGAATGATACTGATTTTTCTGATGTATTTAAGGCATGTGAACATGGGGCGTTTAACAAGTTTTATTTGCATGATGGGTTTCTTTTTAGAGGAAAACAAATATGCATACCCAATTGTTCAGTGCGTGAGTTGCTTGTTAGAGAATCGCATTCAGGAGGGTTAATGGGACAATTTGGTGTGCAAAATACTTTAGACATGTTGAATGAACACTTTTATTGGTCTAACATGCGAAAATATGTAGAGAAAATTTGTGCTCAATACTTTGCATGTAAACAAGCTAAATCTAAGTCCTTGCCACATGGGTTGTATACTCCTTTGCCTGTACCTACTGAACCTTGGACTGATATTTCTATGGATTTTGTGATAGGTTTACTTAGGACAAAACGAGGTAGAGATTCAGTGTTTGTTGTTGTAGATCGCTTTAGTAAGATGGCACATTTTATTCGATGCCATAAAATTGATGATGCAACAAACATAGCTGATTTGTTTTTCAGGGAAGTGTCTGTTTGCATGGTATACCTAGGACTATTGTTTCTGATAGAGATTCTAAGTTTCTTAGTCATTTCTGGCGTGTTTTGTAGGGGAAATTGGGTACTAAGCTTTTATTTTCTACTACTTGTCATCCACGGACAGATGGCCAAACTGAAGTTGTTAATAGGACTTTAGGAACTATGCTTCGTGCTATTGTGGGAAGGAACTTAAAAACTTGGGAAGAATGTTTGCCATATGTTGAATTGGCTTATAATCGCGCTGTTCATTCTTCTACTGGTTATTCACCTTTTGAGATTGTGTATGGTTTTAATCCATTAACTGTATTAGATTTAATGCCTTTACCTTTGAACGAGTTCTCTAATTTAGATGGAAAAGTGAAGGCTGAAATGGTTAAATCAATACACATGAAAGCGCATGAGCATATTGAGAAGCGTAACATAATGTATGAGAAACAGGCCAATAAGGGTCGCAAGAAAATTGTATTTAGACCAGGTGATTGGGTTTGGATCCATATGCGAAAGGAGAGGTTTCCTAATCTAAGAAAATCAAAACTAGATTCACGAAGGGATGGACCATATCAAGTGCTGAAACGGATCAATGACAATGCATATGTAATTGATCTACCAGGTGAGTTTGGTGTAAGTGCTACCTTTAATGTTTCTGATTTGTCTCCTTTTGATTTTGGTACAGATTCGAGGACGAATCCTTTTCAAGAGGGAGGGGATGATGTAAGCACAACCAACAACACTGATGAGCTAGCATTGCCTCAAGGAACAATTACAAGGTTGAGATCCAAGAGGTTGAAGGAAGCACTTCAAGGATTCATAAAGGAATATGTTGAAGCTTTGCAAGTTAATTTTGAAGTTGAAGAACAATCTGGCCATTCCAAGTCAATTAGGCCGAATGTGTTCTTATTGACAGTTCAAACTTTGTATTTATAGTGGGTAGTTATTTAATAGTGGGTAGTTATTTAGTAGTGGGTAGTTATTTAGCAGTTGGTAGTTAACCAGTAGTGGGTAGTTAACCAGTAGTGCGTAGTTATCCAGTAGTGGATAGTTAACCAGTAGTGGGTAGTTATCCAGTAGTAGATAGTGGCATAGATCATGGGTCCATGCATAGTAGTGGGAAGTGGCAAAGATCATGGGTCTTTATTTAGGTTATATAAAGCATCTCTTTTTCCATATTGTAGACAAATTATCAATTATTCAATACAATTGCTTTATGTGATTCTTCTTTGAGAGCTTAAGAGAGATCTTGGTTCTTGACATTGCATCACGAATAAGGTTTGATACTAACTTGTATGTTTCTTATTCTTGCTGCTTTTAAAATCAATCGGTTATAAGTGTTCTTAATTGCATGTTAATTAAGGGTGCTTTAGATTGGGGAGTTGTTTTATGAACTAAGTTCTTTTTTACTAGGGTATGTGTCGTTTCAGTCTCTAATAGGCTGGGGTTCCGCGTCACTAAACAAGTTCAATCTAAATAAGGCAAGCAGTCGAGATAGGACAAAGTATTATTGATTTCACGAAGACCACGAGCACACAATGAAAGAGTACAACAATTTAAAGACGAGATCGAAAGACTCATCAGAGATAGCATGCTTAGGAGGTTTGCTAGAAAAGATATAGAAGAAAGGAGGCCAAAACCAGAGGTAAGAATAATAGTCAATTCTAACGAAATGAGCCCGTTGGGGTTATTCACGTGATCATAGAAGGACCAAGCAGCAGTAAAGGGGAAAAAAAGCAGATCTCCGAAGATTTCCTTTTTATGGACAAGGCAGAAGGTAACATTTAGACCCAATGATAGGGTGACTGAGTAATCACATAATGACCTGCTGGAGGTAAACGTAAGATTAAACAAGTATGAGGTGAAGCAGGTCTTCGTAGAAACAGGTAGCTTTGTATTACTCTTGAAGTCTATAATAATCTAGAGTTCATTAAAAATAATTTAACAAAAGTCTCATATCCATGAGTGGAATTAGGAGATAAGACTATGACAGTTCTAAGCACCGTCAACCTCCACTTATGCTAGGGGATGAGAAGCACAAATGAGAGATACATATAGAGTTTGCAGTGGTAGACATTACATTAGCATACAATGTTATACTCGGATGCCCGGTCCTAAACTGCCAAGGGATTGTAATTAACATAGATTTATTTATACCTGAAGTTACTAGTACCAGGGGGATTGGCGGTATTCCGAGGTAGCCAAAATTCAGCCCAGGAGTATTATAGGCACTCAACCAAAAATCTCGGTAAAGTAACAATGTTGATCGATCTGCTGAAGAAGCCATATTTTCATTCAAAGCCTGAGCCAGCTAACCTAGTGGAGGAAGTCTTCCTTGGTACAGATAGAAAGAAGATGTAAATGGCGTAGATACCACCATAATCACCCCCACAAATGAGCACATATAACTCAACTAAACCAATTCATCAAAAGAAAAGGAAATTTGTGCCAGAGAGGCAACATGTGATTAAAGAAGAGGTCAATAAACTTTTAAGTGCATGGTTAATAAGAGAGGTCTAATACCGCCACATGGCTCGCCAATGTAGTGCTAGTTAAAAAAGCAAAAGGAAAGCGGAGAATGTGTGTGGATTTCACAAGCTTAAACAAAGCATGCCCAAAGGATAACTACCCTCTCCTTTCCATTAACAGGGTAGTTGACTCTACATTAGGCCACACAATGATCTCTTTTGTTGATTCTATTTCAGAGTATCATTAAATTCTTATGGATCCTGAGGATGCCAAGAAGACTCTGTTCATCATAGACGAGGGAGTCTTTTGTTACAAGGTAATGCCATTTGGATTAGAAAATACAGGGGCAACATACTAAAGGCTCGCATCTGGAATCTTCAAAGATTTGATTGGGACCACGATAGAAGTTTATGTAGATGATATGATGGTAAAAAACCACACTTTGGAGGATCACCTGAATGATATTCGACAGGTTATAAACATGCTAGACAAAACAGATATGAAACTAAACCCTGAAAAGTATACTTTGGGGTTAAAATCTAGGAAGTTTCTAGGCTATATAGACTCTAAAAGGGGCATAGAAGCTAATCCTGAGAAAATCAAGGCAATTATAAGACATGGATGCACCTAAATGCATTCATGATATCCAGAAACTCAATGGATGGGTGACAACTTTAGGGCAATTCATATCATGTTCCGCCAGGAGATGTCTCCTACTTTTTAAGGCTTTAAAAGAGAAAAAATATATTTGTTTGAGGAAAGAGTGTGTTTAGGCTTTTTCAAATTTGAAAGAGTTTTTATCTTCTCCCATTTTGCTAAGCTCGGCTAGAAAATGTGAAGTTTTGTTTCAATATTTATCTATGACGTAGGAGATGATAAGTTCAGTACTTATAAGAGAGGACGAGGATGAGCAAAGCCCAGTCTACTATGCTAGTCAGGTCTTAAAAGGAACAGAGTTAACTAACCGCCTCTAGAGAAGCTTGCCTTCACAGTTATGATGTCAGCTACGATCGTACTTCGAGTCTCACACCATTGAGGTAAGGACCAATTATCCAATGCACAAAGTACTATACAGGCTGGAGCTGTTGGGGCGGTTGTCTACTTAATCTGTTATATTGTCAGTCTATGATATCAGGTATGTTCCAAGAAATATAATGAAAGCCTAGGCCTTAGCTAATTTTATCACAAAAATGACTTTGGTTCTTGAGCCTCCTAAGCCTATTATAGAGGAATGGTAGGTATGGACGAATGGAGCATGTGGAGTCGGGGGATTATGGATTGGTATAGTATTGCAAGGACAAGCAGGAACAAAACTACGGTATGCAGCAAAACTCGCCTTCGATGCACCAAATAATGCAGCTGAGTATGAAGTTGTGATTATGGTACTAAGAATCATTAAGGAGGTAGCATTCAAAAATCAATTATTTTTAGCAATTCACAGTTAGTTGTTAACCAATGCCAGAGTAACTTCAAGGTTCGAGACCCAAGCCTGACAAAATATAAAGAAAAGGTACAATCATTACTGGCAGAGATTAGTGAAAAGCTAAGTGATTGTGACTCTATCAGGTAGCAAGAGGGGACAATGGGAAAGCTGATTTACTGGCAAAAATGGTGGCAGCTAGAGAATAATATTTGACCTAGCCACTAATGTTTAAAGTATTACAAGCCCTAGCAATTGAGGTAGAAGAGGCATTATCAATCAAAGTCGCAGACACAAGGATGACTCCAATTTATAAATTTCTAATAAAAGACAAGTTACCTACGGATGACATAGAAGCCAAACAGGCAATAAGAAAATCTTCAAAATATGCACTAATTAATGGTTAGTTGTACAGGAGATTTGCGACCCAACTATGGTTGTGATGTGTAATGGAAGATAAAGGTAGAAGCATCCTTAAGGATATTTATGAAGGTGACTGTGGGAGCCACAAAGGGGCTTGAAAAATTGCCCGAAAAGCCTTTAGGCAGAGTTACCATTGGATCACAGTAATGCAAGACACAAAGGAGCTACTCTAGAAGTGTCATTGGTGCTACGTTCATGCCACCATATCTCGGACCCTAGGAGAAATGCAAGCAGCCATAGGCAGCCCTTAGCCTTTCTTTCAGTGGAGGCTAGACATCTTTGGCCCATTTCCAAAAGCATCAAGGTCAACGAAATAAAGGATCAGTGCGGTTGATCACTTTAGCAAATGGGTAGATGTAGAAGTAGTACAATCAATCACAACTCAACAAACCATTTCATTTGTCAGCAAAAATATCTTTACTCGCTTTGGCATACCAAAAATAATTATCACTAAAAATGGAACGCAATTCACAAGTTTCAAGTTTAAAGAATTTTGCAGAAAGTGGGACATTAATCTACGGTTTAGCTCAGCATATCACCCACAGACCAATGGTATGTTAAAGATTACACATAGAATAATTCTCCAAGGATTGAAGAAAAGGCTCGACCAAGTCAAAGGCGGATAGGCCGAGGAGTTACCTCATATACTCTGGGCATACAAAACAACTCCACGGTCAGCTATGAGGGAAACTCCACTCTCACTAGTATATGGGGCTGAAGTAGTCGTTCCTATGGAGGTCCAGAGGAGCAGTTTCAGAACCTAACACCTCAATTCATCAAGTGATTCTAAAGAAATGCATCCAACCTTGATCATTCTGAGTACTTGAAGGAAGAGGCTCTTATCAGAATGGTTGTCTATAAAAATAAAATGTCACGGCTATTTAACTCCTGATTCAAGCCTCAACTCTTTAATGTGGGAGATCTAGTCCTTAAGCGGTCTGATGTAATGAGAGAGGATGTTGAGTTTGGTAAGTTAGGCAAAAATTGGAAAGGAGTCTACAAAGTCTCAAAGGTTATTAGCCCTAGTACTTATAAGTTGGCTAAATTAGATGGACGAGTTATTTCCCATTCATGGAACATTTGTAACTTATAAAAATTTTATCAATAAAGTTAACGATGTATTTTTTAAACTGTGTTTACATCAAAATCATATAGAATAATGGATTGTCGAAAAAATGAGTCAAAAGGAAAAAATTATTAATGGAAATTTCTATTAAAAAGGCCACAAAGTGAGTCACCACCAAGTGAGTCTCTAGATATTAGTCCCATAATACAATGAAGGAAATTTCTGCCAGAAAATGCCACAAGGCGGGTCATCATCAAGCGAGTCTCTGGGTGTTAGTTCTATAATAAAATGAAAGCAATTTTTGCCATAAAAGGCCACAATGCGGGTCACTGCTAAGTCTAGATGTTAGTCCCATAATAAAATGTTTAAATACAATTAGTAAAAAATACCACAAGGCAGGTCACTGTCTGGCGAGTCTTTGGATATTAGTCTCATAATACAATAAAGGCAATTTCTGCAAAAGAATGCCACAAGGTGGGTCACTGCTAAGCAAGTCTCTAGGTATTAGTCCCATGATAATATATTTAAAGGCAATCATCCAAAAACGTCACAAGGTGGATCACCACCAGGCGAGTCTTTAGGTATTAGTCTTATGATACAATGATCAAGATAATTTTTACCAAAGTAAAGGCATTCAGACAATAATTCTTTAAAAATGTAAAAAAAAGTTAAAAAGCATCTTTATCTGGTTAAAGTAAGTTGCCAAAAAGTCAAGTTCGAGTGTTAACCTCAGGTACTTTTTATTTTGTCGTTAATTTCATCGGGTAAGTTGTTGGGCATTAGACCCTTAAAATTATCTTTCCAAGTTAATTTTTAATTATTTATGCTTGATGTTTGGCAAGGTTCCAAATACTGAGCCATTAAAAAGAGAATTTTGAATGCATAAGATAATGACAAGAAATTTTGTTCATTTAAACAAAGTTTTATAGTCATGGAATCTTCAGTACTCATAGCCCAAGTCTCTATTATATTATTATCTATAGATATTACATTACACTCAATAGAGATAGGAATGGAAGGATTATTGTTCTCACCTCCTCGCCCATTCAAGCTCTCAGGCTCCTCCTCCTCATCCTCGTCATCCTTAGAAAGGATGTTGATCCAAAAGAACTCCTCCCCAGGGAAGCGCACTGCTAACTCCTTTTTTACAGCATCTTGAGCTTCCACGTAGAGGCTTCTCCCCATAGGCCACTGCCTCTTCAAGTTCCTTTTCCAGCTCAGTCACCTTACTGGCAGTGGCCCCATCCTTCTGGGCCCGAGCTTGAAGTACCTGAACTTGTCATTAAAGCTCGACAACTTAGTCCTCAGCAAATTTTGCTCTAATTTCTATAGTAGCCTTTGCCGTATCGGCTTCATCCAAGTTTGCTTAGAGCTTGTCCTATGGACTCAAAGGTCTCTTTTGTTGTCCCTTTGACCTGGTTCACTCGAGCCTTTAGCCATTGGCCTTCCTCCAGTAGAAGGTTCCTCTCCCCCTCTAGAGCCCCAAAATCCATCTTGCTTTGTCGCGCTCCTTCGCCAGATACGCTGATAGGATTGCACTCCATGGCAGAGTGGATGGCGTTGACATATAGGTCTTTAATCTCAACCACCCTTAACCAATAACAGTTGCTAGGACGCATCATGTTCCTTGCGATCAAAAGAGAGAGTCAAGGCTCCTCAAGTAGGGAATCCACTCGAGTTAAGGCTAGAGCCAAACGTTGGATACTCTGAGGCTAGAGGGCTTCGGTACCAGCTTCCTCATAGGATGGAGGGACTGTGCGGCTGGGTGAAGGGGGAGGAGTACCCCTAACTGCAGTCTTGGGCTAAGAGCTCAAAGGTTTGATGGGAGCCACAGGGGCAGCAACTAAAAATTGAGGGGGAGGCAACACAATAACCTCCTCTTGACATCAATCCCATTTTGGTGGCAGGGATGAGGTTCCAATAACAGTTTTTCCTTTTTTGGTAGCACGAGCCGCCTTAGCAAACCTTTCCTTTCCTTTGTCCGCCATGTCTACATAAAAAAACAAGTAAGCATAGTAGAGTAAAAGGAATAGTCTTAGAGGTAGATACCATGTTCAATGGCTCGGGTAGGATCGCCCACGGGGGTTTGTGATCGATTGGCTGGGTTTCCTAAGCCTGCTCAGCCTGGATCTAGATTTGCCAAGCGAGTGTGTGTTTCTCATAGCCATGTTGATGTTTATTTTTCAACCAGTGGCCATCTTTTGAAGGAAGGCCAAAGCCTCCTCCTCCTCCCTTCTAGTTCTCACCCCATCCTTTCTAAGTTCCACGGATAGAATTCAGCTTTTCTGGAGATTTTCAAAACCCTCAGACACTCGATGGCAGAGAATGAAAAACTTGTTCTTCCATCATTTAAGGGATGAAGGGGGTCAATCAAAAAGCGTATGACGCTTCTTTCTGCTAAAGAACCAGTACTCCTCATTTACTCGAGTACCCAGTTGGTATAGTTGGGAGAATATGGCAATACTCGGCTCGATATTGTTATTGAAACAAATAATTCAGAACGCCACTAGGATGCACCAGCTGTTGAGGTGTAGCTAGGCGATAGAAAGCTTGTGGAAGATAAGGATATCATAGTAAAAAGGTCAACAATAAATCTAAGGCCCGCCTTTAACTGCTCCTCATACACTATAATCGTGTATTCAGCAGGGGACATGGTCATTGGTATGAACATTTTGGTGAGAAGTGTAGATTCTGAAAGCATCTCGAGGGATATGATAGGTATTGTATATGTGATCTATATCTCTCTTCGATAGCAATGACGAGATAGACTCATTATCATGAATGGCTTGTAAGGGAGCTATGGGGGCTGGAGCTCGAATGGGGCCATCGGAGGAGGAGCTGGAAGAAGAGTTGTCTCTGGAGGGAGAAGAGGAAGAGGATTTTTTCATTTTCAGAGAAGGTAGTAGAAATGGAGTAGGAATTACCTTTGCATAAGAGTTTGAAGGAAAACGTTACTAGAGAGGAATGAGATTTATGAAATAAGATGAAAATATGAGCAAAAGTGCTAATTGTGTGAAGTAAGGAGGATTTATAGGGCTGATATGATGGCTAGCCTTAATGGATCTCAAGTAATGAAGCGTATCAGACAAATGAAAAGACGTGGGATAGGAGGCCAATTCAAGTGTGCCACATGTCCATGTCACTACCAATTATAGAAATTTGAATATGAAGAATTAAAGACTTTTGGTGGGACTTCTGATATGACTCAGTACTCGCTCAAGATATGTTACGATGGTAAACTTCCATTGGTCAAAGTAGCAACTCGGTAATTAAGAAGCTCGAACATCCAAATTTGATTACTCAAGATGTGGAGTCTGAGATATTTGTAACCAAAATGTCTGATTATGACGAACACCCACCCCAAAAGAGTTAGCAAACTCTTTCACGAATCTTACTTCTTTTTATTGAAGGTTGTTATAGTGCAATTCTCAAAATCTCAATCATTACAAGATTTCTTATCCACTCGCTAGTACAGAATGGATTTTCAAAGAAAATCTTACTGTATAAAAGCAAGTGAAGGCATTGGTTCAAGGTATCCATTTCTACTATATATTTACTTCATTTTTATCTATCATCTTACTCGTCCACTTAAGTATTTTTCTGACTAAAGCGTTAGATTGATAGCCTTTAAATTTGAATCACCTAAATTCTCCTTTGCAGATTACTAGGACATATAATCAAACTCAAACTTTTTAAAATTCAACACCACCCGATTCACTTTCACCTGTCACTATTTCTTTGTTACACTCCAATTTGATTTACCATGCCAGTAATCTTCAAGGGAAACGTACGTAACCTCATGCACATATGGTTAAATATTAAACTATACTCTGTATTGATTGCAAATATTTAATTTAACCCATTTAATCTTTTCAATCTAAATTAATTCAACATTTTCAATTATTTAGCACAAAATAAGCTCAATTTATTTTATTTTTTCCAAAAATAAATTAAATTTAAATTGAAAGTTTGAGCTAATTTGATTTAAAAGCTGAAAAGGAGTTGAATTGAATTGGGTTTTGTATCTTACAAATCTAGTTTGCTTGGAGAGAGGTTGGTACCAAAGATGTTTTTTTTATAAAAAATATATATATATGAAAGCTATGCGGGTTTGGCTTGGTATAATTGGTGGTTGAGTTTGCGGTCTATGACTAATGGGCGAGCTCTTAAAGGCAGATGATGACTGTCAGAGTATTTATATTTTTGAAAATAAGTTGAATTAAATTTTATTTTTTTAAGGATTAAGTCGGATTTCATGTTTTTGAAAAAAATTAAATTTATTGAATAAATAATTTAAATTTTTACCATTTTTATGTTTATTTTCTGATTTTAAAATTTTAAATAATAAAATTAATTCTTTTAATGTGTCTCAATTTTAACTATTTATATTAATTAATTTTGATAAAAAATTTCAATTTATGTAAAATTATTTCTCAAAATACTTATTAAATAAAAAATTTCAATATTTATGTTAATTTATATTTATATCTAAAATTTTAAATTTTGAATAATAAAATTAAATCTTTTTTAATTTATCACAATTATAACTAAAATTACTAAATTGAATCTAAAAAGTTAATAGTAGACTATAATATAGTCTCTAAAATTTTATATTAATAAATTTATAATCTTTTAATTTAAATTTATATTAAAAATATATTTATTTTATATTTATCATATATAATATTAAATAAATATTTATTACAAATAAATTTTTTCCCTATATAAAATATCATATATAAATATTATATATTAAAATATTTCATTGAAAATTTACACTCGTCATTTAGTTATATATTTCTAATGCACGAAAAATTATATTTTATATTAATAATATTAAATAAAATAAAATATTACATATATTTTAGTATATAAACCATCCTTTTATAATTTCTAAAAAAATTTAGATATGTTAATCATGTTTTTTTATGAGTTATTTACAATTTCTAATATTTTTATTTTGCTTACTTATATAAATAGTAAATTTGAAATGTATATTAATTTATTGGCTGATCTAACAGAAAAATATATTTCATATCAATAATATTAAATAAAATAAAATATTATTGAAATAAAAATATGTATTTTAAGAATTATTTTATTTATTAAATAAACTTTAGAAATTATATTGTAATTTTTTTTACAACTTTTCATATTCAATTTAGTATTTTTAGTTATAATTGTGACAAATTTAAAGTTTTATCACCAAATAGGAGAGATAAGGTTAAAGAGTAAAGAGGATTTCTAATCAACAAAAGAAAAGAAAGAAAATGAGATTGGTGGTGAAGATGAAAGTCGAATGCATGGAGGCAAAAGTAACGGGAAATAAAAGAGGGCCACTGGTGGATGTCCTTCTGCCTTTAGAGTTAATTTTCTAGATTTGATATTTTTGAATTTTGTTGTTCATCTATGAGATTTTAATGAACAGATTTTTCTTTTTTCTTTTTATAAAATCGACCCAAATCACTCTATAAAGTATAGAATTGTACTCTGGGTTATTTTTTAAAATTTTCAATGGCTCTTTCTCTTTATGACCGTAACTTATTTTTTTTAATTAATAAAATTCTTAATAAAAGGATTAAATAGTTATATTTTAAAATAATAAATAAAACTTTAATTAATTCTAAAAATTATAAAAAATAATTATTTAATTTTGTCAAAATTCAAAGACACCATCCTTTGCTTTTACAGTGCAGTATGTGAATAGTTAAGACTTTTCCTAATTGGTGTAGACTTGGGCTTGTTGGGCCCATTTGGTAGGAAGTTTCCTATATTCAGGCCTTGAACCTTTCTATTTTTCTTCAAGTATTGCAATTAAAAAATAAATACAAAATAGATTTATTAATTATTCCGCCAATTAAAAAACTTTTAACAATTACTCAAAAAATTGATTTTGAGAAAATGAAGAAAATATTTATTATTTTTTAGCTTAGCGAATGGTTTTGGTCCGAATTTGGCAACAACACAGCCAAAAAGTATTTGGAATTGAAAAAAACAAACTATTTAATATTTATGAAAATATTTATTAATTAATTTTTGAGGCCTTGGATTCTATTTTAAATTTGCTATGTTTTTCAGACCAATTTATTCAAACCCATTATCAAAAATCAACCCACTTTTGTGGATTTTTAAATTGGAGGATTTTGGAATTTTCTTATTTTTGTAAAAAAAAAAAAGCATATTGTTTGAGAAAAATCCTAAAAACATTTCCTAACAAATTGCTTTAATTAAGGAAGCCTTTCCAAAACCTAAAATAAAGGTGTAATAACTTTTCTTGACCTTTCATTTTGTAATTAATTCATGAAAACATGGGAGAGTTTTGGGATTTTGATTTTGATTTTGCTTTTTTATTTGTACTCAATAGTATTTCGGATCAACTTATTCACATTAAGCCTACTGCAAAATATTTTTCAAATTTTCTAACCAATCAATATAAAATATTTTTTTAATTTAATAAAAAAATTAAGTTATTTTTTGGATTTTAAAATTTTTTTTACACTATTATATATAAATTTACAAATATTTTTTTATTGATTATAATTAAAAATAAAAAAAGTTATTTTCTACCAAAAACATAAGCCATTCTTCATAAACAAATGAATTAATGGTTTTTATTTGAGGGAAAATATTTTTTATGAAAATATTTTTTTTTTTTTGACATTTGAAACTTTTAAAATAATTGGTTAAGTAAATTTTTTTTTCTAATTGAAGAAAAGATTAATCATTTTTTTAAGTTTTGAAACTATTATTAATATAACTATACTTTCCATACATAGATTTATTAGCATTATTTATTTTTTTAACCTTACAATTAAATAAGAAAATTAAATTATTTTCTTGAAAAATATTGTTTACACATAATTTCATTTAGTTTAAAAAAAATATTTTCTTAGAAACTAATTTTTTACATTACTGACCTTTTTTATGCCTAAAATTGATAAGTTGAAAATATTTTACTAGTTCAATAGAAAATTGAAATATTTTAAAGGAAATAACATCCTTTATTGGCAAGCAAATAATAGAAAAAAAATTAATTTGTAAAATATTTCCACATATAAATTATTATTCCCTAAAAATAAACAAAATAAATTTTCTCTCCGATCAATTTCAAGAATGCATGCATCCCTCTATTCACTGACCTAATGCATTCAGCCTATCATTTCTCTTAATTTTGACTAAAACATGAAATCTTCACCATGCTTTTAATATAATAATTAGATATTAAATTAATACTGCAACATCAACCCAGAAACTAAGGACAACTGAATAAGCTTAGTTGTATCTCAGTTGAATTATATTCTTTTTGTATGGGGCACTGCCACCCATGTCTTTTGTTTCTCTACCAACATTGCATTTGGACTGTTATTTAAACTTTAATTGCTATTTTAAATAACATAAATTACTATTATTTATTTTTAAAAATGCTAAATACTTATAATTTTAATATTAATTCTATAAACTAGATAGTTATATGTGAAAAATTGATTATTTAGAAGGGTATTTTCAGTTATTTTAAATATTATTAATAATTTTAATAAACAAAAAGATCAAATAATTAATAATCTAATTTCCTTTTTTTTTCCCATTTTAAAATTGCACGTGTAAACCCTAATTAATGCATAAGAATATTAATAATAATTGAAATTAAGCATTTCTCCGGCAAAAGGGTCGTGCAGGCTAGTTGGAAAAGAACCTAAAACCCTCCTCCTAATCAGGTTTCCAACTTATTAAGGACAAAATCTCCGTTTAGGGTTTTGTCTGTACCTAAGACAACAACTGACTATCACAACCTGACCTCCACTTAACATCTCTGTTAGTGGATGATGTGGCCGTTGGAGTCGCCACCGTGTACTTTAGCTGTGTGAAGTTTGATGAATTTCATAATAATTAACAAATCAGCTTCAGAAAATTCCATCATTATGTAATCATTCAGCATTTTAATTAGATTTGATGATGATCAGTATATGAATGAATTGGTAATGGAGATGATATTTGGGTGGCACGTGCTTATGATTATGCATTGAAATCTCATTAATGATATGTAAACATTTAATAATTTTGTTTGCAAGGACTGATCTGGCTTTTAATTATCACTAATTTGGGTGACTTCATCTCTTAACTCAGCAATGCCTTCAAGTCCAGATGTGATTACTCACACAGCATAAACATTAGTATTTCTTATCAACTTCTTCATTATATATATTCTTCTGATTGAATATTTGTATTCTTCCATAATAAAAATAAAATTCAAAAGAATCATAATTCATACCTAATCCCACTAGAAATTGCTACTTACATACATTCCAACATGATATATCACCGCTTTTGGTTCATGTTGGCTACCTAAACCCTAAATTTGAGGCCTTAGAACTCACTTTTCTACTACATTCCAGCCTTCACAACACCAACATTTTGCTCTTCTTTTATTTGTCTTTTTGTTTTACATTATGGAATTCTGTCTTAAATAATGGATGTGCTATGTTTAATTTTTTTATTTATTTTAAATTCTATTAAAATTGATAATAAAATATATTATTGATTACTATATATTTATTCAAAAAAGGTTTATTGAATATTTTTTTATTAAAAATATGGTGTAATTTAGCATATTCAGTCAAATTCAACCGCGATTAACCTTGATTTTGAATGAAGAAAATGATTTACTACAATATTAAACTTTAAGACTTAAGAGTTAAGTTTTATGTAATTCTATTTTGACATATAATAATGATAAAAATATTGTAAAATGATGAAGCTAGATCGGGAAGTGAACAAGGTACCGACATATGGATGGGATTATGGGGTTTGGTTAGAGTAAATGCATTTGGCTTAGTAAATGAGGGTGATAATCGTGTTTGGTATGTGATAGGAACATGGGAGATAAGCACGTAAGCAATGGAATGCACATAAATATCAAATTACCTCCTGGACTAATAATAAGGGCATGCATAAAGAAAATTAAAGCATTGCTTCGACACTTAGCGCAATAAGTTGTTCGCGAATGAATGAACACATATAAAAAAATCAAAATATGTGACACATGAAAATCCAAGAGATAAAGTGTTCGTGAATATGGTTAAAGCAAATGAGTAATAGAACTAGAAAAAGAAGGCATATGGGTTGGTTGCAGCACACTTGTGGCGACATAGCATGTTGGGCCCGAATTACACTTAGACCCATTTTGTTATTTCAGTATTTTAGTATTTTAGTATTTTAGTATACTTATTTTAAGTTAAGTAGGCCCAATTTAAGTGGCTAAATTTGTGTAGCATATAAGGAGAAAAAGTTCTCCTAGTCTAACTAGGAAAATGATCTTTATTATAATCCTTATTGAGAAAAGTTTCATTGTTTGACCAAGAATCCTTCCTATATTGGAATTAATCCTTTTAGCCATGCATAGAAAGAGAGTACTTTGGGAAATGAAAATAAAGTGAGTTTCTTTGCAAAAGAAAGAGAGATGAAGAGAGCTTATGTTGGTTCCAAATCACTAGTGTTAATTAGGTATAAAGAAAGTTTATTTTCTAATGCTGACAATGACCCAAATTTACCTAGTATATTTGTTTCACTTTTACAATAATTTAAAGATGTATTCCCTGAAGAGATGCCCGCAGGATTGCCCCATTGCGAGGCATTGAGTATCAAACAGGCTTTGCACAAGGAGCTTCAATTTTAAACCGACCAGGCTATAGGAGCAATCCCGTGGAAACGAAGAAGTTATAAAGGCAAGTCAAAGAATTACTGGCAAAGGGTCTTGTCAATAAAAGCATGAGCCCATGTGCTATACCTATGCCACTTGTACCAAAGAAAGATAGATCTTGAAGGATGTGCATTGATTATCGTGCAATTAATAAAAATCACTGTAAAATATCACCATCCTATTTCTAGATTAGATGATATGTTAGATGAGTTGCATGGTGCATGTGTTTTTACTAAAATTGACTTGAAAAGTGTATATCACCAAATAAGGATGAAACCTGGTGATGAGTAGAAAATAATATTTAAAACAAAGCATGGTTTATATGAATAGTTGGTCATACCTTTTGGTTTAACCAATATGCTTAGCACTTTCATGTGTTTAATGAATCATATTTTGCGAGAATTCATAGGGAATTCCATCATTATGTAATCATTCAGCATTTTAATTAGATTTGATGATGATCAGTATATGAATGAATTGGTAATGGAGATGATACTTGGGTGGCACGTGCTTATGATTATGCATTGAAATCTCATTAATGATATGTAAACATTTAATAATTTTGTTTGCAAGGACTGATCTGGCTTTTAATTATCACTAATATGGGTGACTTCATCTCTTAACTCAGCAATGCCTTCAAGTCCAGATGTGATTACTCACACAGCATAAACATTAGTATTTCTTATCAACTTAACATCTTCATTATATATATTCTTCTGATTGAATATTTGTATTCTTCCATAATAAAAATAAAATTCAAAAGAATCATAATTCATACCTAATCCCACTAGAAATTGCTAGCTACATACATTCCAACATGATATATCACCACTTTTGGTTCATGTTGGCTACCTAAACCCTAAATTTGAGGCCTTAGAACTCACTTTTCTACTACATTCCAGCCTTCACAACACCAACATTTTGCTCTTCTTTTATTTGCCTTTTTGTTTTACATTATGGAATTCTGTCTTAAATAATGGATGTGCTATGTTCAATTTTTTATTTATTTTAAATTCTATTAAAATTGATAATAAAATATATTATTGATTATTATATATTTATTCAAAAAAGGTTTATTGAATATTTTTTATTAAAAATATGGTGTAATTTAGCATATTCAGTCAAATTCAACCGCAATTAACCTTGATTTTGAATGAAGAAAATGATTTACTACAATATTAAACTTTAAGACTTAAGAGTTAAGTTTTATGTAATTCTATTTTGACATATAATTGTAATACCCGGCTAAACCCGGCATCGGAATTCTTACCGTCCGGTGGGATTCAAGGATGTCAGAGGTTTCCTGAGGAGAGAGTGAAGGTTTTCTAAAATGTTTTAAAGTGTTTTCACGGTTTGATTAGGAAATAGTTGAGTTTTCGGGAGAAATGGCCAAAGGAGTTTCTGTCATGTTCGGCCCCCGAATGTTAAGTTCGGCCGCCGAAAGTGCCCAATGTTCGGCCCCCGAAGTTTATGTTCGGCCCCCGAAAGTTGCATGGTTTTGCATGCAGTTTCGGCAGCCGAAGCTGGGGTGGTCGGCTAAGCTGTGCATGCGCCTCGGTCCGTGGTTTGGCCAGCTGTTGCCTCCAGATCATGGCTAGAGGGTTATGCCACGTCTCCCATGACTCATCTATACACTTTTAATCACTCATGCACAGGTTTGAGGGTGGTAAAGTGTTTAGAACGTTTTGAAATAAAAGAAGAGAGTTTTGGTGTTTTGGTGAAGGGAAAGAGGTGTTGGTGCATAGTTTGGTGTTTAGGTTGTCCAGCTTCTGATTTCAGGAGGTAAGGGAAGTCTTTATACTTGTTTTAATGATTTCTAATAGCTTTTAAAGTGGTTAAGGGTAGAGTGGCATGTTTAGGTTTTAAAGTTTAGTTTTTGATGTTTTAATGGTGTAAGCATGATTATGTATTATAGTTGCT
This sequence comes from Manihot esculenta, assembly GCF_001659605.2. NCBI lineage: Eukaryota > Viridiplantae > Streptophyta > Magnoliopsida > Malpighiales > Euphorbiaceae > Manihot > Manihot esculenta. The sequence goes on from NC_035161.2 coordinate 11,940,974, forward strand.
GTTTTGTTGGGGTTAATAGGTAGTTTTGGACCCCTTTGAGCATATACCAGAGTATATGCAAGTTGAGGAGTTGTGTATGCAGGATTGTGTAGGGTTGGTGCTTGGCAGGTGATGGTTGTGCATGAAGCTGAGTTCTGGATGAACTCAGGTTCGGCCGCCGAAGGGAGGATTCGGCCGCCGAACCCCTTGTGAAGGCAGTTTCGGCTGCCTAAGGTTGCCTCCGAAAGAATGGACTTTCGGATCTGTCCAGCATATTCGGCCGCCGAAGGTGCCGCCGAAGGTGTCCTGCCTAGTTTTTCCTATGCATACTTTATGTGATTGTTTTATGAGCTTTTAGAGGGGTTTTGGGGAGTTGTTTAAGAGTTGATAAGAGTATGTTTGACACCTCATTCGAGTCCCTTTGTGTAGGAGTGGACCCGACAGTTCAGGGAGGTCGTCAGGATTAGCAGTTGCAGAGTCAGTCAGGTTTCTGCTTGAGGAGCAGAGGTGAGTAGAACTAAACTTAATCTTTTATTAAAGAAACATAATGCTTTAGCATAGTTCATGCATCATGAATGCTATGATATGTATTAGGGTGATTGCATTAGAATCACGAATGTGAAGCATTGCATATTATGTGATCAGAGATTAGGTGGACCCAGGCGACTCCAATAGCCTAAGCTTCGGCTCCTGTCATTGTGTCAGGTCAGTTGGGCAATTACTTGTTGGAATGCCCTATGTAGCTCCTTTGGGGGGGCCAGTGTTGACAGAGGGTATTTTTGGGGTCATGTCTACCTTAGTGGGGATTGGACCAAGGCGACTTCAATAGCCCGTCGAGGGAGTTTTGGGGTCATGTCTAATCCAAGATATATTGAGATGTTTGTGTTGTGATGCATTTTCATATATAGTGCGTATGAATGAACTGTTTTCGATGTTTCTACTCACTGGGCTTTAGAAGCTCATCCCTTTCCCTTAATCCCAGTTTTGCAGGTTCAGAGTAGCAGGGAAGGGTAAAAGCATCAGAGTTGCTAAAGGATTGCATATGTAATAGGATAGTGTGGACATGATGTATGTAAAAGGATATATGTAAAGTGATGTAATAGTTAGTCAGTTAAGGTATAAATGTATTAGAATGTGCTTTTGCCTATTGTCTAGTGTATGTTAATCCCTTGTCTATGCATGTATCCTGTTTTCAGTTTAATGATGAGCAATGAGTCAAACCAGGCTTAATAACATGTTGTGTTTCGAAAACCCAGTGAATTATAACTGTGAGGGAAGACAGGGTTTAATTCCCTTGACCCAAGACCAGTGCGGGAGATGTTTGTGTTGTGATGCATTTTCATATATAGTGCGTATGAATGAACTGTTTTCGATGTTTCTACTCACTGGGCTTTAGAAGCTCATCCCTTTCCCTTAATCCCAGTTTTGCAAGTTCAGAGTAGCAGGGAAGGGTAGAAGCATCAGAGTTGCTAAAGGATTGCATATGTAATAGGATAGTGTGGACATGATGTATGTAAAAGGATATATGTAAAGTGATGTAATAGTTAGTCAGTTAAGGTATAAATGTATTAGAATGTGCTTTTGCCTATTGTCTAGTGTATGTTAATCCCTGGTCTATGCAGGTATCCTGTTTTCAGTTTAATGATGAGCAATGAGTCAAACCAGGCTTAATAACATGTTGTGTTTCGAAAACCCAGTGAATTATAACTGTGAGGGAAGACAGGGTTTAATTCCCTTGACCCAAGACCAGTGCGGAGGAAAGACCAGGTTTGATTCCTGTGATCCATAGAGAGACCAATAGAGAAGATCAGGTTTGATTCCTGTGACTCTATGGTAGCCAAGTTAACTTATGATATGCTGACCCTTACAGAGTGGGTTCTATGCTGCAGAGCGCATAGGGTATGGAGGTTACTTGGTAAAGCATCACTGGTGTATTATAGATAGCCAGAGGGCTAGTTCAGATTAGTATATCTGAGCATTTGGTTCATATGATTGGACCTATGGTACAGTGTTTAAAAGGTTAAGTCTGGTAGTTTTAAAGACAAGTTTTAAAAAGTAATAGTCCAGTCGGATCATGTATGGGATTTTAACAGGTACACAGAGTTCATAGCAGGCTTACTACGGGTCCCGGCGGCCTTAAGCCGATCTGGATCCTAGTGCCGAGCAGTTTGGGCCGTTACAAAGAGGGTACCGGTTTCCGGGCTGTTACAGATGGTATCAGAGCATAGGGCCTCTTAAGTACGGTGTGTTGAGCATTTTTGTTCAAGGATTAGAGATGTCCCACATCGGAAAGAGGTTGGTCTAGAAGTCATAGTAAGGCAAAGCACAATAAGTATAATCATGTCCACTAAGATAGGAAGTTGTTTTGCATACTGATGTGAAATGCACATGTATATTCATGGGTATTAATGTGATGTTATGTATGCATGTATATGTTTTATGTTCATGTGTTTCATATGAACTCTATGTGTGCTAATGTTTGTTTCTTGTGTTGTTCTTCAGGATAGTTAAGATGAGTGGTGTTAGTCCGCAGATTGATTCAGATCCGTCTGAAGCATCTTTTGATGAAAATAGAGGAGGCATGGCTTTAGGAAATAGGAGAGAGATGGGAAGAGATGTGCAAAGAAAGGATGTAGGATTACAGGTGAATATGGATGACGAGTCTTTAGATGATGCTCAGACCAAGGATACCAAAATGTCAGGTATAGGAGAAAATGATCCTTCCACTTGGAGTACAGCTACCTGGAAAGGAGCAAAGTGGGGGAAAGCTAAAAAGAAAAAGGTTAGGGGTCTTAAAGGGAAAAAGAAAAGAGAATATTGGAATAGGAAAGAACTTAGTTCTGGTGGTGGTGTTGATTCGAGTTCTGGTATAGATAGACCAAAATGTTTGAGGTGTGGAAGATTTCATAAGGGAGTCTGTCGTCTAGGGATAACAGGATGTTATAGGTGTGGTCAGGAAGGGCATGTGATTCGTGAGTGTCGTACGATGCCTTGGATGATTCAGTCCCGGCAGACATTTTCAGGTAGAGCTGTTCAGCAGGGGATAGTCCCATCAGATTCAGTGATGCCAGGTATGCTCATTTTGAGAGTTTTGATGTGTATGGTTCTTTTGTGGACCCTAGTGGGATTGAGAGTGATAGATCAGAAAAAGAAAAAGAGGAAAAGAAAAAGTAACAGTGATCTTAGAAAGAGATTAGAATTAGTCTGGGATTGGGTGGTAGTGAGGCAAGGAAAAGGGTGAGCCTTTTCTTCAGCAGATTCCCGAGAGAGGTTCCATTAGCTTTGGCTTGGATCTTCACCCTGATTCTATAGGAGGCTAACATATCGAATACGGCGACGTTAGGTACGTTTGCTTGTGAGTATTCGGATGTGTATGCTGTTTGTGTTGGACCCTAGTGTTTCGCTTTTCCTGTTGTTGTGAGCTATTGATAGGATGGGTTTGATGACTTCTGGGCTTAGCGTGTTTTCTCTGGGTCAGTGGACCGGAGTGTGATCCATCTGAGGTAGAGTCAGTCAGTTCAGTTCAGAGGTTATGGTGAGTAGATGCAATCCAGCTGACCTTATGGTTCTAGAAGTGACTGCATGATGTCATTCTAGGGCGGATTGATGCATTACTCATGGTACTACCTGTGTCCATAGAGACAAGGTAGGGGAATTGGATGGATTAGGCAGTCCTTTAGTGGGACAGTGTCTAGTGGTGCCTAGAAGTTAATGTCAGTCCATCAGGCTCATGGTTATTCAGGAAAGGTTATCAGAGGGTTGTGAGCAAGTTTGTCAGGACAGGGAATCAGCCTCAGTGCCCTTTACTAGAAGAGAGTTCTAGATGTTTCCCAGAATAGCTGTCGGGTTTACCATCTGTTAGGGAATTAGAGTTTGAAATAAGAGTGGTATCTGGACGCGGAACCATTTCTTTCCTTCTACCCTACAGGATGGCACCTGCAGAGAAAGAGAGAGTTCAGAAGAGTCAGAAAAGTATAAGAGAGCTTAGTAGATAAAGGGTGTATCTGACTTAGTACCTCACCCTGGAATATTCCAGTGTTGTTGTGGAAAACGAAGGATAGACTCTTGAGATTTTGTTATAACTGTTTTCAGGTAACAAGATCACTACTAAGCAGTTACAGGTATTCCTAGATAGGATTGACTGATCTACTAGCTGTTCTAATTAAAGTTGAGTGGATTTACAGATTGGTATGATCAGAGTACAGATTGGTATCTGTTGAGAGAATTAAAGATTGAGAGCTTCACCAAGAGATTAGTTTAGGTAAGAAGGATGATTTACTAGCTGATTTAATAAAAGAATTGATTGTTATTTTGATGTGATCAGCGATTTGAGTATCACCTATTGAGAGTTAGAAAGTGAAAGTTAGAAAAAGATAAAGAGAAAGAGGAGTACGGATCAGAGTAGCGCAGCGAAGGCTGTGGAATTCAGGAATAGGTTGAGGTCTTGATGGTTTCTTTGTTGTTTTTAACATTCGAGGACGAATGTTTTTGTAAGGGGGGTAGATTGTAATACCCGGCTAAACCCGGCATCGGAATTCTTACCGTCCGGTGGGATTCATGGATGTCAGAGGTTTCCTGAGGAGAGAGTGAAGGTTTTCTAAAATGTTTTAAAGTGTTTTCACGGTTTGATTAGGAAATAGTTGAGTTTTCGGGAGAAATGGCCAAAGGAGTTTCTGTCATGTTCGGCCCCCGAATGTTAAGTTCGGCCGCCGAAAGTGCCCAATGTTCGGCCCCCGAAGTTTATGTTCGGCTCCCGAAAGTTGCATGGTTTTGCATGCAGTTTCGGCAGCCGAAGCTGGGGTGGTCGGCTAAGCTGTGCATGCGCCTCGGTCCGTGGTTTGGCCAGCTGTTGCCTCCAGATCATGGCTAGAGGGTTATGCCACGTCTCCCATGACTCATCTATACACTTTTAATCACTCATGCACAGGTTTGAGGGTGGTAAAGTGTTTAGAACGTTTTGAAATAAAAGAAGAGAGTTTTGGTGTTTTGGTGAAGGGAAAGAGGTGTTGGTGCATAGTTTGGTGTTTAGGTTGTCCAGCTTCTGATTTCAGGAGGTAAGGGAAGTCTTTATACTTGTTTTAATGATTTCTAATAGCTTTTAAAGTGGTTAAGGGTAGAGTGGCATGTTTAGGTTTTAAAGTTTAGTTTTTGATGTTTTAATGGTGTAAGCATGATTATGTGTTATAGTTGCTGTTTTGTTGGGGTTAATAGGTAGTTTTGGACCCCTTTGAGCATATACCAGAGTATATGCAAGTTGAGGAGTTGTGTATGCAGGATTGTGTAGGGTTGGTGCTTGGCAGGTGATGGTTGTGCATGAAGCTGAGTTCTGGATGAACTCAGGTTCGGCCGCCGAAGGGAGGATTCGGCCGCCGAACCCCTTGTGAAGGCAGTTTCGGCTGCCTAAGGTTGCCTCCGAAAGAATGGACTTTCGGATCTGTCCAGCATATTCGGCCGCCGAAGGTGCCGCCGAAGGTGTCCTGCCTAGTTTTTCCTATGCATACTTTATGTGATTGTTTTATGAGCTTTTAGAGGGGTTTTGGGGAGTTGTTTAAGAGTTGATAAGAGTATGTTTGACACCTCATTCGAGTCCCTTTGTGTAGGAGTGGACCCGACAGTTCAGGGAGGTCGTCAGGATTAGCAGTTGCAGAGTCAGTCAGGTTTCTGCTTGAGGAGCAGAGGTGAGTAGAACTAAACTTAATCTTTTATTAAAGAAACATAATGCTTTAGCATAGTTCATGCATCATGAATGCTATGATATGTATTAGGGTGATTGCATTAGAATCACGAATGTGAAGCATTGCATATTATGTGATCAGAGATTAGGTGGACCCAGGCGACTCCAATAGCCTAAGCTTCGGCTCCTGTCATTGTGTCAGGTCAGTTGGGCAATTACTTGTTGGAATGCCCTATGTAGCTCCTTTGGGGGGGCCAGTGTTGACAGAGGGTATTTTTGGGGTCATGTCTACCTTAGTGGGGATTGGACCAAGGCGACTTCAATAGCCCGTCGAGGGAGTTTTGGGGTCATGTCTAATCCAAGATATATTGAGATGTTTGTGTTGTGATGCATTTTCATATATAGTGCGTATGAATGAACTGTTTTCGATGTTTCTACTCACTGGGCTTTAGAAGCTCATCCCTTTCCCTTAATCCCAGTTTTGCAGGTTCAGAGTAGCAGGGAAGGGTAGAAGCATCAGAGTTGCTAAAGGATTGCATATGTAATAGGATAGTGTGGACATGATGTATGTAAAAGGATATATGTAAAGTGATGTAATAGTTAGTCAGTTAAGGTATAAATGTATTAGAATGTGCTTTTGCCTATTGTCTAGTGTATGTTAATCCCTTGTCTATGCATGTATCCTGTTTTCAGTTTAATGATGAGCAATGAGTCAAACCAGGCTTAATAACATGTTGTGTTTCGAAAACCCAGTGAATTATAACTGTGAGGGAAGACAGGGTTTAATTCCCTTGACCCAAGACCAGTGCGGAGGAAAGACCAGGTTTGATTCCTGTGATCCATAGAGAGACCAATAGAGAAGATCAGGTTTGATTCCTGTGACTCTATGGTAGCCAAGTTAACTTATGATATGCTGACCCTTACAGAGTGGGTTCTATGCTGCAGAGCGCATAGGGTATGGAGGTTACTTGGTAAAGCATCACTGGTGTATTATAGATAGCCAGAGGGCTAGTTCAGATTAGTATATCTGAGCATTTGGTTCATATGATTGGACCTATGGTACAGTGTTTAAAAGGTTAAGTCTGGTAGTTTTAAAGACAAGTTTTAAAAAGTAATAGTCCAGTCGGATCATGTATGGGATTTTAACAGGTACACAGAGTTCATAGCAGGCTTACTACGGGTCCCGGCGGCCTTAAGCCGATCTGGATCCTAGTGCCGAGCAGTTTGGGCCGTTACAAAGAGGGTACCGGTTTCCGGGCTGTTACAATAATAATGATAAAAATATTGTAAAATGATGAAGCTAGATCAGGGAGTGAACAAGATACCGACATATGGATGGGATTATGGGGTTTGGTTAGAGTAAATGCATTTGGCTTAGTAAATGAGGGTGATAATGGTGTTTGGTATGTGATAGGAACATAGGAGATAAGCACGTAAGCAATGGAATGGACATAAATATCAAATTACCTCCTGGACTAATAATAAGGGCATGCATAAAGAAAATTAAAGCTAATAATAAGGGCATGCATAAAGAAAATTAAAGCATTGCTTCAACACTTAGCGCAATAAGTTGTTCGCGAAGGAATGAACACATATAAAAAAATCAAAATATGTGACACATGAAAATCCAAGAGATAAAGTGTTCGTGAATATGGTTAAAGCAAATGAGTAATAGAACTAGAAAAAGAAGGCATATGGGTTGGTTGCAGCACACATGTGGCCACATAGCATGTTGGGCCCGAATTATACTTAGACCCATTTTATTATTTCAGTATTTTAGTATACTTATTTTAGGTTAACTAGGCCCAATTTAAGTGGCTAAATTTGTGTAGCATATAAGGAGAAAAAGTTCTCCTAGTCCAACTAGGAAAATGATCTTTATTATAATCCTTATTGAGAAAAGTTTCATTGTTTGACTAAGAATCCTTCCCATATTGGAATTAATCCTTTTAGCCATGCATAGAAAGAGAGTACTTTGGGAAATGAAAATAAAGCGAGTTTCTTTGCAAAAGAAAGAGAGATGAAGAGAGCTTATGTTGGTTCCAAATCACTAGTGTTAATTAGGTATAAAGAAAGTTTGTTTTCTAATGCTGACATTGACCCAAATTTACCTAGTATATTTGTTTCACTTTTACAAGAATTTAAAGATGTGTTCCCTGAAGAGATGCCCGCAGGATTGCCCCATTGCGAGGCATTGAGTATCAAACAGACTTTGCACCAGGAGCTTCAATTTCAAACTGACCAGGCTATAGGAGCAATCCCGTGAAAACAAAGAAGTTACAAAGGCAAGTCGAAGAATTATTGGCAAAGGGTCTTGTCCATAAAAGCATGAGCCCATGTGCTATACCTACGCCACTTGTACCAAAGAAAGATAGATCTTGAAGGATGTGCATTGATTGTCGTGCAATTAATAAAAGTCACTGTAAAATATCACTATCCTATTTCTAGATTAGATGATATGTTAGATGAGTTGCATGGTGCATGTGTTTTCACTAAAATTGACTTGAAAAGTGTATATCACCAAATAAGGATGAAACCTGGTGATGAGTAGAAAATAACATTTAAAACAAAGCATGGTTTATATGAATAGTTGGTCATACCTTTTGGTTTAACCAATATGCTTAGCACTTTCATGCGTTTAATGAATCATATTTTGCGAGAATTCATAGGGAAATTTATTGTTATGTATTTTGATAATATTTTAATCTATAACAAGTCTCTTAATGAACACGTAATGCAAGTTAAGTTAGTTTTATTTATGCTCTGCAAGGAGCAATTGCATAGTAATTTGAAGAAGTGTACCTTTTGCATGGAAAACTGATATTTTTAGGTTTTATAATTAGTGTGAAAGGTGTCGAAGTAGTAATTAGTGTGACAGGTGTCGAAGTAGATCAAGAGAAGGTTAAGGCTATCCAAGAATGGCCGATACCTAAGAGCATTTTTGAAGTAACGTGTTTTCATGGGCTTGCGAGCTTCTACAGGAGGTTCGTGAAGGAATTTTCATCCATTGTAGCACCGATAACAGAAATCATCAAGAAAGATGTGGGGTTTAAATGGGAGAGGAACAAGAGAAAGCATTCCAAACTCTAAAAGAAAAACTTTGTACTGCTCCTATTTTGTGTTTACCTACCTTTTTAAAAGCCTTTGAGATTGAATGTGATGCTTCATGTATTGGCATAGATACGATTTTGATGCAAGAGAAACGTCCCAAAGCATAATGTAGTGAGAAGCTGCATGGAGCACAATTGACTTACTCCACATATGATAAGGAATTGTATGTATTGGTGAGAGCTTTGGATGTGTGGCAACACTACTTACTTCCTAAAGAGTTTATCATTCATACTAACTATAAGTCACTGAAGTACTTAAAGGGGCAAGGAAAGATAATTCAAAATGGGTGAAGTTCATAGAACTTGTAATACCCGGCTAGACTCCGGTATCGGAATTCCTACCGTCCGGTGGAATCTCGAATGTCGGAGACCTCTAGAAGGGTAAAACCATGTTTTCATGAAATGTTTTAATGCTTTTGATGATTTAAGTAAAAAGAGAATGAGTTTTTGCATAAGAACAACCTTGGAGGAAAGCTCAGGTTCGGCCGCCGAAACTCAAAGTTCGGCCGCCGAACATGCATACGTTTCGGGTGAGCCTTAGGCCCCCGAAGGCATAAGTGAGGGAAGTCCAGGTTCGGCCGCCGAACATGGCATGCATGCGGAGGCACATTCGGCCCCCAAACGTGGCCTAGACAGCCACTATAAAAGGGTCCCTTAGCCGAAAACGGGCGAGCTTTTCCCCATTTTCGGCCAAGGTGAGCTCTCCACCGCCCCTCATTGATCTTTGATGTTTTTCCTCTAGATCTTTCAAGTTTTTCATTTGTTTTAACTTTGTTTTGAAGATTTGAGCCTTTGAGCAAAGTTTTGGAGTTTTGAGGTTCAAGAACTCAAATCTCTCCCAACTCCAAGTTTGGTCGCCTCTACTCTTGATCTTCAAGAGGTAAGAGTCGATCTCTAGCTTATATTATGTTTTAAGTAAGTTTTATGAAGTTCATGGGGGTAGAATGCATGTTTAGGTTATAGTTAGGTTTATGGGTATAAATGTATGTTCATGAACAATGTGGCTTGTAATGTGTGTTTGATGTGTTGTAGTTGGGGTTTAAGGTAGTTTGAGACCCCTAGGAGCTTGTATGCATGTTTTGGTTGAACTATATGCATGATTGAAAGATTTGGGAGGCAAATGTGCATAAAGGAGCCAAGTTTCTGCCCTTTGGCAGAAACCAGGTTCGGCAGCCGAAGGAACTTTCGGCCGCCGAACATGGCTGGGGAGGCAGGCCTTTCGGCTGCCGAAGTTGCCCCCGAAAAGAGACTTTCGTCTCTGTCTGGGACTTTCGGCAGCCGAAGGTGCCGCCGAACCTGCCTGGGTTTCGGCTCTGGAGGGACTTTCGGCCGCCGAAGGTGCCGCCGAACCTGCCCTGTCCAGCCTTCCCTTGCATGTTCTTGCATGCATGTTTTGAGATGTTTTAGGGGGTTTTTGGGGGATGTTTTTAGAGTTATTTTATAGAATGTTGGTCCCTCATTTGAGTCCACCTGTGTAGGTTCGGACCCGAGGAACCGAGGACCTCAGCAGTGAGTCAGCTGCTTCAGTCAGTGTCAGAGCTAGCCTGAGGTGAGTGGAATAACTCTTATGCTTTTAAATAAATAAATCAGTTTTGAGCATGTTCATGCATCACGGATGCCATGTGATATTTTAGGTCGTTTGCATTAGAAATCACGAATATGTTGCATTGCATAATATGTTGTTGATGTGGATGAATGTTGAATGATCCATTAGCCCTCATATGTTATGACATGATGATATGATATGGAAGTCCAGGTGTGGCCTGCACTACGCCCCTGGCACTATGTAAGAGAAAGACCGAAAGTGGCCTGCACTACGCCCCCGGCACCATGGAATATGTATGTTATGTTATGTTATGTATAAGAGAAAGACTAGGTGTGGCCTGCACTACGCCCCTGGCATGATTGGAATATGTAGAGGGCTAAATGGTGACAAGTTCATCCTTGATATGATTAGTTGTGATGTGATGCATTCCATGATAGCATGTGTTTTAAATGCTTTATGATTCTGCTCACTGGGCTCTAGTAGCTCACCCCTCTCCCAAATTCCCCAGGTTTGCAGGTACGGGTTAGACAGAGAAGTCAAGAAGAGTAATGAAGTCATATGTATGTAATAGTTAGAATGTGGACATGACAGATTGTATAATGATGTATAGATATGTAATGTAAGGATATTGAGGTTAGAAGTGTGCTTGACCATAGTATAATGTAATCCCTTTTTGAAACATGATCTTAATGTTATTGATGTCCATGTTTAGCCAACTCAACACTTGTTATGCCACCCTTTGGGGGCATTGATGAGATCCCACTGAGGGGTCAAGTTTATGATTATGTATATGTTCAGTGCATGCACAGGTTGAGTTTGGTGTATGATAGAATGTATAAAAGAAAAGTTTTAAATTTTTTATGTATGTTTGTTGATCATGTATGGGATTAAACAGGTTTACAGGTTACATGTCAGGCTTGCTACGGGTCCCGGCGGCCTTAAGCCGATCTGGATCCTAGCGCCGGTAGCGGTCCGATTTTCGGGTCGTTACAGAATGGTATCAGAGCCCTAGGTTCATATGGTCGGACCTAGAGTGTCGGGCTCATAGATGTTATAGAATGTCAAGCACAGTAGGAAAGATCATGTCCACTAGGATAGGATGTGGAGTCCTGTCTTACATGATGATATGAAATGCTATGATAAGAATGATATGCTATGATGTGTGATGCGGGTTCATGTGTGCCCACATGAACCATATGACGCTAATGTTTATGTGATGTGTACTGTTTTTCAGAAAATAGGATGAGAGGAACTCGTCGATCAGCAAGATTGACTGGAGTACCACCTGAGGATGAGGGCACGAGCGCCCGTCCTCCAGCATTGCCTAGGGCAATGTCTAGTAGGTCTAACAGAGAAAGAGCAGTAAGAGACCCTAGAAGATCTTTGGATCTGGGTAGAAGCAGATCAGTCAGAGGAACAGTTCAGGGAGGAGCGTCAGAGGATATGGGGGATGATATGGATGTAGAGCAGAGGAGGGATGGCAGTTTGGGAGTTAGCATGTCAGAAGAAGGAATGGGAGAATCCCAAGGAGGCACTCAGGCCTCGGGATTTGTTCAGCCACCTTACTACCCACCCTTCTCACAAAATCCTGGGTATTCGATGGGAGGCACATTGGATTACCATAGCTTTAGCCCTTATCCCACACAGATGCCATACCCACCCTACTACCCACCATATTCACAGTACCCAATGTATCCACCTCCACCTTATTATCCAAATCCAGCAAACCCTACCCCAGGGGATGCTGCACCTCCTCCTCCTCCAGCAGAACCAGCAGCCCCAGTTACCCAACCTCCTAGACCTAGCTCAGCCAGTGGGAGCAAGGCCAAGATGACTGACTACATGAAGTTGGGTGCTCCTCAGTATGAAAAAGGGGATGACCCGTTTGTGTATCTTGAGAGGGTAAAGGTGATCACAGATGAGATTGGGGCTGATGATAGTAGAGCCATTCAGATGGCTGGGTTCACACTTAAGTGCAAGAAGGCACGAGAGTGGTTCAAGAATTATGTGAACCCGAAAGTGGATAGCATGTCTTGGGAGGAGTTTGCAAATGAGTTTGCAGGATGGGCTTTCCCAGATAGTTCAAGGGAGCTGAAGATGATAGAGTTTGAGCAGTTGAGGCAGACTGATGAGATGGGTGTAGAGGAGTTCACAGATAGATTTTTGGAGTTGTTGCCATTTGCAGGGCAAAACCTTGACTCAGACCAGAAAAGGTCAAGGAGGTATATCATGAAACTCCACTCCAGATATTCCTCCTTGATCCAATCAGCAGATAGGGAGAGCTTCCATGCCATAGTGGATATGGCCCGGAAAATGGAGGCTAGTGCCATCGTTCAGGGGACAGTTAAACAGTCAGTGGCACAGCCTTCCGGTTCTAAGACCCCAGGCTCTTCTTCAATGAGTGCAGCAACTTCAGGTAACAAGAAGTGGGACAGAGGTCCTAGGAAGTCTAAGAAGAACAAGTTTTGGAACAAGGTTAAGTCCAGTCTGGGACTAGGGAGTGGCTCAAGCTCTGGTGCGGATAATGCAGTTTGTGCAAGGTGTGGTAAGCCACACAGAGGAGTATGTCGGTTTGGGACGACAGCCTGTTACAGATGTGGTCAGGAGGGGCAAATGTCTCGAGAATGTCCAAGAGCTGCCCCGATGGCACAGTCCCAGCAGACAGCTTCAAGTAGTGTAGCGCAGCCAGCAGCTCCAGCCATGACTCAGGCCAGTGGCAGAGGCAGAGGGAGAGGGGCAGCCTCTTCTTCAGCGGGTTTCAGAGGTGAAGGTCCATCAGCTCCAGCACGGATCTTCACGATGACTCAGTAGGAGGCAGATGCATCTAACACCGTGGTGGCAGGTAATTTAGTCATTGGTTGTTCAGATGTGTATGCCTTGATGGACCCTGGTGCATCTCATTCTTTTATTGCTCCGAGAGCCGTCCAGAGGTTAGGGTTGATGATCTCTGAGTTAGAGTGTCCTCTCTGGGTCAGTGGACCCAAGTGTGATCCATCAGTGGCAGAGTCAGTCTGCCAGTGTAGTCCTGTGTTTGTTGAGGGAAGATGCTTGTCCGCCGACCTTGTGGTTCTAGACTTGACAGATTTTGACGTCATTCTAGGGATGGACTGGTTATCTACCCATGGTGCTACCTTGGACTGCAGGGACAAGGTAGTCAGGTTCAGAGGTCAGGATGGGTCAGAGGTTGTCTTCAGAGGAGACAGGAGGGGTACACCTAGAGGTCTGATATCAGCTCTTTGGGCTCGTAGGTTGCTTAGGAGGGGATGTCAGGGGTATTTGGCTCATGTGAGAGAGCTTAGCAGTCAGGTTAGAGAGCCTGCCTCGATGCCAGTGGTTAGAGATTTTCTAGACGTCTTCTCAGATGAGCTGCCAGGTTTACCACCTGCTAGGGAGATAGAGTTCGAGATAGAATTGATACCTGGAACCCGACCGATCTCTATCCCTCCCTACAGGATGGCTCCAGCCGAGTTGAAAGAATTGAAAGAACAGTTGCAAGAGCTGGTAGACAAGGGCTTCATCCGACCAAGTACCTCACCCTGGGGTGCTCCAGTCTTGTTTGTCAGAAAGAAGGATGGGTCCCTTAAACTTTGTATCGACTACAGACAGTTGAACAAAGTCACTACCAAGAACAAGTACCCTTTGCCAAGGATCGACAATCTATTCGACCAGCTGGCAGGAGCGGGTTGTTTCTCCAAAATAGATCTGAGATCTGGGTACCATCAGCTGAGGATCAGAGATGAGGACGTGCCAAAGACGGCTTTCAGGACCAGATATGGGCATTTTGAGTTCCTCGTAATGCCGTTCGGGTTGACTAACGCACCTGCAGCATTCATGGACCTCATGAACAGAGTATTTAGCCAGTACCTGGATCACTTTGTTATTGTCTTCATAGATGATATCTTGGTGTATTCCAGGAATGCAGAGGAGCATGCCCATCATCTGCGGTTGGTTTTGCAGACCTTGAGGGAACATGGCTTGTATGCCAAGTTCTCTAAGTGTGAGTTCTGGCTGAGGAGCATTTCGTTCTTGGGGCATGTAGTGTCAGAGAATGGGATAGAGGTGGACCCCAAGAAGACAGAAACTGTGGCTAACTGGCCTAGACCCACTTTAGTGACGGAGATCAGGAGTTTCTTGGGTTTGGCAGGTTACTACAGGAGGTTCGTTCAGGACTTCTCGAAAATAGCAGCTCCTCTGACCAGACTAACCAGGAAGAATCAGAAATTTCTGTGGACCGACCAGTGCGAAGAGAGTTTCGAAGAGCTTAAGAAGAGGTTGACTTCAGCACTAGTTTTAGCTCTGCCATCTAGTGATGAGGACTTGATCGTCTTTTGTGATGCGTCCCGTGTGGGATTGGGTTGTGTACTAATGCAGAATGAGAGGGTGATTGCTTATGCTTCTAGGCAGCTAAAGAAGCATGAGTTGAATTACCCCACACATGACCTTGAGATGGCAGTAGTAATCTTTGCACTCAAGATGTGGAGGCACTACCTCTATGGGGTAAAATGTGAGATCTTCACAGATCATAAAAGCCTGCAGTACATCCTGAGTCAAAGAGACTTGAACTTGAGACAGAGGAGATGGGTGGAGCTGTTGAGTGACTATGATTGCAAGATTCAGTATCATCCGGGTAAGGCGAATGTCGTGGCAGACGCCCTAAGCCGGAAGTCACTAGGCAGTCTATCCCACATCACGGCAGAGAGGAGACCAGTCGTGAAGGAGTTTTACAAGCTCATTGAGGAAGGTCTACAGTTGGAGTTGTCTGGTACCGGTGCTTTAGTGGCCCAGATGAGAGTGACACCTGTGTTTCTGGAGCAAGTGGCTCAGAAACAGCATGAGGACCCAGAGTTAGTGAAGATTGCCAGGACTGTTCAGTCAGGCAAGTACAGTGAGTTCAGATTTGACAGTAAGGGGATCCTCCGCTATGGGAGTCGATTGTGTGTACCAGATGACATAGGGCTAAAAGGAGACATTATGAGGGAGGCTCATAATGCA
The DNA here is from genome assembly GCF_001659605.2 of Manihot esculenta. NCBI lineage: Eukaryota > Viridiplantae > Streptophyta > Magnoliopsida > Malpighiales > Euphorbiaceae > Manihot > Manihot esculenta. The sequence goes on from NC_035161.2 coordinate 11,956,275, forward strand.
AGATACATCGTTCACCCCGGAGCCACCAAGATGTATCAAGATTTGAAGAAAGTTTATTGGTGGCCAGCGATGAAGAAAGAAGTGGCACAGTTTGTGTCAGCCTGCGAAGTGTGTCAGAGGGTGAAGCTGGAACATCAGAAGCCGGCTGGAATGCTTAACCCGCTACCTATTCCAGAGTGGAAATGGGAGAATATAGCTATGGACTTCGTAGTGGGGTTACCGGCGGCGTCCAACAGATTGGACTCCATATGGGTGATTGTGGACAGACTCACCAAATCTGCTCACTTCATCCCTATCAGGAGTGGCTACTCTGTGGACAAGTTGGCACAGGTATATGTGGATGAGATCGTCAGGCTGCATGGGGTTCCGGTTTCGATAGTGTCGGATAGAGGGCCCCAGTTCACCTCCAGGTTTTGGCAGAGTCTGCAGAATGCCATGGGTACTAGATTGGATTTCAGTACTGCCTTCCACCCCCAGACGGACGGACAGTCCGAAAGGACCATCTAGACTATCGAGGATATGCTTAGAATGTGTGTGCTGGACTTTGGCGGTTCTTGGAGGCAGCATCTACCTTTGGTGGAGTTTGCCTACAATAGCAGCCATCATGCTAGCATCGGGATGGCTCCATATGAAGCTTTATATGGGAGGAAGTGCAGGTCACCTGTATGCTGGGAGGAAGTTGGAGAAAAGGCCTTGGCAGGGCCTGAGCTAGTAGAGATCACCAGCAGGGTGGTACCCATAATCAGAGAGAGAATCAAGACTGCTGCAAGCAGACAGAAGAGTTATGCAGACATCCGCAGAAGACAGGTAGAGTTTCAGGAGGGGGATCTGGTATTGCTCAAGGTGTCTCCAATGAAAGGAGTGGTTCGCTTTGGGAAGAAAGGTAAACTAGACCCACGATACATCGGACCCTTTGAAATCTTGCAGAAGATTGGGAATGTGTCGTACAAGCTAGATTTGCCTGCTTCAATGGCAAGAATCCATCCGGTTTTCCATGTTTCAATGTTGAGGAAATTTGTGTCAGATCCGGGCAAGGTTCTTAGTGAGCCTGATGTGGAGATCCAAGAGGATCTCACCTATGTTGAGCAGCCAGTCCGGATCATAGACACCCAGATCAGAAAGCTGAGAAACAAGGAAATCCCGATGGTGAAAGTCCTATGGAACCACCACAATATGGAAGAGTGCACCTGGGAGACACGGGAGTCCATGCTCCAGCAATACCCTTATCTTTTCTAAGGTTAGTTTCTTATATGTTTCATGTGTTTTATGCGTATGATATGTGTATGCCATGCTATGTGTTAGTTGAGGAACATTCGGGGACGAATGTTCTTAAGGGGGGGAGAATGTAATACCCGGCTAGACTCCGGTATCGGAATTCCTACCGTCCGGTGGAATCTCGGATGTCGGAGACCTCTAGAAGGGTAAAACCATGTTTTCATGAAATGTTTTAATGCTTTTGATGATTTAAGTAAAAAGAGAATGAGTTTTTGCATAAGAACAACCTTGGAGGAAAGCTCAGGTTCGGCTGCCGAAACTCAAAGTTCGGCCGCTGAACATGCATGCGTTTCGGGTGAGCCTTAGGCCCCCGAAGGCATAAGTGAGGGAAGTCCAGGTTCGGCCGCCGAACCTCAAGTTCGGCCGCCGAACATGGCATGCATGCGGAGGCACATTCGGCCCCTAAATGTGGCCTGGACAGCCACTATAAAAGGGTCCCTTAGCCGAAAACGGGCGAGCTTTTCCCCATTTTCGGCCAAGGTGAGCTCTCCGCCGCCCCTCACCGATCTTTGATGTTTTTCATCTAGATCTTTCAAGTTTTTCATTTGTTTTAACTTTGTTTTGAAGATTTGAGCCTTTGAGCAAATTTTTGGAGCTTTGAGGTTCAAGAACTCAAATCTCTCCCAACTCCAAGTTTGGTCGCCTCTACTCTCGATCTTCAAGAGGTAAGAGTCGATCTCTAGCTTATATTATGTTTTAAGTAAGTTTTATGAAGTTCATGGGGGTAGAATGGATGTTTAGGTTATAGTTAGGTTTATGGGTATAAATGTATGTTCATGAACAATGTGGCTTGTAATGTGTGTTTGATGTGTTGTAGTTGGGGTTTAAGGTAGTTTGAGACCCCTAGGAGCTTGTATGCATGTTTTGGTTGAACTATATGCATGATTGAAAGATTTGGGAGGCAAATGTGCATAAAGGAGCCAAGTTTCTGCCCTTTGGCAGAAACCAGGTTCGGCAGCCGAAGGAACTTTCGGCCGCCGAACATGGCTGGGGAGGCAGGCCTTTCGGCTGCCGAAGTTGCCCCCGAAAAGAGACTTTCGTCTCTGTCTGGGACTTTCGGCCGCCGAAGGTGCCGCCGAACCTGCCTGGGTTTCGGCTCTGGAGGGACTTTCGGCCGTCGAAGGTGCCGCCGAACCTGCCCTGTCCAGCCTACCTTTGCATGTTCTTGCATGGATGTTTTGAGATGTTTTAGGGGGTTTTTGGGGGATGTTTTTAGAGTTATGTTATAGAATGTTGGTCCCTCATTTGAGTCCACCTGTGTAGGTTCGGACCCGAGGAACTGAGGACCTCAGCAGTGAGTCAGCTGCTTCAGTCAGTGTCAGAGCTAGCCTGAGGTGAGTGGAATAACTCTTATGCTTTTAAATAAATAAATCAGTTTTGAGCATGTTCATGCATCACGGATGCCATGTGATATTTTAGGTCGTTTGCATTAGAAATCACGAATATGTTGCATTGCATAATATGTTGTTGATGTGGATGAATGTTGAATGATCCATTAGCCCTCATATGTTATGACATGATGATATGATATGGAAGTCCAGGTGTGGCCTGCACTACGCCCCTGTAACGACCCGGAAATCCGACCCGTTACCGGCGCTAGGATCCAGATCGGCTTAAGGCCGCCGGGACCCGTAGCAAGCCTACATACCTCCTGTAAACCTGTGGAATCCCATACATAACAACATATACATGATCTGTAAAAATTTTCTTTTGTCTTATCCAAGCAAAACCTGTGCATGCACAAAATCATACATAAACCCCACACTGGAGTCCTCATCAAATACTCCATGGGGTATCATCGTCATACATATCAGCTTGGATAATCATAGTCATTAACATCATTGCTCATTAAACACTCTGTACATAATAGGGATTCACACACCTCTAGGTCAAGCACTACTATAATCCTCAATACATCATCATATCATTCATTACATTACATGGTCATAATTACACATTACATCATGTTCATGTCCACTACTATCTATTACAACAAACAAGACTTAACTTCACTCTAGCTGACTTCCCGATCAATCCTGTACCTGCAACTCTGGGGATAAAGGGAGTGGGGTGAGCTACTAGAGCCCAGTGAGCAGAAACTAAAAACATTTGTTTTAATTCCTCCACTTTTAGGTATATTATTATTCATTTTATTATTATTTAACTTTTTTCCTTCTTTTTCTTATTCATGCTTTCATGTATGCGCCATAACACAAACATTTCACAACAAGGATGAACTTGTCACCATTTAGCCCCTATCTTTCTTACTTATACATGCCGGGGGCGTAGAGCCGTAGCAGGCACACCCGGACTTCCATAATCAGTCATAGTGCCAGGGGCGTAGAGCCGTAGCAGGCACACCTGGACTCACATAGGCTATCATGACATACAAGGGCTAATGGATCATTCAACATTCATCCACATCAACAACAAAGTATGCAATGCAACATATTCGTGAATTCTAATGCAAACAACCTAATATTGCATGGCATAATGATGCATGGGCAATGCTTTATGATTCATTCATTTATTCATTTACTTTAAAGCTTAAGGGGTTGTTCCACTCACATGGTAGCTGAACGAACCTACACAGGTTCCTCGGGTCCGAACCTATCTCACAACCGGGGGTCTCGGTTCCTCGGGTCCGAACCTACACAGGTGGACTCAAATGAGGCACCAAACATACATGAACATAACTCTATAATACTCCCCAAAAACCCCCTAAAACATCCTGAAAACATCACATGAAACATGCAAGAAATGGCTGAACAGGGCACTTTCGGCGGCACCTTCGGCGGCCGAAAGTCCTGGACAGAGACGAAACTCAGGTAGGTTCGGCGGCACCTTCGGCGGCCGAAAGTGCCAGACAGAGACGAAAGTCTCTTTTCGGGGGCAACTTCGGCAGCCGAAAGGCCTGCCTCCCCAGCCATGTTCGGCGGCCGAAAGTACCTTCGGCTGCCGAACCTGGTTTCTGCCAAAGGGCAGAAACTTGGCTCCCTTAGCACATTTCGCCTCCAAACCTTCCAAACATGCATATTGTTCAACCAAAACATGCATACAAGTTCCTAGGGGCCTCAAACATGCAAATACCCCATCTACAACACTTCAATCACACACAATCAAGCTACATTGTTCAAAGAGTCATCAAAAACCCATAAGTTCAACATATACCCTATCATGCATTCTACCCCTTAAAACTTCATAAAACTTGTTTAAATCATACATTGAGCTTAAGATCGGCTCTTACCTCTTGAAGATCGAGGGTTGAGGAGATCTAAACTTGGAGATGGGGGAAGTTCCAACTTTTGGTCTCCAAACTCCAAAACTCGTTCTAAGCTCAAAGATCTTCAAAACCAAAGTTATAAACTTGTAAAGATCATGGAAAAAGGAAGGAAAAACTCAAGATTGGGGAAGGATGGCGGAATGCTCACCTTGGCCGAAATAGGGAGAAAAAGCTCGCCCATTTTCGGCTAAGGGACCCTTTTATAGTGGCTGGCCAGACCACGTTCGGGGGCCGAATGTGCCTCCGCATCCATGCATATGTTCGGCGGCCGAACATGAGGTTCGGCGGCCGAACCTTGACTTCCCTCACTCACGCTTTCGGGGGCCTAACGTGCCTCCAAAAACGCATGCATGTTCGGCGGCCGAACTTGACTTTCGGCGGCCGAACCTGGGTTTCCCTCCAAGGACTTTTCATGCAAAAACTCATTTAATTTCTTACTTAAAAACATGAAATACATGAAAACATTTCATAAAATCGTAGTTTTACCCTTCTAGAGGTTTCCGACAACCGAGATTCCACCGGACGGTAGGAGTCCCGATACCGGAGTCTAGCCGGGTGTTACAGCCCCTGGCACTATGTAAGAGAAAGACCGGAAGTGGCCTGCACTACGCCCCCGGCACCATGGAATATGTATGTTATGTTATGTTATATATAAGAGAAAGACCAGGTGTGGCCTGCACTACGCCCCTGGCATGATTGGAATATGTAGAGGGCTAAATGGTGACAAGTTCATCCTTGATATGATTAGTTGTGATGTGATGCATTCCATGATAGCATGTGTTTTAAATGCTTTATGATTCTGCTTACTGGGCTCTAGTAGCTCACCCCTCTACCAAATTCCCCAGGTTTACAGGTACGGGTTAGACAGAGAAGTCAAGAAGAGTAATGAAGTCATATGTATGTAATAGTTAGAATGTGGACATGACAGATTGTATAATGATGTATAGATATGTAATGTAAGGATATTGAGGTTAGAAGTGTGCTTGACCATAGTATAATGTAATCCCTTTTTGAAACATGATCTTAATGTTATTGATGTCCATGTTTAGCCAACTCAACACTTGTTATGCCACCCTTTGGGGGCATTGATGAGATCCCACTGAGGGGTCAAGTTTATGATTATGTATATGTTTAGTGCATGCACAGGTTGAGTTTGGTGTATGATAGAATGTATAAAAGAAAAGTTTTAAATTTTTTATGTATGTTTGTTGATCATGTATGGGATTAAACAGGTTTACAGCTTACATGTCAGGCTTGCTACGGGTCTCGGCGGCCTTAAGCCGATCTGGATCCTAGCGCCGGTAGCGGTCCGATTTTCGGGTCGTTACAGAACTATTCCCATATGTGATTCAATACAAGCATGGGAAAGATAACATAGTAGCCGATGAACTATGTCGCAAGTATGCTCTTATCACTACTCTTGGGTCTAAATTGTTAGGATTTGAGCAATTAAAAGAGTTGTATGCTACTCATATGGGCTTTAATGTTGTGTATGATGCATGTGAATATGCTGCTTTTCAAAAGTTTTATAGGCATAATAGTTTTCTTTTTCGAAGAAATCAATTATGTATTCCTGCTTATTCAGTGCATGAATTGCTTATGCATGACTCTCATAGTGGTGGTCTAATGAGACACTTTAGGATGCATAAGACTTTAGATGTGTTATCTGAACATATTTATTAGCTTTGCATGTGAAGAGATATTGAAAGAATATGTGCATAATGCATTGCGTATAGGCAAGCTAAATCTAAATCTATGCCACATGGTCTATACACACCTCTGTCTGTACCTTCTGAACCTTAAACTGATATTTCTATGAATTTTATGATGGGATTATCTAGGTCTAAAAGGGGAAGAGATAGCATATTTGTTGTTGATAGGTTTAGCAAAATAGAACACTTTATTGCATGTCATGATGTAAGCACAACCAACAACACCAAAAATGATGAGCTAGCATTGCCTCAAGGACCAATTACAAGGTTGAGATCCAAGAGGTTGAAGGAAGCACTTCAAGGATTCATGAAGGAATATGTTGAAGCTTTGCAAGTTCAATTGAAGTTGAAGAACAATCTGGCCATTCCAAGTCAATTAGGCCGAATGTGTCCTTATTGACAATTCAAATTTTGTATTTATAGTGGATAGTTATTTAGCAGTGGGTAGTTATTTAGCAGTTGGTAGTTAACCAGTAGTGGGTAGTTAACCAGTAGTGTGTAGTTATCCAGTAGTGGAGTGGCATAGATCATGGATCCATGCATAGTAGTGGGTAGTGGCATAGATCATGGGTCCATGCATAGTAGTGGGTAGTTAACCAGTAGTGTGTAGTTATCTAGTAGTGGAGTGGCATAGATCATGGATCCATGCATAGTAGTGGGTAGTGGCATAGATTATGGGTCCACGCATAGTAGTGGGAAGTGGCAAAGATCATGGGTCTTTATTTAGGTTATATAAAGCATCTCTTTTTCCATATTATACACAGATGATCAATTATTCAATACAATTGCTTTATGCGATTCTTCTTTGAGAGCTTAAGAGAGATCTTGGTTCTTGACATTGTATCACGAATAAACTTTGATACTAACTTGTATTGTTCTTATTCTTACTGCTCTTAAAATCAATCAATTATAAGTGTTCTTAATTGCATGTTAATTAAGGGTATTTTAGATTGGGAAATTATTTTCTGAACTAAGTTCTTTTTACTAGGGTATGTGTCGTTTCAGTCTCTAATAGGCTGGGGTTCTGCATCAATTGGTATCAGAGCTAGGCTTAGTAATAATTTCTTAACTATCCTTTGTGTCTTTTCTTCAATTTTTCATGAATTTTCCGTTTGGGATACCTATTAGAGTCGAATACATTATTTAGTTGCTATTCAAACCTAATTTTACCCTAAATTATTATTTAGGCGATATTACTACCTTTAGTGGTTTGGTTTGTGCTTTCTGCCCTAATTCATATGCTCCTATTCTAACACTCTTAGAATAGTATTTCCAGTGTTTTACTTTAGTCCATATAAAACAAATACCAAAAAGAAGAAAAAAAAAAAAAAGAATTTCTGCAACTTTGGTTCAATTGTTGAAATTTTGTTCTAATATTGATACCTACTGATATAAATCATATTTCATATACCTTGAACATATTTCTGGGCTTGAGATTTGAAATATATGTTTGGGGTAGGTTTAGGGCCAATTTGGATAGTATTTTCACAAAACAGTTGTACTTAATACTCGCTGTTTTAATTGTCTATTTTGTTTGCTTGCTTTGAATTGTTTTTGTTGAGTCAATATTAACATCAGTTAACCTAGGATCGCATACTTAGGGAAAACTTTGTGTTAAGCACATCCGTCTTATCAATTTTTGATTCTTAGTTTATTAATTTGGTGTCTTTCTGTTTGTCGGTTCCTTACACTTAGTTTGACAAATTGCACATTGTTGAACATCTAATTACACTTAGTATACGAAATTTCACTTTTGTGTGCTAAATCAATCCGTTTGTTCATTTTGGTCACTTTGCATCTAGTGTTGTTTCCTATCTTTTCTTGTTAGGTCTTTCCTTGCTTTCCTTATTATTTGAATCATACAAGCTTGGCTTATTGAGTCTTTATTCTGAAGTGCAGTTTTCAGATACCAAGTGAGTGCTTGAAAGTTAAACACGTGAGTTGAGAGAATTTTGAATTTTTCTATAATGTCTAGGCATAATACTGGTGATAATTCTGATCCTACGTTTGATCTTAAAGATATCTATAAGGCTTTCATGGATAGCTTTTAGAAGCTAAATTTGAGAATGGATAACCTTGAGGACAACCTTAGATCTTCAAAGGGCAAGTCCAATCAAGGGGATGATGATACACACGATCCATCCTATAAAGAGGAAAATGTGGCACAATCAGCCCCTTTCCAAGCCAGAAGGTTCAATGATCGTGTACCCTATGTAGATAACATATGAACTCCATCAAGATGAAGATTCCAAGCTTCAATGGTAAGACTGATGTTGATGCCTATTTAGAGTGGGAGCGTAAAGTGGAGATGGTTTTTAACTGTCAAAACTATTTCGACGATAAGAAGGTAAAACTTTTTGCCCTTGAGTTTTCAGACTATGCACTAATATGGTGGAATGAGCTTGTGAAATCTAGAAGAAGGAATGGAGAGTTACCCATTGCTAGTTGGGAAGAGATGAAGCGAATCATGAGGAAGAAATATGTGCCTACTTATTACCATAGAGATCTCCATCATCAGTTGCAAAGATTAACCCAGGGATCAAAATTTGTTGATGAGTATCATAAGGAGATGGAGTTGTTCCTGATCAAAGCAAATATAGCGGAGGAGGAAGACCAGACTATGGCTCGTTTCTTGAGTGGTCTAAACAAGAAGATTGCTGATGTGGTTGATTTGCAACCATATGTTGATTTGGAAGACTTGGTGAACATTGCCATTAAGGTGGAAAGAAAAAGAGGCCGAAATAGATTGGGAAGTAATAGGGCTGCTCAAAACTCCAACAGCAAATGGGGTTTCAAATGGAACACCAAGACTGATCCTAAAAGGTTTGATAAGTCTTCAACTCAAAAAGGCATGTTGCCTTCCAAAGAAACATCAAACTCTCATGTAAAAATGAATCAGCCCCTAAATCTAATAGGACTAGAGATATTCAGTGCTTTAAATGTAAAGGGCGTGGGCATTATGCTAATGAGTGTGTTAATAAATGTGCCATGATAGTGAGGGGAGATGAGATAGTCTCCGAAACTGATTCTGATTCTGATGAAATACCACTTTTAGAATATTGTTCTGATGTAGAGATAGAAGAGTATCCTGTTCAGGGAGAGTCCTTAGTGATATTGCGTACTTTAAATGTTTCTATTAAAGAAGAGGAACTTGAACAACGTGAAAACATCTTTCACACTCATTGTTTGATAGGTGGTAAAGTATGTTGCATGATAATAGTTTCGGGTAGTCAAGTTAATTGTGCTAGTACTATTTTAGTTAATAAATTAGGACTAGAAACTATTAAACACCCTAATCCTTACAGACTTCAGTGGTTGAATGATAGAGGCGAGACAAATGTAACCAAGCAATGTAAAGTGTCATTTTCTATTGGCAAGTATGTAGATGAGGTTACTTGTGATATTGTACCCATGCAGGCTGGATATATTTTGTTGCGTAGACCATGGCAATTTGATAGGCATGTCATTCATGATGGGTATAGTAATAGGTTTTTTTTTACGTTCCTTGGTGTAAAACATATACTTATACCATTATCTCCTAAAGATGTATTGATGAGTTGCAAAACTCACAATTTTTTCCTCATTTAATTCCTTGATTTTACTGTAATTTTGATATAAATATTTAATTTTAATTTGAATTTAATTTTGGACAGGTTTGTGAGTAGAAGTTGAGAAAAGGAAGAAAAAGGCTGAATTAAAGGATTTTTTATACTGGGAGGCTACAACCTTGACCAAACCTGTAACCCGAGGCGATGGGGAGAAAAGATAGATTTTACCACCTAAGCAAGGATAAGATCAGTTTCAAGTGGAGTCAAATTGAATCAAACTCAATCAGATGAGGATAAAAATCATATTAGGATAGATAATGTAATACCCGGCTAGACTCCGATATCGGAATTCCTACCGTCCGGTGGAATCTCGGATGTCAGAAACCTCTAGAAGGGTAAAATCATGTTTTTATAAAATGTTTTAAAGTATTTTAAGGTTTTAAGTAAGAAAGAAACTGAGTTTTGAATGAAAAAGACCATGGAGACATTTCCAGGTTCGGCCGCCGAACCTCAAGTTTGGCTGCCGAACATGGGATAGTTTGGGGGGGCAAGTTAGGCTTTCGAAAGTGGCCCAGGTTCGGCCGCTGAATCTCATGTTCGGCCGCCGAACTTGCATGAGTTTTGGAGGCACTTTAGGCTTCTGAAGGTGGTCTGGCCAGCCCCTATAAAAGGCCCTATGGTCGAAAACGGGCGAGCTTTCTCCCCTATTTTCAGCCAACGGTGAGTCCATGCTCTCCCATGGTTAGTTTTGATGATTTTCCTCAAATCTTTCAAGTTTTAACGAGTTCTAACTTGGTTTTGAAGAGTTTTGGAGCTAAGATCGAGTTTTGGAGCTTGGAGACCCAAGGAGCTAGATTTCTCCCATCTCCAAGTTTAGATCGCCTTCCCTCTCGATCTTCAAGAGGTAAGAGTAGATCCTTAGCTCATTTCATGTTTTAAACAAATTTTATGAAAGTTTATGGGGTAGAAATACATGTGTAAGTTAGTTGTTTGTTGTTAGGGAAAATGTTGAGTTTTTGGGTAATGTATGATGTTTGAGTTGCTTTATGTGTTTGTATTGGGGTTTAGGATAGTTTGAGACCCCTAAATGCTTATTTGCTTGTGTATGCATATTGTAGAATAGCTAAATGCATGTTTGAATGGTTTGGGAGGCAAAAATGTGCATGAAGAGGCTGAGTTTTGCCATTTGGAAGAATTCAGGTTCGGCAGCCGAAGGACTTTCAGCCGCCGAACCTGCCTGTGGAGGCAAGCTTTCGGGTGCCGAACCCTGCCCTCGAAAGTTGGACTTTCGGCTCTGGAAGGGAGTTTCAGCCGCCGAAGGTGCCGCCGAATATGCATGAATTTCGGCTCTGGACCCACTTTCGGCCGCCGAAGGTGCCGCCGAAAATGGCTGAGTTTCGGCTCTGGAGGGACTTTTGGCCGCCGAACTTGCCGCCGAAAGTGCCCTGTTCAGCCTTCCTTTGCATGTTTTCTATGTTTGTTTTAAGGTGTTTTAGGGGGTTTTTGAGGAGTTGTTTAGAGTCATGTTCATGTATGTTTGGTCCCTCATTTGAGTCCACCTGTGTAGGTTCGGACCCGAGGAACCGAGGACCCCAGCAGTGAGATAGCTGCTTCAGTGTCTTGTCAGAGCTAGCCTGAGGTGAGTAGAATGACTCTTCATGTTTCAAAGCAAATAATGAAAGTTTTAGCATGATTCACGCATCATGAATGCCATGAGCTATATTAGGTTGTTTGCATTAGAATTCACGAATATGTTGCATTGCATATTATGTTGTTGATGTGGATGAACGTTGAATGATCCATTAGCCCTCGTATGGTATGATATGATATGATGATGATACGGTATGGAAGTCCAGGAAGACCCATTCTACGTCCCTGGCACCTTGGAATGTTATGATATGTTATGTAAGAGAAAGACCAGGACCCATTCTACGTTCTGGCACTAATGGAAATGTAGAGGGCTATTGGTGACAAGTTCATCCTTAAGATGATTTGTCTGTGATGTGATGCATTTCATGAAAGCATGAACTTTAAATATAATGTTTTATTATTCTGCTCACTAGGCTCTAGTAGCTCACCCCATTCCCTTAATCCCCCAGGTTTGCAGGTACGGGATAGATCAGGAAGTCAACAAGAGTAAAGTTATGTTTTATGTAATAGCTAGTTGGGGACATGAGAAAGACAATGTAATGTAAAGTATAATACAGTAATATAATGTAATGATGTTTATTGAGGTTTAGAGTTGTGCTTGACCCTAGTATGTTGGTTAATCCCTTTTTGGTACATGATCTTTTAAGAAAATGATTTATTGATGTTTATGTAAACCAAGCTTAATGTATGATATGTTGCCCCATTGGAGCATTTGATGAGGGCTCCAATGTGGGGTTTTATACTTATGAGTTGTGCGTGCACAGGTTAAGCTTGATGAATGAAAGAGAAAGTTCAAAATTTTGATGTATATGTTTGATCATGTATGGGATTTAACAGGTATACATTATGCATGTTAGGCTTGCTACGGGTCCCGACGGCCTTATGGCGATCTGGATCCTAGCGCCGGTAGCGGTCCGATTTTTGGGTCGTTACAGATTGGTATCAGAGCCCTAGGTTCATATGGTCGGACCTATAGTGTGTCGGGCTCATAGAGGTTATAGAAGGGCAAACACAATAGGAAAATCATGTCCACTAGGATAGGATGTAGAGTCTTGTCTTGAATAATGATATGAAATGCCATGATTTTATGCATGTGCATTGATGATATGCTATGTATGTGATGTATGTGATGCGGGTTCATGTGTTTCCACATGAACCATATGATGCTAATGTTTTATGTGATGTGTGCTGTTTTTCAGTAAGCAAGATGAGAGGAACTCGTCGATCTGCACGATTGACTGGAGTCCCACCTGAAAGTGAGGGCATGGATGCCCGTCCTCCTGTATTGCCAAGGGCAATGTCCTGCAGGTCTAGCAGGGAGAGAACGTCAAGGGACCCTAGAAGGTCTTTTGATGTGAGCAGAAGAGGAACAATTCAAGGTGGAGTGTCAGAAGATGTAGGGGATGATATGGATGTGAATCAGAGGAGGGATGGCAATCTTGGTGTGAGCATGTCTGAAGAGGGCGTGGGAGAGTCTCAAGGAGGCACTCAGGCCTCGAGGTTTGTTCAACCACCCCAATACCCACCCTTTTCACAGAATCCCAGGTATTCGATGGGAGGTACATCGGATTACCCCAGCTTTAACCCTTACCCTTCTCACATGCCATACCCACCTTTCTACCCACCATACTCATAGTACCCTATGTACCCACCCCCATCTTTCTTTCCAGGTACAGCAAACCCTAATCTGGGAAATGTTGCACCTCCTCCACCACCAGCAGAACTTATGGTCCCAGAAACCCAAGCACCTAAACCTAGCTCATCTGGAGGGAGCAAGGTCAAGATGACTGACTATTTGAAGTTGGATGCTCCTAAGTATGAAACAGGTGATGATCCGTTTGAGTACCTCAAGATAGTCAAGATGATAACAGATGAGTTAGGGGCAGATGACAGTAGAGCCATTCAGATGGCTGGGTTCACCCTGAAGTGCAAGAAGGCCCGTGAGTGGTTTAAAAACTATGTGAACCTGAGGTTGGACAGCCTATCATGGGAAGAGTTTGCGAATGAGTTTGCAGGATGGGCTTTCCCTGATAGTTCAAGGGAGTTGAAGATGATTGAATTTGAGCAGCTAAGGCAGACGGAGGAGATGAGTGTAGATGAGTACACAGATAGGTTCTTGGAGCTGTTGCCGTTTGCAGGGCAAAATCTGGACACATATTAGAAGAAGGCTAGGAGGTATATCATGAGGCTCCATTCCAGGTATTCCTCCTTGATCCAGTCAGCAGAGAGGGAAAGTTTCCATGCCATAGTGGATATGGCTCGGAGAATGGAGGCTAGTGCAATAATCGAAGGAAAAGTTAAGCAGTCAGTGGCACAGCCTTCTGGTTCCAAGACCCCAGGTGGGGGAAAGTTAGACCCTTCTTCTTTGAGTTCAGGCAGTAAGAGGTGGGGCAATACCACCAAAAAGTCAAAGAAGATCAAGTTCTGGAACAAGATCAAGTCAGGTCTGGGATTAGGAAGTGGCTCGAGCTCAGGTGCAGATAATGCAGTATGTATGAAGTGTGGGAAGTCGCACAAGGGAGTGTGTCAGTTTGGGACGACAGCCTGCTTCAGATGTGGGCAGGAGGGACACATGGCATGGGAGTGTCCTAGAGCAGCTTTTGTGGCACAGTCCCAGCAGACAGCTTCGGGTAGTGTGGCTCAGCCAGTAGCCCCAGCCGCGACTCAGGCTAGTGGCAAAGGTAGAGGGAGAGGGGCAGCCTCTTCTTCAGCGGGTTTCAGGGGTGAAGGTTTAGCTCCAGTGCGGATCTTCACCATGACACAACAGGAGGCAAATGCATCAAATACCATGGTGTCAGGTAATCTCATCATTGGTTGTTCAGATGTTTATGCCTTAATGGACCCTGGTGCATCTCATTCTTTTATTGCTCCGAGAGCCGTCGAGAGGTTGGGTTTGATGGTCTCTGGATTAGAGTGTCCCCTATGGGTCGGTGGACCCAAGTGTAACCCGTCAGTGGCAGAGTCAGTCTGCCAGTTATGTTCAGTGTTTGTGGAGAGTAGATGCCTTCCAGCCGACCTTGTGGTTCTAGATTTGATGGATTTTAATGTCATTCTAGGGATGGATTGGCTGTCTACCCATGGTGCTACCTTGGACTGCAGAGATAAGGTAGTCAGGTTCAGAGGTCAGGATGGGTCAGGGGTTGTCTTCAGAGGAGACAGGAGGGGTACACCTAGAGGTTTGATATCAGCCCTACAGGCTTGTAGGTTGCTCAGGATAGTTGTTAGGGTTTTCTAGCTCATGTGAGAGAGCTGGATAGTCATGTCAGAGAGCCCGCCTCAGTGCCCGTGGTCAGAGAGTTTTTAGATATTTTCCCAGACGAGCTGCCAGGTTTACCACCTGCTAGGGAGATAGAGTTTGAAATAGAGTTGATGCCTGGAACCCGACCGATCTCTATCCCTCCCTACAAGATGGCACCAGCAGAGTTGAAGGAGCTTAAGGAGCAGTTGCAAGAGCTGGTAGATAAGGGCTTCATTCGACCGAGTACCTCGCCTTGGGGTGCTCCAGTTCTGTTTGTGAGAAAGAAGGATGGATCCTTTAGACTTTGTATCGACTACAGGCAGTTGAACAAGGTCACTACCAAGAATAAGTACCCATTACCTAGGATCGACGATCTATTTGACCAGTTAGCAGGAGCAGGGTGTTTCTCCAAGATAGATCTGAGATTCGGGTACCATCAGCTGAGGATAAGAGAAGAGGATGTGCCGAAGATGGCGTTCAGAACCAGATATGGGCACTATGAGTTCCTTGTGATGCTATTCGGGTTAACCAATGCCCCTGCAGCATTCATGGACCTCATGAACAGAGTTTTTAGTCAGTATCTGGATCACTTTGTTATTGTCTTCATAGATGATATCTTAGTGTATTCCAGGAATGCAGAGGAGCATGCCCATCATCTAAGGTTAGTCTTGCAGACCTTGAGAGAACACGGCTTGTATGCCAAGTTCTCTGTAATACCCGGCTAGACTCCGGTATCGGAATTCCTACCGTCCGGTGGAATCTCGGATGTCGGAAGCCTCTAGTAGGGTAGAAACATGATTTTATAAAATGTTTTAAGGTATTTCATGGTTTTAAGTAAAATAGAAATGAGTTTTTGCATTAAAACAACCTTGGAGGAAAACTCAGGTTCGGCCGCCGAACCTTAAGTTCGGCCGCCGAACATGCATGCCTTCGGGAGCGCCTTTAGGCCCCCGAAAGCATAAGTGAGGAAAGTCCAGGTTCGGCCGCCGAACCTCAAGTTCGGCCGCCGAACATGGCATGCATGCGGAGGCACGTTCGGCCCCCGAACGTGGCCTGGCCAGCCACTATAAAAGGGTTCCTTAGCCGAAAATGGGCGAGCTTTTTCCCCATTTCCGGCCAAGGTGAGTTCTCCGCCACCCCTCACCGATCTTGAGCCTTTTCCTTCAGATCTTTCGAGTTTTTCACTAGTTTTCATCTTGTTTTGAAGATTTTCAAGCTTTGAGCAAAGTTTTGGAGCTTTGAGGTTCAAGGGAACACAACCCCTCCCCTCTCCGAGTTTAGGTCATCTCTCTCGATCTCCACGAGGTAAGAGCCGATCTTAAGCTCATTTCATGTTTTAAGCAAGTTTTAAGTGGATCTATGGGGTAGAATGGCATGTATAGGGTTTTATGAGTTTATGTGTTCATGTTGATGTTTTGAGCAATGTGAGTTGTTTTGGTATGTTGTAGTTGGGGTTTTTGATGGTTTGATGCCCCTAGGAGCTTGTATGTTTGCTTGTGAATGCTTGGGAATGTTGTAGAATAGGTTTATGCATGATTGGTTAGTTTTGAAGGCACAAATGCATAGGGGAGCTGAGTTTCTGCCATTCTGGGAGAAACCAGGTTCGGCAGCCGAAGGAACTTTCGGCCGCCAAACATGCTTGTGGAGGCAGCCTTCGGCTGCCGAAGCTTGCCCCCGAAAGGAGACTTTCGTCTCTGTCTAGCACTTTCAGCCGCCGAAGGTGCCGCCGAACATGCATGAGTTTCGCCTCTGTCTGGGAGTTTCGGCCGCCGAAGGTGCCGCCGAACCTGCCTGACTTTCGGCTCTGGAGGGACTTTCGGCCGCCGAACCCGCCGCCGAAAGTGCCCTGTTCAGCCATTTCTTGCATGTTTTTCTATGATTATT
Organism: Manihot esculenta; assembly: GCF_001659605.2. Lineage (NCBI taxonomy): Eukaryota > Viridiplantae > Streptophyta > Magnoliopsida > Malpighiales > Euphorbiaceae > Manihot > Manihot esculenta. The sequence goes on from NC_035161.2 coordinate 11,972,865, forward strand.
CCATGATGTTTTAGGGGGTTTTGGGGGATAGTTTAGAGTTATGTTCATGTGTGTTTGGTCCCTCATTTGAGTCGACCTGTGTAGGTTCGGACCCGAGGAACCAAAGACCCCAGCAGTGAGTCTGTTGCCCCAGTGTCTGGTCAGAGCTATCCAGAGGTGAGTGGAATAACTTATTATGTTTTAAAGCAAAGAATGAACTTTTCAGCATGTTTCATGCATCATGAATGCCATGTGATGAATTAGGTTGCTTGCATTAGAATTCACGAATATGTTGCATTGCATATTTTTATGTTGATGTGGATGAATGTTGGATGATCCATAGCCCTCGATCTATGATATGACGATGTGATATGTACGGTACGGAAAGTAAGACCAGTGGGACCCATTCTACGTTCGCTGGCACTATGTAAGAGAAAGACCAGGACCCATTCTACATTCTGGCACAGTTGGACACTGTTATGTTATGATATGTAAGGGAAAGACCAGGACCCATTCTACGTTCCGGCACAGTTGGACCATGTAGAGGGCTATTGGTGACAAGTTCATCCTTGATGTGATTAGCTGTGATGTGATGCATTTCATGATCCATATGATTTAAATGTTTTATTATTCTGCTCACTGGGCTCTAGTAGCTCACCCCTCTCCCAACTTCCCCAGGTTTGCAGGTACAGGGTAGACCAGGAGGTTTACAAGAGTAATGAAGTCACGTGTATGTAATAGATAGTGTGGACATGATAAATGTATTAATGTTATGTAAAAGTACAGTTTCAGTCATGTATTGATATTGAGGATTAGATATTGTGCTTGACATTGTGTATGAGGTATCCCTTTTATTACATGATCAAAAATGTTTTATTATGTTCATGAAAGCCAACTCATCTCATGTTGTATCGCCCGTTGGGGCATTGATGAGATCCCACAGAGGGATCACGATTATGATCATGACTATGTACATGTATGTTCAGGTTGAGTTGGATGTTTGAAGGAAAAGTTTTAAAATTTTATATATGCTGTTGATCATGTATGGGATTATACAGGTTTACAGGTTATTTGTCAGGCTTGCTACGGGTCCCGATGGCCTTAAGCCGATCTGGATCCTAGCGCCGGTAGCGGTCCGATTTTCGGGTCGTTACAGAATGGTATCAGAGCCCTAGGTTCATACGATCGGACCTAGAGTGTCGGGCTCATAGATGTTCTAGAAGGTCAAGCACAATAGGAAGATCATGTCCACTAGGATAGGATGTGGAGTCCTGTCTTGTATGATGATGTGAAATGCCATGATTATATACATGTGCATTGATGCTATGATATGAATGATGTATATGTGATGAGGGTTCATGTGTGCCCACATGAACCATATAATGCTAATGTTTGTATGATGTGTACTGTTTTTCAGAAAACAGGATGAGAGGAACTCTTCGATCTGCACGATTGACTGGAGTACCACCTGAGGATGAGGGCACGAGCGCCCGTCCTCCTACATTGCCTAGGGCAATGTCTTGCAGAGCAAACAGAGAAAGAGTGTCAAGGGACCTTAGAAGGTCTTTTGATGCTAGCAGAAGGGGGACAGATAGAGGAGGAAGTTCTTCAGATGTGAGGGAGGTTACGGAAGAGGATCAGAGGAGGGATGGGAATCTGGATGTTAGCATGGAGGAAGAAGGGACAGGGGAGTCTCAGGGAGGCGTTCAGGCCTCGGGGTATGGTTTTCCACCCCATTATCCACCCTTCCCACAGGGTTCAGGGTATCCGATGGGAGGTACATCGGATTACTCCAGCTTTAACCCCTACCCTACCTACATGCCTTATCCACCTTTCTATCCACCTTATACACAGTACCCAGCTTATCCACCCTCACCCTTCTATCCAAACCCGGCAAACCCCACCTCGGGGAATGCCGCACCCCCAGCTCCACCACCTACAGAACCAGCAGCCCCAGTTACTCAACCTCCTAGACCTAGCTCAGCTGGTGGGAGCAAGGTAAAGATGACAGATTACCTCAAGCTGGATGCTCCCAAATACAAGTCAGGGGATGACCCCTTTGAGTATCTGAGAGTAGTGAAGACAATAACTGATGAGTTAGGGGCGGATGATAGCAGGGCCATTCAGATGGCAGGGTTCACCTTAAAGTGCAAGAAGGCACGAGAATGGTTCAAGTGTTATGTGGACCCGAGACTAGACGGCATGACATGGGAGGAATTTGCGAATGAGTTCGCTGGATGGGCTTTTCCAGACAGTTCCAGAGAACTGAAGATGATTGAGTTTGAACAGCTGAGGCAGACAGAACACATGAGTGTGGAGGAGTTCACGGATAAATTCCTAGAGCTATTGCCTTTTTCAGGGCAAGCTCTAGATACAGATACGAAGAAAGCCAAGAGATATGTTATGAAGCTGCATTCTAGGTACTCCTCGTTAATTCAGTCAGTTGAGAGGGAAAGTTTCCACACTGTAGTGGATATGGCTCGAAGGATGGAGGCAAGTGCTATAGTTGAGGGGTCAGTGAAGCAGTCAGTGACCCAGTCTTCAGGGGTTAAGACCCCAGGCAGAGGAGGGCCAGGTCTCTCTTCTCAGAGCTCAGGAAAGAAGAGGTGGGACAACACCACCAAGAAGCCGAAAAAGAATAAGTTTTGGAATAAGTTGAAGTCCGGTCTGGGATTTGGCGGTGGCTCGAGCTCAGGCTCAAATGGTACAGAATGCCAGAGATGTGGAAGACCGCACAGGGGAGTGTGTCGAGCTGGGACTAATACATGTTTCAGATGTGGACAGGAGGGACACATGGCTCGGGATTGTCCTAGAGCACCTTTTATGGGCCAGCCCCAGCAGATAGCCTCCGGTAGTGTGGCACAGCCAGCAGCTCCAGCCACAACTCAGGGCAGTGGCAGAGGTAGAGGGAGAGGAACAGCCTCTTCTTCTAGTTCCAGAGGTGAAGGTCCATCAGCTCCAGCCAGGATCTTCACCATGACTCAGCAGGAGGCTAACACATCCAACACTGTGGTGTCAGGTAATCTCATCATTGGGTGTTCTGATGTGTATGCATTAATGGACCCGGGTGCATCTCATTCATTTATTGCTCCGAGAGCCGTCGAGAGGTTGGGTCTGATAGTCTCTGGGTTAGAGTGTCCCCTATGGGTCAGTGGACCCAAGTGTGACCCGTCAGTGGCAGTGTCAGTCTGCCAGTACAGTCCAGTTTTTGTTGAGGGAAGATGCCTCTCCGCCGACCTTGTGGTTCTAGATTTGACAGACTTTGAGGTCATTCTAGGGATGGATTGGCTATCTACCCATGGTGCTACCTTGGACTGCAGGGACAAGGTAGTCAAGTTCAGAGATCAGAACGGGTTAGAGGTCGTCTTCAGAGGAGACAAAAGGGGTACACCTAGAGGTCTGATATCAGCTCTTCAGGCTCGTAGGTTGCTTAGGAAGGGATGTCAGGGGTACTTAGCTCATGTGAGAGAGCTAGACAGTCAGGTCAGGGAGCCAGCCTCGGTGCCAGTTGTCAGAGAGTTTCAGGATGTCTTCCCAGATGAGCTTCCAGGTTTACCACCTGCTAGGGAGATAGAGTTCGAGATAGAGTTGACGCCTGGAACTAGACCGATCTCTATCCCTCCCTACAGGATGGCCCCAGCCGAGTTGAAGGAGTTGAAAGAGCAATTGCAAGAGCTGGTAGAGAAGGGCTTCATCCGACAGAGTACCTCACCTTGGGGTGCTCTAGTCTTGTTTGTGAGGAAGAAGGATGGATCCCTTAGACTTTGTATCGACTACAGGCAGTTGAACAAAGTCACTACCAAAAATAGGTACCCTTTGCCAAGGATCGATGATCTATTCGACCAGCTAGCAGGAGCGGGTTGTTTCTCCAAAATAGATCTGAGATCGGGGTACCATCAGCTAAGGATAAGGGATGAAGATGTGTCGAAGACAGCTTTCAGGACCAGATATGGGCATTTTGAGTTCCTTGTAATGCTGTTCGGGTTAACCAACGCCCCTGCAGCATTCATGGATCTCATGAACAGAGTGTTTAGCCAGTACCTGGATCACTTCGTTATTGTCTTCATAGATGATATCTTGGTGTATTCCAGGAATGTAGAGGAGCATGCCCATCATCTGCGGTTGGTCTTACAGACCTTGAGGGAACATGGCTTGTATGCCAAGTTCTCTAAGTGTGAGTTCTGGCTGAGGAGCATTTCGTTCTTGGGGCATGTAGTATCAGAGAATGGGATTGAGGTAGACCCCAAGAAGACAGAAACTGTGGCTAACTGGCCTAGACCCACTTCAATGACAGAGATTAGAAGTTTCTTGGGTTTGGCAGGTTACTACAGGAGGTTCGTTCAGGACTTCTCAAAGATAGCAGCTCCTCTGACCAGGTTAACCAGGAAGAATCAGAAGTTTCTGTGGACCGACCAGTGCGAAGAGAGTTTTGAAGAACTTAAGAAGAGGTTGACTTCAACACCAGTTTTAGCTCTGCCATCTAGTGATGAGGACTTTACAGTCTTTTGTGATGCGTCCCGTGTGGGACTGGGTTGTGTACTAATGCAGAATGAGAGGGTGATCGCTTATGCTTCTAGGCAGCTGAAGAAGCATGAGTTGAATTACCCCACACATGACCTGGAGATGGCAGCAGTAATCTTTGCACTCAAGATGTGGAGGCACTACCTCTATGGGGTTAAATGTGAGATCTTTACAGATCATAAAAGCCTGCAGTACATCCTGAGTCAAAGAGATTTGAACTTAAGACAGAGAAGATGGGTTGAGCTGCTGAGTGACTATGATTGCAAGATTCAGTACCATCCGGGTAAGGCGAATGTTGTGGCAGACGCCTTAAGCCGGAAATCACTCGGTAGCCTATCCCACATATCGACAGAGAGGAGGCCAGTGGTGAAGGAGCTCTACAAGCTCATTGAGGAAGGTCTACAGATGGAGTTGTCTGGTACAGGTGCCTTGGTGGCCCAGATGAGAGTGGCACCCGTGTTTCTGGAGCAGGTGGCTCAGAAACAGCATGAGGACCCGGAGTTAGTGAAGATTGCCAGGACTGTTCAGTCAGGCAATGATAGTGAGTTCAGATTCGACAGCAAGGGGATCCTCCCCTATGGGAGCAGATTATGTATACCAGATGACATAGGGCTAAAAGGAGACATTATGAGAGAAGCTCATAATGCAAGATACAGCATTCACCCCGGAGCCACCAAGATGTATCAAGATTTGAAGAAAGTTTATTGGTGGCCAGCGATGAAGAAAGAAGTGGCACAGTTTGTGTCAGCCTGCGAAGTGTGTCATAGGGTGAAGCTGGAACATCAGAAGCCGGCTGGAATGCTTAACCCGCTACCTATTCCAGAGTGGAAATGGGAGAATATAGCTATGGACTTCGTAGTGGGGTTACCGGTAGCGTCCAACAGATTGGACTCCATATGGGTGATTGTGGACAGACTCACCAAATCTGCTCACTTCATTCCTGTCAGGAGTGGCTATTCTGTGGACAAGTTAGCGCAGGTGTATGTCGACGAGATCGTCAGGCTGCATGGGGTTCCTGTTTCGATAGTGTCAGATAGAGGACCCCAGTTCACCTCCAGATTTTGGCGGAGTCTGCAGAATGCCATGGGTACCAGGTTGGATTTCAGTACTGCCTTCCACCCCCAGACGGACGGACAATCAGAAAGAACCATCCAGACGATAGAGGATATGCTCAGAATGTGTGTGCTGGACTTTGGCGGTTCTTGGAGGCAGCATCTACCTTTGGTGGAGTTTGCCTACAATAACAGCCATCATGCTAGCATCGGGATGGCTCCATATGAAGCTTTATATGGAAGGAAGTGCAGATCACCTGTTTGCTGGGAAGAGGTTGGAGAAAAGGCCTTGGCAGGGCCTGAGCTTGTTGAGATCACCAGCAGGGTAGTACCCATAATCAGAGAAAGAATCAAAACTGCTGCAAGCAGACAAAAGAGTTATGCAGACATCCGCAGAAGACAGTTAGAGTTTCAGGAGGGGGATCTGGTATTGCTCAAGGTGTCTCCTATGAAAGGGGTGGTTCGCTTTGGGAAGAAAGGTAAATTAGCTCCACGATACATCGGACCCTTTGAAATCTTGCAAAAGATTGGGAATGTGTCGTACAAGCTGGATTTACCTGCTTCAATGGAAAGAATCCATCCGGTTTTCCATGTTTCAATGTTGAGGAAGTTTGTGTCAGATCTGAGCAAGGTTCTTAGTGAGCCTGATGTAGAGGTCCAAGAGGATCTCACCTATGTTGAACAGCCAGTACGGATCATAGACACCCAGATCAGAAAGCTAAGAAACAAGGAAATCCCGATGGTAAAAGTCCTGTGGAACCACCACAATTTGGAGGAATGCACTTGGGAGACACGGGAGTCCATGCTCCAGCAATACCCTCATCTCTTTTAAGGATAGATCTCCTTGTGTTTATGTGCTTTCTATGTATGTTATGTTTTATGCCATGCTAGGTGCTAGTTGAGGTACATTCGGGGACGAATGTTCTTAAGGGGGGGAGAATGTAATACCCGGCTAGACTCCGGTATCGGAATTCCTACCGTCCGGTGGAATCTCGGATGTCGGAAGCCTCTAGTAGGGTAGAAACATGATTTTATAAAATGTTTTAAGGTATTTCATGGTTTTAAGTAAAATAGAAATGAGTTTTTGCATTAAAACAACCTTAGAGGAAAACTCAGGTTCGGCCGCCGAACCTCAAGTTCGGCCGCCAAACCTCAAGTTCGGCCGCCGAACATGCATACCTTCGGGAGCGCCTTTAGGCCCCCGAAAGCATAAGTGAGGAAAGTCCAGGTTCGGCCGCCGAACATGGCATGCATGCGGAGGCACGTTCGGCCCCCGAACGTGGCCTGGCCAGCCACTATAAAAGGGTTCCTTAGCCGAAAATGGGCGAGCTTTTTCCCCATTTCCGGCCAAGGTGAGTTCTCCGCCACCCCTCACCGATCTTGAGCCTTTTCCTTCAGATCTTTCGAGTTTTTCACTAGTTTTCATCTTGTTTTGAAGATTTTCAAGCTTTGAGCAAAGTTTTGGAGCTTTGAGGTTCAAGGGAACTCAACCCCTCCCCTCTCCTAGTTTAGGTCGTCTCTCTCGATCTCCACGAGGTAAGAGCCGATCTTAAGCTCATTTCATGTTTTAAGCAAGTTTTAAGTGGATCTATGGGGTAGAATGGCATGTATAGGGTTTTATGAGTTTATGTGTTCATGTTGATGTTTTGAGCAATGTGAGTTGTTTTGGTATGTTGTAGTTGGGGTTTTTTATGGTTTGATGCCCCTAGGAGCTTGTATGTTTGCTTGTGAATGCTTGGGAATGTTGTAGAATAGGTTTATGCATGATTGGTTAGTTTTGGAGGCACAAATGCATAGGGGAGCTGAGTTTCTGCCATTCTGGGAGAAACCAGATTCGGCAGCCGAAAGAACTTTCGGCCGCCGAACATGCTTGTGGAGGCAGCCTTCGGCTGCCGAAGCTTGCCCCCAAAAGGAGACTTTCGTCTCTGTCTGGCACTTTCGGCCACCGAAGGTGCCGCCGAACATGGATGAGTTTCGCCTCTGTCTGGGAGTTTCGGCCGCCGAAGGTGCCGCCGAACCTGCCTGACTTTCGGCTCTGGAGGGACTTTCGGCCGCCGAACCCGCCGCCGAAAGTGCCCTGTTCAGCCATTTCTTGCATGTTTTTCTATGATTATTCCATGATGTTTTAGGGGGTTTTGGGGGATAGTTTAGAGTTATGTTCATGTGTGTTTGGTCCCTCATTTGAGTCCACCTGTGTAGGTTCGGACCCGAGGAACCGAGGACCCCAGCAGTGAGTCTGTTGCCCCAGTGTCTGGTCAGAGCTATCCAGAGGTGAGTGGAATAACTTATTATGTTTTAAAGCAAAGAATGAACTTTTCAGCATGTTTCACGCATCATGAATGCCATGTGATGAATTAGGTTGCTTGCATTAGAATTCACGAATATGTTGCATTGCATATTTTTATGTTGATGTGGATGAATGTTGGATGATCCATAGCCCTCGATCTATGATATGACGATGTGATATGTACGGTACGGAAAGTAAGACCAGTGGGACCCATTCTACGTTCGCTGGCACTATGTAAGAGAAAGACCAGAACCCATTCTACGTTCTGGCACAGTTGGACACTGTTATGTTATGATATGTAAGGGAAAGACCAGGACCCATTCTACGTTCCGGCACAGTTGGACCATGTAGAGGGCTATTGGTGACAAGTTCATCCTTGATGTGATTAGCTGTGATGTGATGCATTTCATGATCCATATGATTTAAATGTTTTATTATTCTGCTCACTGGGCTCTAGTAGCTCACCCCTCTCCCAACTTCCCTAGGTTTGCAGGTACAGGGTAGACCAGGAGGTTTACAAGAGTAATGAAGTCACGTGTATGTAATAGATAGTGTGGACATGATAAATGTATTAATGTTATGTAAAAGTACAGTTTCAGTCATGTATTGATATTGAGGATTAGATATTGTGCTTGACATTGTGTATGAGGTATCCCTTTTATTACATGATCAAAAATGTTTTATTATGTTCATGAAAGCCAACTCATCTCATGTTGTATCGCCCGTTGGGGCATTGATGAGATCCCACAGAGGGATCACGATTATGATCATGACTATGTACATGTATGTTCAGGTTGAGTTGGATGTTTGAAGGAAAAGTTTTAAATTTTTATGTATGTTGTTGATCATGTATGGGATTATACAGGTTTACAGGTTATTTGTCAGGCTTGTTATGGGTCCCGGCGGCCTTAAGCCGATCTGGATCCTAGCGCCGGTAGCGGTCTGATTTTCGGGTCGTTACATTCTCCAAATGTGAGTTCTGGTTGAGGAGCATTTCTTTCTTGGGGCATGTTGTGTCAAAAAACGGAATAGAAGTAGACCCCAAGAAGGTGGAAGCCGTAGCTAACTGACCTAGACCCACTTCAGTGACAGAGATCAAGAGCTTTTTGGGTTTGGCAGGTTACTACAGGAGGTTCGTTCAGGACTTCTCTAAGATTGCAGCTTCTATGACCAGGTTAACTAAGAAGAATTAGAGGTTTGTGCGGACTGACCAGTGTGAAGTGAGTTTTGAAGAGCTAAAGTAGAGGTTGACGTCGGCACCGGTGTTAGCTCTGCCTACTAGTAATGAAGACTTTACAGTGTATTGTGATGCGTCCCGTGTGGGACTGGGTTGTGTGCTAATGCAGAATGAAAGGGTGATTGCTTATGCTTCTGGGCAGTTGAAGAAGCACGAGTTGAATTACCCTACACATGACCTAGAGATGGCAGCTGTGATCTTTGCACTCAAGATGTGAAGGCATTACCTTTATGGGGTAAAATATGAGATCTTCACAGATCATAAAAGTTTGCAGTACATCTTGAGTCAGAGAGAGTTGAACCTGAGACAGAGAAGATGGGTAGAACTGCTTAGTGACTATGATTGTAAGATTCAGTACCATTCGGGTAAGGCGAATGTTGTGGCAGACGCCTTAAGCCGAAAATCACTTGGCAGTCTATCCCATATCACAGCAGAGAGGAGACCGGTGGTGAAAGAGTTTCTTAAGCTCATTAATGAAGGTCTACAGTTGGAGTTATCTGGTACAGGTGCTTTGATAGCCCAAATGAGAGTGACACCTATGTTTCTGGAGCAGGTGGCTCAGAAACAGCACGAGGACCCAGAGTTAATGAAGATTGTCAGGACTGTTCAGTCAGGCAAGAATGAAGAGCTCAGATTCGACAGCAAGGGGATCCTCCGCTATGTGAATAGATTGTGTGTACTAGATGACGTAGGTCTGAAGGGAGACATTATGAGGGAAGCTCATAATGCCAGATACAGTATTCACCCTGGAGCCACCAAAATGTATCAGGATCTGAAAAGAGTTTATTGGTGGCCAGCTATGAAAAGAGAAGTGGCACAGTTCGTGTCAGCCTGCGAGGTATGTCAGAGGGTCAAGTTGGAACATCAGAAGCCGGCTAGAATGCTTAACCCACTACCGATTCCAGAGTGGAAATGGGAGAGTATAGCTATGGACTTCGTGGTGGGGTTACCGACAACGTTCAACAGATTAGACTCCATATGGGTGATTGTGGAAAAACTGACCAAATCTGCTCACTTCATCCCTGTCAGGAGTGGCTATTCTGTGGACAAGTTGGCGCAGGTGTATGTTGATAAGGTTGTCAGGTTGCATGGGGTTCCTGTTTCAATAGTGTCTGATAGAGGACCCCCAGTTGATAGAGCATAATTTAGTCTATTTTATATTAATATTATTGATGAATATTTACATGATTTCTGCTTAATTTAATGCTTTTAATATTATTTCGCAGAAAATGGTGTAAAAGGACATTCTGGAGAAAATACCCCTAAAACTGCCTTATTTGGAGCAAAGGAGAGCAAGCCTGCCAAGTTGAAATCAAGTCAAGCTAAATATGGAAAGTTCTAAATAAGGAAAGTGGCAAAGAAGGAAAGAACATTCAGCCAAAGCAATTTGAAATTCGAATTTCAAATCAGCAAGTTGCCTTTTCCTTATTCAAGAAGCCATATCCCAAGCTGCCATAATTGTGGAGCCAAATAAGGGAAGTATCTTGAGATCCAAATTTTCAAGATTCACATTCAATTATTGAATTTCAAGATCCCCCTTATTAAGGAAAGAAAATCCAAAGATCACATGTTTCCTACTTAGTGCCATGCACATTCAAAATTCAAAAGGAGGCTCCACCTTCCTCTTTAGTGAATGGGCAACCTCCAAAAACGTGGGCAGCCTCTTGGACACACCTTGGGCAGTATCTTGAAGACCTTGGACAGTAATTAAAAGACCAAAGAGCCCCCCACTTGCAATTCAAGACATGCTCCACGTTTTTCCCTTCACACATGCACATAGAAGGCACATGTTGGACCAAGGGCACTTTGGGCAGCCTCTAAAAGACTCATGGACTGCCATGAAACCCTAGGCAGCCTCCCAAGACATATTTAAAGCCTTCAAGAAGCCTAGAAGAGGAAGAATTCATCCTCCCAAATTCGGCCAAGCAAGGGCAGCCCCTTCTCCACCTTAATTCTTCATCTTCTTTCTTCTTTTCTTTAATTTTCTGTTTTGGTTCAGCCATGAGTGGCTGAAACCCTTCTTTCTAGTTGAGGATTGGTTGAAACTAAGGTTGTTTAATGGGTTGTGAGATCTGAACAGAAACTTTTGTCTTTGATTTTATTCAATAGTCATGCAATTGATGCTTAATTCTAAGATTGCTTTGTTGTTTTGATCAAATTGGCCACTTGATTCTTAATTGCAAAGATAATTGATTGTTGGATTAGGATATTTGTTAGTCCGTAATTGCTGGAAATATTCTGTCCATAGAACACTTGGTGTAAAAACCCAAGAAATTGTATGATCTAGCAACATCTCATGCGTTTGAGTAGTTAGGGTTTGGATCTTTCTTGTTCTTCATGCAATTGGCAATTGTTTTGATGCCTTTGGCCCAAGGACGTTCCTTGGCAATTTTTTGATTAGTAATTGGTTTGAAAACATTCCCTAATCAGTTTGTTCATAAGGAAAGACATGGTGGTGAGAAGCGTCTTCCACCCCCATAACCAACCTATTGAATCAATCAAGTTAACCATGTTTCAGTGATCAACCCAAACAACCAAAGTGGATCCATATCTTCAACTAGACTTTTCTCATATTGATTTCTTGTTTTATTTTGATTATTTGCTGTTTTAATTGCTTTTAATAGTTGTTAATCAAATCATCTCAAAACCCCCCCTTTTTACTTTCCTTGCATTTTACTTTTGTTCTATTTGCAATTACTTGCTTTCTATTGTGTTTCCAATTAGTTTTCTTGGTCTTGATTGAGATAAATAAATAGGTAATCGATTCTCTGTGGATTCGATCCTTCACCACTATCTGCAGTTATAAATTGTAGGTAACCAAGAAGGTTATTTTTGACCGGCTTCGACAACCGCTCCTGTCACCAGTTCACCTCCAGGTTTTGGCAGAGTTTGCAGAACGCTATGGGTACCAGGTTGGATTTTAGCACTGCTTTCCATCCTCAGACTGATGGACAGTCAGAGAGGACCATCCAGACAATAGAAGATATGCTCAGAATGTGTGTGCTAGATTTTGGCAGTTCTTGGAGGCAGCATCTACCTTTGGTGGAGTTTGCCTACAATAACAGCTATCATGCTAGCATAGGGATGGCTCCATATGAAGCTCTGTATGGAAGCAAGTCCAGGTCACCGGTCTGTTGGGAGGAAGTTGGAGAAAGGGCCTTGGCAGGCCCAGAGTTAGTAGAGATCACCAGCAGGGTGGTGCCCATTATCAGAGAAAGGATCAAGACTGCTGTAAGCAGGCAAAAGAGTTATGCAGATATCCGCAGAAGGCAAGTAGAGTTTCAGGAGGGGGTTTTGGTATTGCTCAAAGTGTCTCCGATGAAAGGGGTGATTCGGTTTGGGAAGAAAGGTAAGCTAGCTCCACGGTACATCGGACCCTTTGAAATCTTGCAAAAGATTGGGAATGTATCGTACAAGTTGGACTTACCTGCTTCAATGGAGAGAATCCATCCGATTTTCCATGTTTCCATGTTACGAAAGTTCGTGTCGGATCCGGACAAGGTTCTTAGTGAGCCTGATGTGGAGATCCTTGGAGATCTCACCTATGTTGAGCAGCCGGTGTGGATCCTAGACACCCAGATCAGAAAGCTAAGAAACAAGGAAATCCCGATGGTGAAAGTCCTTTGGAATCACCACAACATTGAAGAGTGTACCTGGGAGACACGGGAGTCCATGCTCCAGCAGTATCCTCATCTCTTTTAAGGTAAGTGTTATGTGTTTTGTATGTATGTTTATATTTTATGCTATGTATGCTTGTTTGGTGAACATTCGGGGACGAATGTTCTTAAGGGGGGGAGAATGTAATACCCGGCTAGACTCCGGTATCGGAATTCCTACCGTCCGGTGGAATCTCGGATGTCGGAAACCTCTAGAAGAGTAAAATCATGTTTTTATAAAATGTTTTAAAGTATTTTAAGGTTTTAAGTAAGAAAGAAACTGAGTTTTGAATGAAAAAGACCATGGAGAAATTTCCAGGTTCGGCCGCCGAACCTCAAGTTCGGCCGTCAAACATGGGATAGTTTAGGGGGGGCAAGTTAGGCTTCCGAAAGTGGCCCAGGTTCGGCCGCTGAACCTCATGTTCGGCCGCCGAACTTGCATGAGTTTTGGAGGCACTTTAGGCTTCCGAAGGTGGTTTGGCCAGCCCCTATAAAAGGCCCCATGGCCGAAAACGGGTGAGCTTTCTCCCCTATTTTCGGCCAACGGTGAGTCCATGCTCTACCATGGTTGGTTTTGATGATTTTCCTCAAATCTTTCAAGTTTTAACGAGTTCTAACTTGGTTTTGAAGAGTTTTGGAGCTAAGATTGAGTTTTGGAGCTTGGAGACCCAAGGAGCTAGATTTCTCCCATCTCCAAGTTTAGATCGCCTCCCCTCTCGATCTTCAAGAGGTAAGAGTAGATCCTTAGCTCATTTCATGTTTTAAACAAGTTTTATGAAAGTTTATGGGGTAGAAATGCATGTGTAAGTTAGTTGTTTGTTGTTAGGGTAAATGTTGAGTTTTTGGGTAATGTATGATGTTTGAGTTGCTTTATGTGTTTGTGTTGGGGTTTAGGATAGTTTGAGACCCCTAAATGCTTATTTGCTTGTGTATGCATGTTGTAGAATAGCTAAATGCATGTTTGAATGGTTTGGGAGGCAAAAATGTGCATGAAGAGGCTGAGTTCTGCCATTTGGAAGAACTCAGGTTCGGCAGCCGAAGGACTTTCGGCCGCCGAACTTGCCTATGGAGGCAAGCTTTTGGTTGCCGAACCCTGCCCCCGAAAGTTGGACTTTCGGTTCTGTAAGGGAGTTTCGGCCGCCGAAGGTGCCGCCAAATATGCATGAGTTTCGGCTCTGGAACCACTTTCGGCCGCCGAAGGTGCCACCGAAAGTGGCTGAGTTTCCGCTCTGGAGGGACTTTCGGCCGCGGTACCTGCTGCCGAAAGTGCCCCGTTCAGCCTTCCTTTGCATATTTTCTATGTTTGTTTTAAGGTGTTTTAGGGGGTTTTTAGGGAGTAGTTTAGAGTCATGTTCATGTATGTTTGGTCCCTCATTTGAGTCCACCTGTATAGATTCGGACCCGAGGAATCGAGGACTCCAGCAGTGAGATAACTGCTTCAGTGTCTTGTCAGAGCTAGCCTGAGGTGAGTAGAATGACTCTTCATGTTTCAAAGCAAATAATGAAAGTTTTAGCATGATTCACGCATCATGAATGCCATGAGATATATTAGGCTGTTTGCATTAGAATTCACGAATATGTTGCATTGCATATTATGTTGTTGATGTGGATGAACGTTGAATGATCCATTAGCCCTCGTATGGTATGATATGATATGATGATGATACGGTATGGAAGTCCAGGAAGACCCATTCTACGTCCCTAGCACTATGTAAGAGAAAGTCCAGGAAGACCCATTCTACGTCCCTGGCACCTTGGAATGTTATGATATGTTATGTAAGAGAAAGACCAGGACCCATTCTACGTTCTGGCACTAATGGAAATGTAGAGAGCTATTGGTGACAAGTTCATCCTTAAGGTGATTTGTCTGTGATGTGATGCATTTCATGAAAGCATGAACTTTAAATATAATGTTTTATTATTATGCTCACTGGGCTCTAGTAGCTCACCCCATTCCCTTAATCCCCCAGGTTTGCAGGTATGGGATAGATCAGGAAGTCAACAAGAGTAAAGTTATGTTTTATGTAATAGCTAGTTGGGGACATGAGAAAGACAATGTAATGTAAAGTATAGTACAGTAATGTAATGTAATGATGTTTATTGAGGTTTAGAGTTGTGCTTGACCCTAGTATGTTGGTTAATCCCTTTTTGATACATGATCTTTTAAGGAAATGATTTATTGATGTTTATGTAAACCAAGCTTAATGTATGATATGTTGCCCCCTTGGAGCATTTGATGAGGGCTCCAATGTGGGGTTTTATGCTTATGAGTTGTGCGTGCACAGGTTAAGCTTGATGAATGAAAGAGAAAGTTCAAAATTTTTATGTATATGTTTGATCATGTATGGGATTTAATAGGTATACAGGATGCATGTTAGGCTTGCTACGGGTCCCTGTGGCCTTATGCCGATCTGGATCCTAGCGCCGGTAGCGGTCCGGTTTTCGGGTCGTTACAGATAAGATAGGGATAATAGATTTTATTTTAAATTTTATCTTTTTGTGCCTATATAAAGGCTCCTAGCATTCAACCTGGAAAATCATATTCTACCTCTCACTCTCATTTCTTCTCTTGTTGCCCCCCACCTTCTTCTCCATCTTCTTTTCTTCTTCTTCTCCTTTTGCTTAATTTTTATAATTTTATTATGGCCATGAGTGACTAAACAATCTATTTTCAGTTGAAGGTGAATTTAAATTGAGGTTTGTTTAAGTATCGAGGTTATGCACTTAATTCTCTTCATCTTATTTCTATTTTTTTTTGTCAATTTCTGATTTCGAGGAACACCACCTCTATTGTTGTTTTCTTGAGAATTCAAGAGACCTATTGAATCTCTTGGAAAAATAACTTATCGCTAATTAATCTGATTAAATCCGTAATTGTTTAATTGGGTTAATAACAAATAGTAATTAACATATTAGTTTATGTTAAGAAATTGACAGATTTGATTTAAATAAAACATGTATTTTCATTAATCAAGTTAGGGTTCTTCTCTCTTAAAGCAGTTGACTAATTAAATCTACACGCGTGTTGGGATTGTTAGTTAACTAGGAATTAATTTAAGCGCGAAGCAGATTAATTTATTCATAAGGAAGAATTGATGGGATTCGCGTGTTTGGCCACTATAACCAAACAATAGATAATAAAATGAATTACTTTTTTTAATCAATGATCAACTGCAGAACACCTCAATTTGATCATCTTCAGCTGAAAATTTTAATTAATTATTTGTTTCTCAATTTTCAATTACATTATTCATTTTTTTCTTTTAAGTTTATTTTTATTGGCTTGCCCAAGGCAAAACCCCTCTCATCAAAAAATTCTCTTCTACTCACTTTTTGAATTAAACTATTCTTCTATTCCAAATTGGTCATCTAAATTAAACAAGATTAAGGTCTCTGTGGGATCGATACTCACTTACCCTGTCTACAAGTTCTTGTCAATTGAGAAAAGGGAAGTAAATTTTAAATTGACGAATTCGACATCTGTCAAATTTTGGCGCCGTTGCCGGGGATCTCTAACAATTTGTTTTTGTTTTTATGACTAGATCTGAGAATAGTAGGATTCAGTTTGATCCAGAAATTGAGAAGACTACAAAAAGGTTGAGGAAAGCAACCAAGTTGCAAAAACAGGCCAATTCGGGAGCCTCTCAACCATCTGTCCGATCCCCTTTGCGCACCAAAGAGACCTATCTTCAACACTAATCGAGCCTCCAATTGACAAAAACCAAAGATACAATATGGCCGTAGCTGCTGCTGCTGAAGAGCAACCCCTTTGCATCACATACCCAGTACTGAATGCACCCTTGGAATTACGAACAGGTATGATTCATATGTTACCAAAATTCCAAGGTTTGGAGAATAAAGACCCCCATCGTCATCTAAAGGAGTTTTATGTGGTTTGTTCAAGTATGAGACCACAAGGTATAACTGATGAATAAATAAGGTTGGTAGCTTTCCCTTTCACTTTAATTGAATCTGCTAAGGATTGGCTCTACTATTTGCCCCCAGGTTCAATCACCACTTGGGTGCAAATTAGAGACTTATTCTTAAAAAGATTTTTCCTAGCGACCAAAGCATCATTAATAAGAAAGGAAATAAGTGGAATTAAACAAAGAAAAAAAAATGAAACTTTACATGAATATTGGGAAAGGTATAAGAAATTAATTGCAAGTTGTCCAAAACATGGAATCACTCCAAAACAGTTTAACCTTCACTTCTACGAAGGACTTTTGCCATTAGAATGAAGGATGATTGATGCTGCTAATGGAGGTGCCATTTCAGAAATGGAACCTGAAGAAGGTAAAACCTTAATCTCTAAAATGGCCGCCAATTCTAGACAATATGGCCAAGAAGAGGACATTAAAAGAAATGCCAATGAAGTAAGTATTGCATTTTTAGATTCTAAAATCTCACAACTAACGGCTGCAATTCAACAATTGGCTGCAGGGAACAATGCAGGAACTTATGGTATTTGCAAACAATCTGACCATATCACAGATTTGTGTCATATCCTTCAAGAAGGAGAGCAACAGGTAAACACCATTGGAGGGTTCAATGAACAACAATTCAATGGACAACAAAGGAAGTATGACCCATTTTCAAGCACTTACAATCCAGGATGGAGAGATCATCCAAACCTTAACTATGGGAATAGACAGCAGAACTACCAACCAAGAACTAACTATCAAGCTGCAAAATCAGGTATGTCTCTAGAAGACATTGTTCAATCCCTTGCTAATAGCACTCTTGCTTTTCAACAGGAAACAAAGTCAAGCATCCAAAATTTGGAGAATCAAATGAGCCAACTTGCTACATCAGTAAGCAAGCTAGAATCACTAGGGAAACTGCCCTCCCAAACCATGCCAAATCCAAAATAGAATGCAAGCGCAATTACGTGGAGTTGGAGTCTGCCAGCCCGAAGAGGCTTGCCCAAGGTAGTACGGCAGACCAGAAGGTAGAAGCAGAAATAGAAATTCCAGAAGAGAAACAACCCCAAGAATCTGAGGAAGAACAAACCCCAATGCAGGTAATTCGTCCACCTTTTCCCGAAAGACTTGCACAAACAAAGAGGGAAAAGGAAGAGAAAGAGATCTTAGAGATCTTTCACAAAGTTCAAGTAAACATACCCCTTATTGAGACCATAAAGCAAATACCCAGGTATGCGAAATTTCTAAAAGAACTTTGCACTAATAAAAGAAAATTGTATGGTCACAAAAAGATTAAAGTAGGGGAGAATGTGTCAGCTGTACTCCAAAGAAAAATTGCACAAAAATGTAAAGACAAAGGCATGTTTGCTATATCATGTAAAGTAGGAAACCTTGAAGTCAAAAAGGCAATGTGTGACTTAGGAGCTTCCATAAATGTTATGCCTCTATCAGTTTATTTATCTTTGGATGCAGGCCCGTTGAAACAAATAGGAATAGTCTATCCTAAAGGCGTATTGGAAGATGTTTTGGTCCAAGTGGGAAAATTAATCTTCCCAGCCGACTTCTTCATCCTCGACATGGAGGACGATAATTCATCTAACTCTACAGATTTTTTGCTAGGCAAACCATTCCTTAGCACAGCTAGAACGAAGATTGATGTGCATGAAGGCACGCTCACAATGGAGTTTGATAGAGAAGAGGTAAAGTTTAATGTCTATGATGCAATAAAATATCCTGATGAAAACTTTTCTGTTTGCAGCATAGATGTAATCGAACCTCTCGCTCAAGAAGCATTTGAACTAAGCAAGGAAGACAAGTTGGAGGTAGTTCTAACCGAAAACTTGACATTAGATTACCTTGACGAGTGCACAACCCAGTTCGATGAAGAGATCATAGAGACCATCCACTCATTGGATACACCAATACTAGAAGGTAAGTACCTATAATTTACTTTCAATACTCGAGTCTCACCACAAACTTCTCCCTTCAATTCTTCAGGCACTGGAAATTGAGCTAAAGGCTCTTCCCACGCACTTGAAGTATGTCTTCCTGGGGAAAGAAAACTCCCTTTCGGTCATAGTCTCTAATAAACTGAGTAAAGGTGAGGAAGATAAGCTTATTCAGGTACTGAAGGAGTATAAGGAAGCAGTTGGGTGGACAATCGTAGATCTTAAGGGGTTAAGTCCCTCTACGTGCATGCACAAGATCCTCCTTGAAGAAAATAGTAAGCCAAAAAGGGAAGCACAAAGAATATTGAACCCACCTATGATGGAAGTTGTAAAAAAGGATATACTAAAATTGCTCGATGCCAGAATAATATATCCAATTTCAGACAGTAGATGGGTAAGCCCAGTCCAAATCGTGCTAAAGAAGACAAGAATAACAATAAGAACTGTAATACCCGGCTAGACCCCGGCATCGGAATCTCTATTTTCCGGTGGAATCTCGGATGTCAGAAATCTCTAGAAGGGTAAAATATGTTTTTCTAAAATGTTTTCATGTGTTTTAAGGTTTTAAGTAAGAAAGAAATTGAGTTTTTGAAAGAAAAGCACCAAGGAAGGAAATCCAGGTTCGGCAGCCGAACCTCATGTTCGGCCGCCGAACCTCATGTTCGGCAGCCGAACATGGTGCACTTTAGGGAGCACCTTTGGCCTCCGAAGGTGGTCTGGCCAGCCACCTATAAAAGGCCCCATGTCCGAAAATGGGCGAGTTTTCTTCCCTATTTTCGGGCAAAGGTGAGTCCATGTCCTTCCATGGTTGGTTTTGATGATTTCCTTCAAATCATTAATGTTTTTTATAAGTTTTAACTTGGTTTTGAAGATTTTGAGCTAAAGATAAAGTTTTGAAGCTTGGAGACCCCGAAACCCGTTTTCCCCAAATCTCCAAGTTGGGTCACGCCTTCTCTCGATCTTCAAGAGGTAAGCATCGATCCTCATAATCTTTGATGTTTTAAGCAAGTTTTATGAAGGGTTATGGGATAAAGATGCATGATTAGGTTAGTTGTAAAATGTTAGGGTTTTTGTGACTAAATTGAGGCATTGTTTGTTATTGTATGTTAAAATGAGTTGTTTTTGGGGTATAGGTTAGTTCTAAGCCCCTAAATGCTTGAGGGTGCTTATGCATGTTTTTGGTTTGAGTTTTGAGGTTTGGTTGGCTGAATTTGGGAGAGGAGCTCGAGTTCTGCCATTCTGGAAGAACTCAGGTTCGACAGCCGAAACCATGTTCGGCGGCCGAAACCATGTTCGACAGCCGAAACCATGTTCGGTTGCCGAACCCTGCCCCCGAAAGTTTGGACTTTCGACTCTAGAGGGGACTTTCGGCTGCCGAACCTGCCGCCGAAGGTGACTGAGTTTCGGCTCTGGAGGGACTTTCGGCCGCCGAACCTGCCGCCGAAAGGGCCCTGTTCAGCCTTCCTTTGCATGTTTTCTATGATTGTTTTATGATGTTTTAGGGGGTTTTTGGGGAGATGTTTTGAGTCATGTTAGTGTATGTTGGTCCCTCATTTGAGTCCACCTGTGTAGGTTCGGACCCTAGAAACCGAGGACCCCAGTAGTGAGGTAGCTGCTTCAGAGTCTTCTCAGAGTCAGCCTGAGGTGAGTAGAATGGATCTTTATGTTTTCAAGCAAATAAATTTCAAGCATGTTCATGCATCACGAATGCCATGATATATACTAGGTTGTTTGCATTAAAATTCACGAATATGTTGCATTGCATACTTTGATGTTGATGTGGATGGATGTTGGATGACCCATTAGTCCTCGGTATGATATGATGACGATGATACGGTATGGAAATCCAGTGAGACCCATTCTACGCCCCTGGCACAGAGTAAGAGAAAGGCCAGTGAGGCCCATTCTACGCCCCTGGCACCATTGGAATGTGTAGAGGACTATTGGTGACAAGTCCATTCTTGATGTGATTTGGTTGTGATGTGATGCATTCCATGAAAGCATATGTTTTATAAACTGTTTTACTATTCTGCTCACTGGGCTCTAGTAGCTCACCCCTTTCCCTTAACCCCTAGGTTTGCAGGTTCGAGATAGACCAGGATGTCAGCAAGAGTAAAGATTTTGTGGATGTAATAGTTAGATGTGGACATGAGAAAATAATGAAAGATATTGTAATGTAAAGTATTGTATTTAAATGTTATGAGGTCCAGAATTATGCTTGGCCCTAATGTTATGTTAAATCCCTTTTGTACATGTTCTTATGAAATGTTTTAATGATGATTTATGTTAGACCAAGCTTGATGTATGATATGATGTCCCACTAGAGTATTTGATGAGGGCTCTTGTGTGGGGTTTATGTTATGTTTATAGTATGGTGCATGCACAGGTCAAGCTTGGTAGAATGGAAAGTTTAAAATTTTCATGTAAATGTTTGATCATGTATGGGATTATCAGATATGACTGGTTGTATGTTAGGCTTGCTACGGGTCCCGACGACCTTAAGTCGATCTGGATCCTAGCGCCGGTAGCGGTCCGATTTCCAGGTCATTACAAGAACCAACTCAGAAGGAGAATTAGTTCCCACTCGTGTTCAAAACGGGTGAAGGGTTTGTATAGATTATCGCAAGTTGAATTCAGTAACTAGGAAGGATCATTTTCCTTTACCTTTTATCGATCAAATGTTAGAAAGATTGGCAGGAAAATCTCATTTTTGTTGTTTGGATGGCTTTTCAGGTTTTTACCAGATACCAGTGGCCCTAGAAGATCAAGAGAAGACGACTTCACATGTCCGTTTGGCACTTTTTCCTATAAAAGGATGCCTTTTGGGCTTTGCAACGCACCAACAACTTTCCAAAGATGTATGGTCAGTATATTTTCGGAATTTGTTGAGAAGATAATCGAGGTATTCATGGACGACTTTACAGTTTGTGGTAATTCATTTGATGAATGTCTAATTAACCTCACACACATCTTAAAACGATGTCTAGAGTCTAATTTAGTCTTAAATTATGAAAAATGCCACTTCATGGTGGATCAAGGCTTAATTTTAGGATATATAGTCTCTAAACGAGGAATTGAGGTTGATAAGGCCAAGGTTGATGTAATTAAGGATTTACCATATCCTACGTATATACGAGATATTAGATCTTTTCTTGGTCATGTAGGATTTTACAGGAGATTTATCAAAGACTTCTCAAGGATTGTTCAACCATTGTGCAAACTTTTGCAAAAGGATGTACCATTTAATTTTGATAATAAGTGTAGAGAAGCTTTCGATACTCTTAAAGAAAAGCTAGTTGCTGCTCCCATTATGTAAGCACCAAATTGGCATTATCCATTTGAAATAATGTGTGACACAAGTAATTATGCTTTAAGAGCTGTTCTTGGTCAACGAATTGATAAAAAACCCCATGTAATATGTTATGCATCCAAAACTTTATATAAGGCCCAAAGCAATTATACCACCACTAAAAAGAACTTTTAGCAATTGTCTTTGCCTTAGAAAGATTTAGATCATATTTGTTGGGTACTAAAGTAATTGTGTTTTCTGATCATGCAGCTTTGAGATATCTTTTAAAGAAGAAAGAAGCAAAACCACGAATAATTCGTTGGATTTTATTGTTGCAGGAATTTGACCTTGAAATTAAGGATAAAAAGGGATCAGAAAACTTGGTTGCCGATCACCTCAGTTTTTTATTTCAATCCCAAGATAAATTCCCTTTAAAAGATGAATTTCCTGACGAACAATTATTTTTTGCACAGGTGACAAGCCCTTGGTACGCTGATTTGGTAAACTATATGGTGACCAAAAGTTTTCCAGTAGGAATTTCAAGAAGCCGGAAAGAGAAAATGAGTCGTACTGATGGTCGTACTTATGGAAATTTTGTGCTAACCAAATAGTAAGGAGATGTGTCCTAGAAAGTGAAACAAAGTCTATTCTTCATTTCTGCCACTTAGAAACCTGTGGAGGGCACTTTAGAGCAAAGAGGACAGCAAGGAAAGAGTTAGAATGTGGACTCTACTGGCCCAATATATTCAAAGACTCTTATATGTTTTGTAAGGCATGCTCCAATTGTTAAAGAACAGGTAACCTAGGATATCGAGACCAGATGCCCCTTGCACCTATACTGGTAATTGAAATTTTCAATGTATGGGGCATAGATTTCATGGGTCCATTTCCTTCTTCATTTGGAAATCAATACATTTTGCTTGCTGTTGACTATGTCTCAAAGTGGGTGAAGGCTAAGGCCACCAGGACTAATGATTCAAAAGTTGTTTCTGTTTTTTTGAAAACTCATATATTTGTCAGGTTTGGAGTTCCACGACTACTAGTGAGTGATCGAGGAACCCACTTTTGCAATAAGGTGATCGAATCATTGTTGAGAAAATATGGAGTAACTCATCGTACTTCTACAGCATACCATCCACAGACAAACGGTCAAGCGGAAGTTTCTAACAGGGAAATTAAATTGATCTTAGAGAAAACTGTCAATATTAATAGGAAAAACTGGAGCAACCACCTTGATGATGCACTATGGGCTTATAAGATAGCCTATAAGACCCCAATAGGCATGTCACCTTTCCGGCTAGTTTATGGCAAGTCTTGCCATTTGCCAGTTGAGCTAGAGCATAAAGCCTTTTGGGCAATAAAGCAATGGAACAACAGCTTAATAGAGGCAAGTTCTAATCGAAAGTTGCAATTGCAAGAACTGGAGGAAATAAGGAATGAACCCTACAAGAGTGTCAGAATTTACAAGGAGAAAACCAAAACTTTTCATGATGAATCAATTTCTCTGAAAAATTTTCAGGTGGGCCAAAAAGTTTTACTTTTTCATTCTCGGTTAAAACTTTTTCTAGGAAAATTGAGGACACGATGGATTGGTCCGTTTGTTGTAATTAAGACTTTTAACCATGGAGCCGTGCAAATTCAAAGTCTTGAAACTAGTAAAATTTTTAAAGTGAATGGTCATAGACTCAAACCCTTCTATGAGAGATTCAAGCCTAAAGATGAAGAAATTATGGTTCTAGGAGTACCACAGATCAGAAATTGAAGGAAGAAAAGTCCAGCCTAGGACAATAAACAAGGGCGCTGCTTGGGAGGCAACCCAAGATTACAGGCTTGCCCAAGCCTGTAGAGTCACAAGTAAGTTTTCTTTTAATTTTTAATTTTAAATTAATTTATTTGTTATTTTTTGAGCAGATTGGATCTTCTAGGCAATTCGAGGCTTTAGGGAATCTTTTTGGAGGTAAGTTATTATTTTTAAAATTGCTCCCAAAGGAAGGTAGGTTCTGTTCTACTTTATCTTATTTTCTACTAAAAATAATAATAATAAAAAAATTAAAAAAATTAAAAAAAATATATAATAAAAAAAATATAATAATAATTCAAAAATTAAAAAAAAAAACCTAATTCTTTTTATCTCCTCTCATCTTCATCTTCTATCTTTTCTTTTTTTTTTTCTTTCTTTTTTTTCTTCTCTTTCCTGCAGATGGCCCGTGCTGCCTCTTCCCATGTTGTTTCCTCCGCCGCTAAGAGCACGCCTCCGTCGCTTCGATTGGGAGCCCGCTCATCGCACCGCCGCCAGACCATGACGAAGATCTCATCGGACGCGGCAACCAGGCCTCGCAAATAGACCAAACCAGTGGACTCGCTGATCACAGCCCCTTTCGCCGCGTTCCTCCTCACCGGTCACAGCCCCTTCCGCGCGTTCCTCCTCGCCAGTCACAACCCCTTCCGCACGTTCCTCCTTGCCGGTCGTAATCTCTCCAACGCTGACAGCGCCACCGTCTTCTTTCTCGCCAGATGCAACCACGCGCCAGCATTCACATATGAAAGGTAAAGTTCCTATTTATGACTTAATGAGTGATGAAGAGGAAGAATGGGAGGTGAAACCTGAAATCCTGAGGCAACTCCAAGAACGAAAAATGCAATCCAAAACCATAAAATTAATCGTGGAAGCTTCGGAGGACAGCAGCGAGGACACAACCTCGAGTGCCAGTGAAGAAATCCAGGTTGATTCTCCTCCAAAGAAAAAGCAGAAAAAATGGATGCCCAGGATAGCTGGTGGAAAGGCCAGATATCTA
Source organism: Manihot esculenta (assembly GCF_001659605.2). Taxonomy (NCBI): domain Eukaryota; kingdom Viridiplantae; phylum Streptophyta; class Magnoliopsida; order Malpighiales; family Euphorbiaceae; genus Manihot; species Manihot esculenta. The sequence goes on from NC_035161.2 coordinate 11,997,553, forward strand.
CCTGCAGAGCAAGACCTTCATGGCAATTTTAGCTTTGTCGCGATGATGAGGTGAGATATAAAATTTTTCTCCATTCTGATATTTATGCTTGTAAAAAAATAAATGATGATACCTTGATCCAATTGTGATTGTATGATGAAGTTTATGCTTTAATTGATCCGATTGGATGGAGAAAATTTTTTGTTATAGATTGTCCCTCCTATGTTGAGCTTTGCCGTGAATTTTATGTAACCTATGAGTTTTCTTTTGATGTACAGGATTTTAATTTGAATATTCCTACAATTCATTTTAGGTTGCAAAATAAAATGGTCCAATGTTCAATCACAACATTTAATTTGTACTTGGGTATTTATGATAATGAATATGTCAAAACTGTTGAATATTTAGATTCATTATGTGACTACCCAGCGGATTGGGATCCAATTTTAGCATACAAGGAGTTAACAGGGAAACCTGAGCTTAAATTTAAGGGTAGGAAATCTAAAGCTAATGATATTCAGAGCCCTGCCCTTAGATACCTTCACAGGTTCCTGTGTTACACATTTTCTGGAAAAAATAAAAATCCAACTAAACTCATAAAATATGAACTCTTCTTCTTATGGTGTATGTTAAAAAAAAAAGAAAAATTAATTTTGATTTTTGGTTAGCCTCCCAATTTAAAAGTATATCTAATGCTGGGCGTGGTATATACTTGGGTTCTGTAATTTTAATGCTAGCAGTAGGGTTGGGTGTAGTTGATATTAAAAACACTAATTTACATATAGCTGAGCCTATTCTTCCACTTTGACATATCTGCACTTAATTCTATGGACTTACTTTGCCTCAACGAGAGGAAAGAATTTGTGTTTTGTCCTCCAAGTCCTATCATTCCACCACGATCGCGTTTATTTCGGACAGAGGACCAGTCAACTTCAACCTCAGCCTCCTCAGCAGCATCTCTAGAACCTAGTAATCAAGCCTGCCTAGCCAGAATTGAGGCAAAAATGCACCATATGGATGCCAAATTGGATGTTATTCTCTCTCACTTAGGGTTGCCCATACCCCAACCACCAACAGCCTGAGTTCTATGCGACTTATTCTTAAGGGAAGTTCTCTTTGATTTACTTTTATTTTATTTTGTGAACTTTCCCCGTTTAATTGAATTTTTTCCACATTGAGGACAATGTGAGGAGTAAGTGTGGGGGGAGATGTGGTATGGGGATAAAGTTTTTTGTAATTGATGAGATTGATTGATGATTTATGAACATTCTGAAATTTTTGGGAATTTTTATTCTTTTTCTGCTATTTTTCTTTGAGTTTTTGGTGTTTGAGTTAGAAGCTTGCCCAAGCCTATAAACACTTCTATTTTTATGATTCTCAGCAGTTTCTCAGCACTTGCACTTTAAATTGTTTCTCATATTTAATTTTTATGATTTCTAGTATTAGCATCATTTTTAAAAAAAAATAGAAAATAAAAAATAAAAATTTTACAACTCCTTACTTGCCATAAGAAATTGATATGTCTTTTATCGTAGAATACAAGTTATTATGCCATTTGTATGCTAGCTTAAATAGAATAAATTTATCATTGTTCATTTTATTAGTTTTATTTTTAAGACTTATTTTGAAAGCTAATGAAGTTTGGTCCTTATTTAAATAGTTGGGTAATGAATGCATGTTCTTTTAAATGAGTTGCTGCCTTTTGTTGAGAATGAATTAAAGGACATTTTCTAGACTATATACTTATGTGAAAATTAAGGGGTGTCATAAAAAAAAGAAAAAAGAGAAAAAATATATTAAAAATAAAAAAAGAAATAAAAAAGAAATAAATGCACTCCTATGACCCACTACTCTAGTTGCTTGATCAATTGGTTACCAACCCGATGATCCAAGTAGTGCGATACTTGGTATCCCCTTAAGGTGATTCCATATGGAGAAATCGGTGTTTGGAAGAGTATCACCCCTTTTTGGGCCGTTTAAAAAACTTGCCCATACCTTTTTATTGGGTAATTATGAGTGGAGCTAGTAGCCACCTGAGCTGAATAACTTGGGGCGAGTGGCTCAGCAACCATTTGTTTCACGTTCACTTTATCGGTTTCAAGCAAGATATAGTAGGAAGTGTAAATAATAAATAATAAACCTCCAAATATTTAAATTTTATTGGTCTAGTCAAGAGTTCTAAGATTCTATTCTTTCAAAAGGGCAATATAATATTATATGACATTCTAATATTTTTGTGCTTGAAATTAAATTGAGGTCCAACTTTATGTCTTGAGAAACACGTTTTAAATATGAAACTTATTGAAGTGAACTTTGGTGAATTAAGCTGCTATCATCCTATTACATGACAATTTGGTTCTTTGCTTTGGACAAATTAAATTTCAGATTGGTTGAGGATAGAGCTGTATTTTATTGTTTTATTTCAATTTTTGTGCTTGAGGACAAGCAAACGTACAAGTGTGGGGGAATCTGATGAGTTGCAAAACTCACATTTTTTTTCTCATTTAATTCATTAATTTTACTGTAATTTTGATATAAATATTTAATTTTAATTTGAATTTAATTTTGGACAGGTTTGTGAGTAGAAGTTGAGAAAAGGAAGAAAAAAGGTTGAATTAAAGGATTTTTTATATCGGAAGGCTACAACCTTGACCAAACCTGTAACTCGAGGCGATGGGTTTCAAGTGGAGTCAAATTGAATCAAACTCAATCAAATGAGGATAAAGATCATATTAGGATAGAGATAAGATAGGGATAATATATTTTATTTTAAATTTTATCTTTTTGTGCCTATATAAAGGCTCTTAGCATTCAACCTGGAGAATCATATTCTACCTCTCACTCTCATTTCTTCTCTTGCTGCCCTCCACATTCTTCTCCATCTTCTTTTCTTCTTCTTCTCCTTTTGCTTAATTTTTATAATTTTATTATGGCCATGAGTGGCTAAACAATCTATTTTCAGTTGAAGGTGAATTTAAATTGAGGTTTGTTTAAGTTGTGAGGTTATGCACTTAATTCTCTTCATCTTATTTCTATTTTTTGTCAATTTCTGATTTCGAGAAACACCACCTCCATTGTTGTTTTCTTGAGAATTCAAGAGGCCCTATTGAATCTCTTGGAAAAATAACTTATCGCTAATTAATCTGATTAAATTTGTAATTGTTTAATTGGATTAATAACAAGTAGTAATTAACATATTAGTTTATGTTAAGAAATTGACAAATTTGATTTAAATAAAACGCGTGTTTTTATTAATCAAGTTTGGGTTCTTCTCTCTTAAAGCAGTTGACTAATTAAATCTACACGCGTATTGGGATTGTTAGTTGACTAAGAATTAATTTAAGCGCGAAGCAGACTAATTTATTCATAAGGAAGAATTGATAGGATTCGCGTGTTTGACCACTATAACCAAATAATAGATAATAAAATAAATTATTTTTTTTAATCAATGATCAACTGCAAAACACCTCAATTTGATCACCTTTAGCTGAAAGTTTTAATTAATTATTTGTTTCTCAATTTTCAATTACATTATTTATTTTTTTTTCTTTTAAATTTATTTTTATTGGCCTGCCCAAGGCAAAACCCCTCTCATCAAAAAATTCTCTTCTTCTCACTTTTTGAATTAAACTATTCTTCTATTTCAAATTGGTCATCTAAATTAAACAAGATTAAGGTCTCTGTGGGATCGATACTCACTTACCTTGTCTACAAGTTCTTGTTAATTGAGAAAAGGGAAGTAAATTTTAATCAGTCTCTCAAACACTTGAAGAGACAAGGTAAGTTGAATAAGAGGCATGGTAAGTTGGTTGAGTATCTCGAAATTTTTCCTTATGTGATTGAATACAAGCAAGGTAAAGAGAATGTGGTTGCTGATGCATTATCTAGACGTTATGCATTGACTTCCATGCTTGGTTATAAGTTGTTAGGGTTTGAGCATTTAAAAGATATGTATGAGAATCATACTGATTTTTCTGATGTATTTAAGACATGTGAACATGGGGCGTTTAACAAGTTTTATTTGCATGATGGGTTTCTTTTTAGAGGGAAATAAATATGCATACCCAATTGTTCAGTGCGTGAGTTGCTTGTTAGAGAATCGCATTCAAGAGGGTTAATGGGACATTTTGGTGTGCAAAAGACTTTAGACATGTTGAATAAATACTTTTATTGGCCTAATATGCTAAAATATGTAGAGAAAATTTGTACTCAATATTTAGCATGTAAACAGGCTAAATCTAAGTCCTTGCCACATGGGTTGTATACTCCTTTGCCTGTACCTATTGAACCTTGGACTGATATATCTATGGATTTTGTGATAGGTTTACCTAGGACAAAAAGAGGTAGAGATTCAGTGTTTGTTGTTGTAGATCGCTTTAGTAAGATGACACATTTTATTCCATATCATAAAATTGATGATGCAACGAACATAGCTTATTTGTTTTTCAAGGAAGTAGTCTGTTTGCATGGTATACCTAGGACTATTGTTTCTGATACAGATTCTAAGTTCCTTAGTCATTTCTAGAGTGTTTTGTAGGGAAAATTGGGTACTAAACTTTTATTTTCTACTACTTGTCATCCACAAACAGATGGCCAAACTGAAGTTGTTAATAGGACTTTAGGAACTATGCTTCGTGCTATTGTGGGAATGAACTTAAAAACTTGGGAAGAATGTTTGCCATATGTTGAATTTGCTTATAATCGCGCTGTCCATTCTTCTACTAGTTATTCACCTTTTGAGATTGTGTATGGTTTTAATCCATTAACTGTATTAGATTTAATGCATTTACTTTTGAACGAGTTGTCTAATTTAAATGGAAAAGCGAAGGCTAAAATGGTTAAATCAATACACGTGAAAGCGCGTGAGCATATTGAGAAGCATAACAGGATGTATGAGAAACAGGCCAATAAGGGTCGCAAGAAAGTTGTATTCAAACCAGGTGATTGGGTTTGGATTCATATGCGAAAGGAAAGGTTTCCGACTTAAAGGAAATCAAAACTCGATGCACGAGGGGATGGACCATATCAAGTGCTGAAATGGACCAATGACAACGCATACATAATTGATCTGCCTGGTGAGTTTGGTGTAAGTGCTACCTTTAATGTTTCTTATTTGTCTTCTTTTGATTTTGGTACAGATTCAAGGACGAATCCTTTTCAAGAGAGAGGGGATGATGTAAGCACAACCAACAACACAAAAAAATGATGAGCTAGTATTGCCTCAAGAACCAATTACAAGGTTGAGATCCAAAAGGTTGAAAGAAACACTTTAAGGATTCATGAAGGAATATGTTGAAGTTTTGCAAGTTCATTTTGAAGTTGAAAAAAAATATGGCCATTCCAAGTCAATTAGGCCGAATGTGTCCTTATTGACAATTCAAATTTTGTATTTATAGTGGGTAGTTATTTAGTAGTGGGTAGTTATTTAGCAGTTGGTAGTAACCAGTAGTGGGTAGTTATCCAGTAGTGGATAATGGCATATATCATGGATCCATACATAGTAGTGGGTAATGGCATAGATCATGGGTCCATGCATAGTAGTGGAAAGTGGCAAAGATCATGGGTCTTTATGACTCGCGGTTGTCGAAGCCGGTCAAAAATAACCTTTCCGGTTATCAACAATATTACTACTGCAGATAGTGGTAAAGGATCGAATCCACAGAGAATTGAAAACTTATCTATTTTTCTCAACAAGGCCAAGAGAATTAACTGAAAGCGCAACTGAAAGCAAAATACACTGAAACGAGATAAAGCTGAAAGCAAACAGACTGAAAGTAAAAAGGAGGGGGTTTTAAGATTGATTCAATTAGACAACTACTGAAAGCAATTAAATAAGTGAACAATAAAAATAAAAGGGAAATCAACTATGAAAAAGGTCTAGTTGAAGAGTTGGATCCACTTCAGTTGTTTGGATTGATCATTTAAACTTATGTTCTTTTGATTGATTCAATAGATTAGTTATGGAGATAGAAGACGCTTTTCACTACCATGTCTCTCCTTAAGATTAAACCAATTAGGGAACGTCCTCTAATTAATTATTAATTAACATGTTGCCAAGGAATGTCTTTGGGCCTTAGGCATCAAAACAACTGTTAATTGCATGAAAAGATAGAGAGATCCAATCCTAGCTACTCAAACGCATGAGATGTTGCTAGATCATACAATTTCCTTAGTTTTTATATCAAGTGTTCTAATGTTTGAATAATCCAAGCAATTACGGACTTAAAATTACCCAAACTAACAATATATTACCTTGGAATCAATAATTAAGTGGCCAATTTGATCAAAACAACAAAGCAATAATAGAATCAAGCATGAAACTGTATGAATATTGAACAAACCAAAGGCAAACAGTTTATGTTCATATCTCACAATCCATAAAACAACTTAAGTTTCAACCAATCTTCAACTAGATTAAAAGGTTTCAGCCACTCATGGCTGAACCAAAACCAAAAATAAAAGAAAAGAAGAAAGGTAGAAGAAGAGAAGAGGCTTGGGGCGCCGGCCTTGTGCAATCTGAGAAGGTGAGGCGTGAAGAATTCAGGAAGAAGTGTTTCTCGGCTGTTATGTGCTTCTTAAATAAGATTAGATGCTGGCCTTGCTGTCCAAGAGGTACTTGCTGCCCAAGTTGTGTCTGAAAAGGAAAGAATCGCATTGCAAGCTCTTCAAAAGGAAGGAGGCGCGCAGATGGCTCTTCAGAAGGATGGTGAAGCGCGGCAAGATTGTGCAGAAGGGAAAGATTTGCTGTCCAGTCTTTCCTTTTTAGGTGGAGCCTTCATTTGAATTTTGAATTTTGAATGCTGAATGCGGAAGAGGCAAGTGCGTCTTCTTGAAATCTTGCTGCCTAAATAGGAAGATCTGACTGCTGAAGTGTCTGCACATCTTTAAACAAGGAAAGAAAGATCTGCGATTTGAATTTCAAATAATCTTCTGACTGCGCTTTCCTTATTTGCATTTGCTTCTGCACTTTCCTTATTTGAAAACTTTCCTTTTCTGAAAACTTGCCTTATTTGAAAACTTTCCTTTTTAGCACTTTCCATATTTGGCACTTTTTGGCAGTTTTAAGAGCATTTTCACCAGATTGTCTCTTTACACCTAATATCTGCAAAACAAGGTTAACCACAAGGTTAGGCAGAAAAGATATAAATAAACATCAATAACATCATGATAAAATGAACTAAAATATGCTCTATCACTTTATTTAGGTTATATAAAGTATCTCTTTTTCCATATTGTACACAGATGATCAATTATTCAATACAATTGCTTTATGTGATTCTTCTTTGAGAGTTTAAGAGAGATCTTGGTTCTTGACATTGCATCATGAATAAGGTTTGATACTAACTTGTATGGTCCTTATTCTTGCTGCTCTTAAAATCAATCAATTATAAGTGTTCTTAATTGCATGTTAATTAAGGGTATTTTAGATTGGGGAATTGTTTTCTGAACTAAGTTCTTTTTACTAGGGTATTTATCGTTTCAGTCTCTAATAGGTTGGGGTTCCGCATCATATCATACAACTGATGATACCACACACATTGTTGATCTATTCTTTCGTGAGGTTGTTATATTATATGGAGTCTCTAAGACTATTGTTTCTAATAGAGATACGAAGTTTCTGAGTCATTTTTAGTATGTTTTGTGGGAAAAGTTGGGAACTAAACTTTTGTATTTTACTACATGTCACCCACAAACTTATGGTCAAACTGAAGTTGTGAATAGAACTCTAGGAACTTTATTGTGTGCTGTTGTGAGTAAAAACTTGAAAACATGGAAAAATTATTTGTCTTTTGTTAAATTTGCATATAATAGATCCATTCATTCTTCAATATATTATTCTCTATTTGAAATTATTTATGGTTTTAACCCATTAATTATATTGGATTTGTCACCACTTTCTTTGAGTGAAATATCTAGCTTAGATGGGTAGGCAAATGCAGAATTGGTGCATCCTATAAATGAGAAAGCCAAACAGCATATTGAAACAAAGAATAAGGTGTATGCTGAGAAAGCTAACCGTAGAAGGCACCTAGTGATCTTCGAACTTGGTGATTGGATATTGGTACACCTTCGCAAAGAAAGGCTTCCTAAGCAAAAGAAATCTAAGTTGGATCCATGAGGAAATGGTCCCTTCCAAGTATTGTAGCGCATAGGAGATAATACTTATTGCATCAACTTACCTAGTAAGTATTCTATTTCTGCTACATTCAATATTTCTTATTTATCTCCTTTTGATGTTTCAGATTCGAGGAAGAAATCCTTTTGAGAGGAGAGAAGATGATGCGAACATGGGAGATAAACAAGTGAGCAATGGAATGAACGCAAATATCACATTAACTCCTGGACTAATAACAAGGGCACGCGCAAAGAAAATCAAAGCATCGCTTCAACACTTAGCGCAACAAGTTGTTTGCGAAGAAATGAATGCATGCAAGAAAAAGCCAAAGTTCATGACACATGAAAATCCACAAAGACAAAGTTCACGACACATGAAAATCTATGAGATAAAGTTTTTGTGAATATGATTGAAGCAAAGGAGTAATGGAGCTGGAAAAAGAAGTCACATGGGCTTGGTTGCAGCACATTTGTTGCCACATAGCATGTTGGGCCTAAATTGCACTTAGACCCATTTTGTTATTTTAATATTTTAGTATTTTAGTAAACTTATGTTAAGTTAACTATGCCCAATTTAAGTAGCTAAATTCATGCAACCCATAAAGAGAAAAAGTTCTCATAGTCCAACTGGGAAAAAGATCTTTATTGTAATCCTTATTGAGAAAGGTTTAATTGTTTGACCAAGAATTCTTCCTTTCCTTTAGTTAATAAAATTCTAGAGAGAATTTTGTTTAAATTTGTATTGCATCAAGAATTGGCATCTTATCAAGGTTAGTAATTTCGTAGCGATTTCATTCTTGTTTTCTTATTCGATTATCTACGTTCTTGTTTATTAATTATTCAAGGGTGTAGTAGAATACTTGAAAATTAATTTTCTTAGCGTGTGACTTGATATTATTGTGTGTTGAAATTTGAGATTGTATTGTTAATCTGAGATTCCGCATCAATATGTATTTCAAATGAGTTAAGATTGCAAAAGGAGTTAAATAGATTTAAAGGAGTCAAAATACTCTTGTGCTTACGAAGTACACCTTTAGAAAGGATGATCACATTTTTAATAAACTTTTCAAATAGCTCATTTAATGTTTAGCTCCTAACACACACGTTGTATTAAGGCGGCCATAGCACACTTTTAAGACTTCATATAGATGCTAGAGGTTGAAGGTCTACTACTTTAAAAAGTATGAACCAGAAAGGTCTGGCAAGTTTTGAATAGAGTTTTAAACTCTTACAGGTTATGTATTGTAACGACCCCAAAATGGACCGTCACCGGCGCTAGGATTCAGGTCGGCTTAAGGCCGCCAGAACCCGTAGCAAGCCTGCTATATTCTCTGTGTACCTGTACAACTCATACATGATCATACATTTTCTGTGAAAAATAAAATCTCTTTTCTGAACCAAAGCTTAACCTGTGCATGCACTATCTCTGTACTCTGTACTCTGTACTCTGTACTCTGTACCCCTGACTAGAGCTTACTCTAGATGGGTTAACTCATACCTGTTAAGCCTGGTTTTCACACATACAGGAAAACACATACATAGACAGATCATGTACAAAACAACAGATGTACATCACAAACGACTAAGTCAAGCACATCTGTAACTGAAAACAGAACCAGTACATCTCTCTTTATCATTACATGTCCACTCTACACTATTACACATCTCTTTACTCTTTCTGTCTCCTGTTGGACTGTCCCTGTACACTGTATACTGAACCTGCAAAACTGGGGTTAAGGGAGTGGGATGAGCTCTATAGCCCAGTGAGTAGAACAGTAAAATATCTCAGTAACACATGATCTCATGGAATGCATCATAACACAGACAAGCCACATCAAGAGTAAACCTGTCACCACATAGTCCCAGTAGCTCTGTGCCAGGGCGTAGAATCGAGCACCTGGTCTTCCTATCATATATGTATATGTGTATATAACACCTCTGTACTTACCATTGCCAGGGCGTAGTCAAAGGCTCCTGGTCTTTGCTATACCTGCCAGGGCGTAGTCAAAGGCTCCTGGACTTTCTGTCTGTGACTATGGGATCATTCAGCATTTACCCACATCAACAAATAACAATGCAATGCAACATATTCGTGGTTACTAATGCACTCAACCTATGGCATAATCATGATGCATGAGATATGCTAAAACATTCCATTGTGCAAGTAAAAGAATTAAGTTTCATTCCACTCACCTCTGGCTAACTGGACTGACTCTGCAGAGGCTGGAGCAGTACTCACTGCTGCTCTCTCTGGTTCCTCTGATCTGTACCTATACAGATGGACTCAAATGAGGGACCAAACAAGCTTCTGAATAACTCTATTAACCTCCCCAAATATCCCCTTAAACTCACTCAACTAACCATGCAAAGCAGGCAAAAGAAAGCTGGACAGAACACTTTCGGCGGCAGGTTCGGCGGCCGAAAGTCCGCTCCAGAGACGAAACTCAAGCACCTTCGGCGGCCGAATCTCAAACTTCAGCGGCCGAACCCTTTCGGGGGCAAGTTTCGGGGGCCAAAAGACACTCCAGAGACGAAAGTCTCTAACCTTCGGCGGCACCTTCGGCGGCCGAATCCCCCAAACAGAGCCGAACAGTCAAAACTCGCGGGGGCAAGCTATGGCAGCCTAAGCCACCATGCAAGAGGTTCGGCGGCCGAATGAACCTTCGGCTGCCGAACCTGAGTTCATCCAGAACTCAGCCCCGATGGCAAACAAGCTCCTCCATCCCTTCAAGCTCTCAAAAACATGCATACCTCAACTCCTCCACACACATATACTCATGTATATGTACAAAGGGGTCCAAAACTACCTAAACACCCCAACAAAACACATCACACAGAACACATAATCATGCTTACACGCTAAACCATCAAAAGAAAACACCCTTTGTCACCTAAGCATGCATCTCTACCCAACCCTTCATAAAACTTCTGTACAACAGTAAAACATGTTCAAGATCTTCACTTACCTCCTGTAAACACGAAGATGAACGATCTGAACAAAGAAAAGGGATCAACTCTCTTCACACGCATAAACTCTCAAACCTAAGCTTTTTGCTTCAAACTCTCAAAACTTTTGACACCCAACAAAAACAACACACTTGCAGGAGCTGTACAATATAGGAGACGTGGCCAAGCTTCTGGACAGGGTGTGGAGCCAACACCTGTCCAAAATGCTGACTCAAGAATGCTCATTAGTTGGCTGAGCAACTTAGCTTCGGCTGCCGAATCGCATGCAAAACCATGCAACATTCGGGGGCCGAATCTGACCTGCGGAAGCCGAACATTGGGCACTTTCGGCGGCCGAACTTACCTTCGGCGGCCGAACCTGGCAAAAGTCTCCAAAGCCTTTTCTCTTCCAACCTCAAACCAAGTCAACGAAAAACCTTAAAACACATCATAACACTGTAGGAAAACATATATCCTACCCTTCTATAGAAGTCCGACACCCCGGATTCCATCGGACGACAGGAATTCCGGTGCCGGATTCTAACCGGGTATTACATGTATCTTATTAGACTGATCAGGCTAGTAAGTCCCCCAATCGTATTTAATAGGTTTGGCACACGTGCCCTGATATATGAAAAACTTGTATTTTATTTGTTATCATAAAATAATTAAAATGAAGCTCTTTTTCTTTTAGGCTCTCATAACAATTTAAATCCAAAATCTTAAAAGTCTAAAAAAAACACCTTTATATTAAATCCATAAGTATAAATCTTCCTTTTAATTATCCATAAAAATAATCAAATATAAATTTATGAATTTAGCAAATATTATCAATAATTTTGCATAATAAAAATTATATTGTGCACATAGAACAAAAATCATCATTGTTAATAAATTAAGATAATAAAATAATCCACTTTATATATTTATTTTTCTTTAATATCAATTCAAAGTTAATTATGTTGAAGCTTTAAGTCTATTTTATATATAAATGTATTAATTTGAGTTTACTTGAAACATTATATTTTCTTCGTTTTCTGAAAATAATTTTTCTTTAATTTTTTTATTCATTTTAAATTATAGCTTTTTTAAAATAATAATTTGTGCATAACTTGCTCATGTGCTCATATTTAATATGTATTGAAAAATAAAATAATTTATTTCAAATAATAATTTAATGTTTCATTCTATTTCCAGTTTTTCTTTTAAATTGTCCTGACAGCAAAATACTTCTATTTTTTAAAATTAAAAAAAAAAAATGATCTCATTTTATAATATTAATTCTTATACTACTATTTTTACATTCTATTATTTTATAATCTTTTAAGAGATTAATACTAATAATTGACTAAAAATAAACACACAGCATTAATAGATATAAAATTTTAATTTTAATTTTTTTTTAATTTTCTAAAATGCAGAGCAGTAAACGAATCAAGCTATTCGTGAGCTATTCGAGACTCGACTCGATAAAAACTCGATCAGACTCGATTCAATTTCTAAACGAACCGAGTTCGAACTTAATTTTTATGCTCGTTTATTAAATGAACCAAATTTGAGCTCCGTAGCATTCGGCTCGTTAAGATTCGTGAGCTGACTCATTAAGGTTCGTGAGCTGATTCGTTAAGGTTCGTGAGCTGACTCGTTAAGAGACTCGTGAACGGACTCGTTAAGAGACTTGTGAACAGGCTCGTTAAGAGGCTCGTGAACGGACTCGTTAAAAAGCTTGTAAACAGACACATTAAGAGACTCGTGAATAGACTCCTTAAAATACTTGTGAACAGACTCGTTAAGATACTCGTCGAGCAGATTCATTAAGATGCTCATCAAGCATGTTCGTTAAAAAACTCGACTCGATTCCATTACACCTCTTGCCACTTAATCTATTTACCATATATATTGTTAATTTTTATATTTCTATCTCTTAATTATATAACTATATTATTAATTTATATATTTATTTTTCACTGTATAAAGACTCTTTTTAAACTATTAAATATTTTAATAAACTATTGTTATTATTATTACTTTCATATATTTATATATTTATATATGTATTTGTATGATTATTTTTCTATTTAATATTATTCACTTAATTTTATATAATTTAAATATAAATCAATATAATTCTATTTATAAAATTTGAGTATAATGTATATATATAATTATATAATTTAAATTGATTATACTTATATTAATATATGTTTTATGTAATATTTTATATTTATATTATATGTATAGTATTTTTTATATAATAAAATAATTTAATATAAATTATATATTTAAATAAAAATGAAGAATGATATATGAATAATGATATATGAATAATGAAATGATAACGTATGAATACTTAATAATAATATATTAATAAATTTTATATAAAAATATCTATTGATATTACTAATAAAATTATACTGATTTAATTAAAACTATATAATTTTAAAAAATTATGTAATTTGAAAAAAAAAATCTCTAAATTTATATATTTATTATATATTTCAATTAATTTTTCATGTAATATAAATATTTAAATAAATAATTATTAAATTTAGTATTATATAATTAATATTATATTAAATATATTTTATATAATTAATTAAAATTTTATAATTAGTGTTTGAATAATAAATATTATTTGATGTTATAAATAAATAAATAAATATTTAAATATTAAAATCTAAATAATAAAAAAATAAAATATTAAAATATTAAAATTTAAATAATAAAAAAGAAAAAATTTAATCTGTTGTGGAGGGGAACAGAATCCGAAATTTTTAAAAAATCACTTTTTATTAACCACTAGATCACAAACCTACTTTCGTAAAATCATTCCAAAGGTTATTAAAATAATATTTTCTATCCCAAATCAAAATTTTATAGAGATGGATGGATAAAACTCCTTTATAAATAAAAATTTCATTTTCTATTATATTTTAAATTAAGAAATTGATTATATTAAACTTTAATTAAATTATATTTAATTTTATTAAATTCTCTTTTAATCTTTTAGTTTAAAATTTTAATATTTAAAATTTTAAATTAATTAAGTTTTATTAACGAGTTTTTTAATCGAACTTTCGAGTTCAAACTTAAATTAGGTTCATTATTAATTTAAATGAACTTTTTAATTGAGTTTTCGAACTCGAGTTTCAATTAAGCTCGTTATTAGTTTAAACAAATTTTTCACGAGTCGAGTTTGAATCAAATTCGATTATAGTATTTAATTTTTGAGTTGAGTTCGAACTCAATATTAGAGCTCGAGTTGAGCTCGAGCTTATAAATTTTTTTAATAAATAAGTCTGAACTTTACAAAACTCAGCTCGATTCGATTCGATTACACCCCTACTAAAATGACAAATAAATGAGAAAAAAAAAATCTAAGACAGAAACTAAAATGGGATTGCGGTAGTAGTAGTATTTACAAAAATAAAAAATATATATATATATATCAAAACTTTTTCTTTTTATCTGCAATTAATGTATTGTATGGCTGTCCAAAAAAAAACAATAAGATTTATAAAAGAGAGACTAACTCTAGAGAAGCAGCGAATGCCCAGTCAAATGATTTAGCTACTATGTTAGTAACTTTATTATCCTGTTAATACACAAATTCAAATAAGAGACTAGGCAGTTGAGATTGAAGGGATGTGATGACAGGAATATTAGCCACAATATCTGAAGGAGGTAAAAAATCAGGTTCAGTCAATGCTAAAAAAAGAATTTTTGTATCCATAAAATAAATAAGTGATTGTGAGCCTCTAGCAAAAACTAATAAAAAAGTCTCAAGTATTTCATGAGTTTTCATTACCAAAGAAAAATAAATCCAAATATGTTTAATCGCCCCATCCAATAAAGTACCAGAAGTATCACGAACCACCATGTCAACACTAGGAGGAGAAAACTGATCCTTTTATACTACATCAGTATTAAATTTTAAAGTCCCATGAGGAGGAGGTAACCAAACCTCCTGTCTAAGTAAGCATTGAGAAGTGCAAGATGGACGAGTAGCAAAAACACCATATTGCTGAAGTTTCAAGCTGCTTAGAGTAATGCGAGATGAAGTGGCAAAAGGATTTGGAGGAATAAAGTCAAATACTCCTTTATTGCGTGCCTTCCATATATTCCAAAGAGTATGAGAAATAAACTGCAAGATAGATGTACAGTCTAGTTCATTCCAAATATAGTTCCAAAGAGTCTCCCACCATACTGGAAAGCTCAAAAATCCTATAATATCGGGCTTATAACAACAAGAACTAATAAACCAAGTGGCGCTAGCATGGAGACGGAGAAAAATAGTATGCTCCAGTATTTCTACTTGCAGAGCAAAGGGGATATATGGGAGAAACTTTAAGTCTACGCAACTATAATTGGAGAGGCTCATGCTTTGTTGGAGGGTGTTAAGTTCATATTGAATGCTAGTTTCTAATTCATTCAATATGAAATATATTAATTTTGTGGTATTATATAATGTTGTTCAATATTTTCACCCTCCTCTAATGTTGGATATTAGTGCATTGATAGCAGCTGCTTTTGAGAGATGCCAATCACGCATCAATGGGATATGAGATGAAAAATGATACTTAGCTTAGAAACTACTAAATAACTTGGGTTAACCATTTTGAGTCAAGTAGAAAATGGGTCCAAAAGTTATTTGGATCAATTTAGGTTAAGTTGTTGCAATGGGTATCATAGTCACCATAGATCATAAAAATTATACGGAGCTAATGTGTAACGACCCAGAAACGAGACTGCTACCGGCGCTAGAGTTCAGATTGAGTTAAGGTCGCCAGAGCCCGTAGCAAGCCTACTATACTTCCTATTACACCTGATAAATCTCATACATGATCACAAAAAAAAAAACATAATTATTACATGAACCAAGATTTGACCTATGCATGCATCATAACTGAAAATATAAAACCATACTAAAGCCCTCATCAAATGCTCCAGTATGGTCAACATAACATGCCTCAAGCTCAATTCAAACATAAACTCATACTTAAAACTTTTACATAAAGGATCATGAAAACAAGGATTACAAGAACATACACTAGGGCAAAGTTCAATTCTAATCCATAAAACAATACATGTCTACAACTATACTATTATAATAGACTATACCAGCAAATCAGCCAACTTTCAGAGCTAACTTTGATCCTACAAACCTAGGGTTAGGGGAAAGGGGATAAGCTACAAGAGCCTAGTGAGCAGAACATAAAGATAGTTTAATAAAATATATGGTTGTATAAATGCGTCACAATACAAACAATTCACATCAAGATGGACTTGTCACCATTAGCCCTCAACAAATTTTAATAATGTCCAGCCCACAACGGGTGCTCCTCAGGACTTCCTCTTAAACATATCATAACAATGAGAAGAGCAGCCTGATTACCACACCAAATTTTTGTAGGTTATGCAACATCCAAACCAACTTCTTTCAGCAGATAATTTATCCACAAAATCTCATAAGTAGATTAAGCCTGGCCCTGTATTTTGACTCGCCACTGGATCTGGATACCACATTTTACTTTTCTTACTTTTTCAAGACGCTAGGTTTCCTCCAACAATGACACAGTAGCCTATAATTGACCTTCTATCACTTTTGGATCCTGCCCAAAGAGCATTTGAAAAACACTCAACAGTAATATGCCCATGATCACTGTAGAGTATACTGAGTCCAGAGGTCCCTTTTAGATAATGTAAAATTTATTTTAGAGTGGTCCAATGTTTCACCTTAGGAGCAGACATGAACTAACTTACAACGCTTACTGCAAAAGCAATATCTGTCTGAGTTATCACCATAAGGTAGTTTAGCTTTTCAACCAACCTCCTGTACCTCTCTAGATTAACATAAGGGTCTCCATCATCCTTTGTGAAATATATATTAGGAATCATTGATGTGCTACAGGGTTTAGCTCCCAACTTTCCAGTTTCTGCAAGTAAGTCAAGGATATATGATGTAAGCACAATCAACAACACTAAAAATGATGAGCTAGTATTATCTCAATGACAAATTACAAGGTTAAGATCCAAGAATTTGAAGGAAATACTTCAAGAATTCATGAAGGGATATGTTGAAACTTCGCAAGTTCATTTTAAAGTTAAAAAATAATCTGGCCATTCCAAGTCAATTAGGTCGAATGTATCCTTATTAACGATTCAAATTTTGTATTTGCATCAACAGACTCCTGATTACTAATTCAGTAATGAGTTTTTATCTACTAGTGGGTAGTGGCATAGATCATAGGTCTATGCATAGTAATGGGTAGTGACAAAGATCATGGGTCTTATGATGTTGTCACCATGTTCTATTTTATTATTTAGTTAGTATAGGTTTTACTTATTTTCTTTTTCTAATTGGGCTAGGCTAACCTAGGATATATAAAGCATCTTTTTTTCCATATTGTGGACATATTATCAATAGTTCAATACAATTGCTTTGTGCAATTCTTCTTTGAGAGCTTAAGAAAGATCTTTGTTCTTGTCATTGCATTACGAATAAGGTTTGATACTAATTTGTATGATTTTTATTCTTGCTGCTCTTAAAATTAATAAGTTATAAGTATCGTTAATTGTATGTTAATTAAGGGTGCTTTAGATTAAGAAATTATTTTCTGAACTAAATTCTTTTTACTAGGGTATGTGTCGTTTCAATCTCTAATAGGCTGAGGTTTCGTATAAATTGGTATCAGAGTATGGTTTAATGATAATTTCTTAACTATTCTTTGTGTCTTTATTTTTAAATTTTTTATTCATTGTTGGCCGAATATATCACATTGATTATCTGGTGTAATTTTTTCAATTTTTCATGATCTTTCCGTTTAGGATATCTATTAAAGTGGAATTCCTAGTTTAGTTGTTCAAATCAATTTTTACCCTAAATTCTTATTTAGGCTAAACTACTATTTTTAATGATTTGGTTTGTGATTTCTACCCTAACTTGTATGTTTCTATTCTAGTTTTTTTAGAATAGTATTTCTAGTGTTTGACTTATATCCATATAAAAAAAAACAAAAGAAGAAAAATAAGAAAAAATTTTGTGCAACTTTGGGTCAATTGTTGAAATTTCATTCTAATATTGATACCTACTAATATAAATCATATTTCATATGCCTTGAATATATTTCTGGGCTTAAGATTCAAATACATATTTGGGATAGGTTTAGGGCCAATTTGGATAGTTTTTTCACAAAACGGTTGTATTTAATAATTGTTGTTTAAGTGTCCATTTTATTTGCTTGCTTTGAATTATTTTTGTTGAGTCAATATTAATATCAGTTAACCTAAGATCGCATACTTAGGAAAAATTTCGTATTAAGCACTTTTATCTAGTCAACTTTGATTCTTAATTTGTCAATTTGGTGTCTTTCTGCCTGTTGGTTCCTTACACTTAGTTTGACAAATTGCACATTATTGGACGTCTAATTACACTTAGTACATGAAATTTTACTTTTGTGTGTTAAATCAATCTGTTTGTTCATTTTGATCAGTTTGCATCTAGTATTATTTTTTTATCTTTTCTTGTTTGGTCTTTCTTTGCTTTTCTTGTTATTTGAATCATCCAATCTTAGCTTATTGATTTTTCTAAAGTGCAATTTTGAGATACCAAGTGAGTACTTGAAAGTTAAACACGTGAGTTGTGAGAATTGTAAATTTTTTTACAATGTCTGGGTATAATACTGATGATACTTCTGACCCTATGCCTGATCTAAAAGTTATGTCTAATGCTTTCATATATAGCTTTGAGAAGTTAAATTTGAGAATGGATAACCTTGAGGCCAACCTTAGATCTTCAAAGGGAAAGCCCAATTAGGGGGATAATGATATACACAATCCATACTATGAAAAGAAAAATGAGGTGCAATCAGCTCCTTTTGAGCCAGAAGGTTTAATGATCATGTACCCCATGTAAATAATAATATGAACTCCATAAAGATGAAAATTCCAAGTTTCAATGGTAAGGCTGATATTAATGTCTATTTAGAATGGGAGGGTAAAGTGGAGATGGTTTTCAACTGTCAAAACTATTCTGACGATAAAAAGGTAAAACTTGCTGCCCTTGAGTTTTTCAGATTATGCACTAATATGGTGGGATGAGCTTGTAAAATCTATGAGAAGGAATACAGAGTTATCCATTGCTACTTGAGAAGAGATGAAGCGGATCATGAGGAAGAAATATATGCCTACTTATTAACATAGAGATCTCCATCATCAGTTGCAAAGACTAACCTAGAGATCAAAATTAGTTGATGAGTAGCATAAGGAGATAGAGTTGCTCTTGATAAAAAAAAACATAGTGGAGGAAAAAGACCAGACTATGGCTCATTTTTTGGATGGTCTAAACAAGGAGATTGCTGACGTGATTGATTTGCAACCATATGTTGATTTGAAAGACTTGGTGAACATTGCCATTAAGGTGGAAAGACAAAGAGGCCGAAGTAAATGGGGGAGTAACTGGGCTACTCAAAACTACAAAAACAAATAGGGTTTCAAATGGAACACCAAGGTTGATCCTAGAAGGTTTGAAAAGTCTTCAACTCAAAAAGATACGTTACCTTCCAAAGAAACATCTAACTCTCATAGTAAAAATGAACCAGCCCCTAAATCTAATAGGATTAGAGATATTCAGTGTTTTAAATGTAAAGGACGTGGGCATTATGGCAATGAGTGTGTTAATAAACGTGCCATGATAGTGAGGGAAGATGAGATAGTCTTTGAAACTGATTCTGATGAAATACCAAATTTAGAAGATTATTCTGATGTAGAAATAGAAAAGTATCATGTTCAAAGAGAGTCTTTAGTGATATTGTGTACTTTAAATGTTTCTGTTAAAGATGAAGGGCTTGAACAGTGTGAAAATATCTTTTACACTTGTTTGATAGGTAGTAAAGTCTGTTGCATGATAATAGATTTGGGTAGTCAAGTTAATTGTGTTAGTACTATTTTAGTTGATAAATTAGGACTAGAAACTATTAAACACCCTAATCATTATAGACTTCAGTGGTTGAATGATAGTGATAAGGCAAAGGTAACCAAGTAATGTAAAGTGCCATTTTTTATTGCTAAGTATGTTGATGAGGTTACTTGTGATATTGTAGCCATACAGGTTGGCCATATTTTTGTAGGTAGACCATGGCAATTTAATAGACGTTTAATTCATGATGGGTATAATAATAGGTTTTCTTTTACTTTTCTTGGTTTAAAATATATACTTGTACCATTATCTCCAAAAGATGTAATGGAGATCAAGTAAAATTATAACAATATGCTAAATTGGGTAAGGGAAGTGAGATAAGTAAGAAAATGAGGGAAAAGGGCCAATAGTAAAAAGGAGGTTTTAAATGACCCAAAGGAGAGTGACTGCACGGTTAAGGGTAAAAATGAGATATGTGCAGGAGAGAAAACGTTAGTGAGCGTGGAGGTAAAAGGAGAGCTGAGTGAGAAGAGTGGAAATTTCAGCAAGCCTTTCTTTTATTGCAAAGAGAGAGAGTTGAAGAAAGCATACTTAGGGAAGAGAGCTTTGATTATATTGCATTTTCGTTCTAATTTTATGATTGAGACTAACTGTACTAATGAATTGCCTAGTTCTTTTTCTAGGTTGTAACAGGATTTTGCTGATGTATTTCCTGAGAAGGTTCTATTTGGGTTGCCGCCCATTAGGGGAATAGAATATCAGATCGATTTTGTTCCTCTAGCTTAGATTTCAAACCGTCTAGCTTACCGAAGTAATCCTCAGGAGACGAAGGAATTGCAAAGGTAAATTGATGAGTTGCTGGCTAAGGGACATATCAGAGAGAGCCTCAGTCTATGTGCAGTACCTGTTTTGCTATTTTTAAAGAAAGATGAAACAATAGCATGTGTGTTGATTGTTGTCCGATCAATAAAATTACTATAAAGTATCACCATCCTATTTCTAGATTATGTGATATGCTTGAAAAATTATGTGGTGTTGTTTTCTTTACCAAAATTGATTTGAAAAGTGGTTATCATCAAATTAGGATGAAGTTAGGAGATTAGTGGAAAACTGCCTTTAAGACTGAATATGATTTATATGAATGGTTAGTGATGCCTTTTGGCTTAACTAATGCACTTAGTACATTTATGAGATTAATGAACTATGTTTTGCATGATTACCTAGGTAAGTTTGTGGTTGTGTATTTTGATATATTTATTTATAACCGAAACTTGGATGATCATATTAGGCATGTTGCACTTGTTCTACAGAAGTTGCATGAACATGAATTGTATGTTAATCTTAAGAAATGCACATTTTGTACTAATAGTGTCATATTCCTAGGATTTGTTGTTAGTTTACGTGAAGTTGAGGTAGATACTAAAAAGGTTAAGGCTATCCAAGAATGACCTATACCTAAGAATCCTAGTGAGGTGAGATCCTCTCATAGATTAGCAAGCTTCTATAGGAGGTTTATTAGAGATTTTAGCACTATTACTGCACCTCTAAATGATATCATTAAAAAGGTTGTTGGGTTTAAATGGGATAAAGAACAGGAACTTGTATTTAACACATTAAAAGAAAAAATTACTATTGCTCCTGTTTTAAGGTTACCTGATTTTTCTAAAACCTTTGAAATCGAATATGATGCTTTTGGGATTGGTATTGGTGTTATTCTTATGTAGGAAGGTCGACCCATAGCATATTTCAGTGAGAAGCTAGGTGATGCATATTTGAACTATTTCACCTATGACAAAGAGTTCTACACACTGAATAAGACTCTTGAAGTTTGGGAACACTACTTGTTGCCTAATGAGTTCGTGATTCATATCGACCATCAGTCTCTCAAACACTTGTAGGGGCAAGGTAAGTTGAACAAGCGGCATGCTAAGTGGGTTGAGTATCTCGAAATCTTTCCTTATGTGATTAAATACAATTAAGGTGAGGAGAAAGTGGTTGCTGATACATTATCTAAATGTTATGCATTGATTTCCATGCTTATTTTTAAGTTATTAGGGTTTGAGCATTTGAAAGATATGTATGAGAAGATACTGATTTTTCTGATATATTTAAGGCATGTGAACACAGAGCGTTTAACAAGTTTCCTTTGTATGATGGATTTCTTTTTATGGGGAAATTGTTAGGAAACCCAGAGATTTACTACAATCCAAACACGCAGCGAAAAAATTAAAAAAATCTCTATTTTCCTTTTTGGGATCTGTGTGCTTCATTTATTTCGAAGAGAATGATACGAGACTAACCTGTTAGACTCGACGAGAAGATACTATTGCGGACTGATGGTGCTACTTTTTCAACAAACACCCTCTATGATATCCACACGAACATCTTCTATTTTACTAGAGTGCTAGCTCTCTCAAGATGGATAAAATATGTGCTCCCGATCTGCAACTCAAAATGAATTCTCAAAAACAACCTCGCTTCCACTTTGCAGAAGCGGTTTTTATTCGTTTTTAGTCTTTTGTTTTCCCACAACTCTTTTCGTGAAAGAGTTGTGTTTATAACCCACTATCACGATCTCGCAGATACTCAAATATCTTATGTGATAGAGTTGTGTTCATAACCAACTATCACAATCTCACAGATACTCAAATATCTTATGTGATAGAGTCCTTTATCTGTAACAGTTACAGATAGAAGGCAGATCCTTTTAAATATTATTATCTTATAATAATAAATAATTAATAATAATAATAATAACACTTTATTATCATTAATTATATTACTGGACTTTGGACTTTTAGCCCATTAATATGACATAGCACATCAACAATGTTCTTTTGTGTGTGACCTAATGGCTCACATTAATTGGCAATAGGCCCGGTCCCATAAAGTCCATAAATCATAAGCGGCCTGTAGTAAGACATTATGACTATCCAATTAATATGAGGATCGATAGTCCGATAAAGCCTAATAAATAGGACATGTATTAATCCCTTTGTCACACGATATCTAGTTTGAACATAAGTCATGATCAATGTTAAACTTATAATGTTCAAATTTATGATTTCTCGATCTCTAAGTAGACTGATAAATTCAAATGATATTGATCACACTATCAATTCATTTGAGCACGGCCATGCATTTCTCAGTCTCACTTATCGAGGGGCCCAGAAAATATATATCTCAAAGAGAGGGATAAATTCTATCTTGATTGTTCAATATCCTCTACATAATTTCTGTTATGCTCAATCATAACCTTTATGATTGTCCGATTAAAGACAATATTTGGTTATGTCAAAACATAATAGTCCTTATGTTGGAAACTTTGACAATCTCAAGTCAAAGGATTTAGACATAACTACTTTGAGATTCACTTATGACAATAACCCATGTAGTGATTTCAGTGCGGGTCCATCCAATACTTTGTTCTCTAACAAGTATCTATGATTATTGAATTATATCAACATATACATAATCATCTCATGATTATCAATCAATAACCATACTAGTTATATTTTATTATTATCAACATAATAATAAGTAACCAGGGATGTTAATCATTATTATGTAACATGTAAACAAATAATAATGATAGTAAAAATCTCTTTTATTAATAACCAAAAGGACATACAAAAAAATCCAAGATAATGGCCTAGGGCAAATACACTAACAGAAATAAATATGCATACCCAATTATTTGGTGCGTGAGTTGCTTGTTAGATAATCACATTCAGGAGGGTTAATAAGACATTTTGGTGTGCAAAAGACTTTAGACATATTGAATGAACACTTTTATTGGCCTAATATGCGAAAATATGTAGAGAAAATTTGTGCTCAATACTTTTTATTTAAACAAGCTAAATCTAAGTCGTTGCCGCATAGATTGTATACTCCTTTGCCTATAACTACTGAACTTTGGACTGATATATCTATAGATTTTGTGATAGGTTTACTTAGGACAAAAGGAGGTAGAGATTCTGTGTTTATTATTGTAGATCGCTTTAGTAAGATGACACATTTTATTCTATGTTATAAAACTGATAATACAACGAACATAGCTTATTTGTTTTTCAGGGAAGTAGTCTGTTTGTATGATATACCTAGAACTATTGTTTTTGATAGAGACCCTAAGTTTCTTAGTCATTTCTGGTGTATTTTGTGGAGGAAATTGAGTACTAAACTTTTATTTTCTACTACTTATCATCCATAAATAGATGGCCAAACTGAAGTTGTTAATAGGACTTTAGGAACTATGCTTCGTGCTATTTTGGGTAGGAACTTGAAAACTTGAAAAAAATTTTTGTCATATGTTGAATTTGCCTATAATCGCGTTGTCCATTCTTCTAGTGGTTATTCACCTTTTGAGATTGTGTATGGTTTTAATCCATTAACTATATTAGATTTAATGCCTTTACCTTTGAATGAGTTGTCTAATTTAGATGGAAAAGCGAAGGCTAAAATGGTTAAATTAATATACATGAAAGCGCATAAGCATATTGAGAAGCGTAACAGGATGTATGAGAAACAAGCTAATAAGGGTCGCAAGAAAGTTCTATTCAGACTACGTGATTGGGTTTGGATTATATGCGAAAGGAGAGGTTTCCTAACCAAAGGAAATCAAAACTCAATGCACGAGAGGATGGACCATATCAAGTGCTGGAACAAATTAATGACAACGCATACATAATTGATCTGTCAGGTGAGTTTGGTGTAAGTGATACCTTTAATATTTCTAATTTGTCTCCTTTTGATTTTGGTACAGATTCGAAAATGAATCACTTTTAAGAGGGAGGGAATGATGTAAGCACAACCAACAACTCCAAAAATAATGAGCTAGCATTGCCTCAAGGACCAATTACAAAGTTGAGATCTAATAGGTTGAAGGAAGCACTTTGAAGATTTATGAAGGAATATGTTGAAATTTTGCAAGTTCATTTGAAGTTGAAGAACAATCTAGCCATTCCAAATCAATTAGGTAGAATGTGTCATTATTAACGATTCAAATTTTGTATTTGTATCAATATATTCCTCATCACTAATTCAGTAGTGGGTAGTTATCCAATAGTAGGTAGTGGCATAGATCATGGGTCTATGCATAATAGTGGGTTGTGGCAAAAATCATGGGTCTTATGATGTTGTCACCATGTTCTATTTAGTTATTTAGTTAGTATAAGTTTTACTTATTTTCTTTTCCTAATTAGGCTAGATTGCCATAGGATATATAAAGCATCTCTTTTTTCCCCATTGTGGACAGATTATCAATTATTCAATACAATTATTTTATGCGATTCTTATTTGAGAGCTTAAAAAAGATCTTGGTTTTTGACATTTCATCACGAATAAGATTCGATAATAACTTGTATGGTTTTTATTCTTGCTGCTCTTAAAATCAATCAGTTATTTGTGTTTTTAATTGCATGTTAATTAAGGGTGCTTTAGATTGGGGAATTATTTTCTGAACTAAGTTATTTTTACTAAGGTATGTGTTGTTTCAATCTCTAATAGGCTGGGGTTCCGCATCAATATACTTCCTTTGAGAAAAGAAAATTTTCTTTTTTACTCTCTAAGACTTTTACCGCCAAGAAATATTTAAGCTAACCCAAGTCCTTGGTATAAAAACTCGTATACAAAAAGGCTTTGAGAGAAGATATGCACTATCGTTCCCCATAATTACTATGTCATCAACATAAACAATAAGGAGAATAATACCAGTATCTGAATTTTTATAGAATACTAAGTGGTCACACTTGATTTTTTTCAACCCAAATCTCGAAAGAAAAGTGAGACCATTTGTAATAAATCCTTTGACTTGTCAACCCACAAACCATCATTATTTTTTAACCCAAGGGTTCGCTTCTTTGAACCATTAATAATGGCACTGGCATGAAAAAATGACTTATTATGATCTCAGTGATCCACTACTGCTTGGACTTTTGGAATCACAACATTTCTTCTTGGTCATAAACTAATTCTAACTATTTTTGTAACTTGGCCCTCTAAATTCAGCAACCTAGGATGAAAGGATGACTCAAAGTCTTTTGAATAACTTGTAAATGAGCGAGCAGACATCTCTTCGGTTTAAAAATTTTACCAAACACATCATAGTTCCATTTTTGCAAATGGTGCTTTAATGTGGAAAGAGTAGACGGCAACATATCATCCAAAGTCCAATTTTCACGAACTACATGAAAGAAAGAAGGATGAGAGAACCATGATGCTTAAAAATGGAAGGACAAACGAGAAGCTTTAGAGGGACTCCTACCCAAAGTCAAAAGGAGAGGACAATGATTAGAAAAAAGATGTTCTAAAAGTGTTAGTACTATAAGAGGAAACATAATCCGCCAACGTTGATTACATAAAACATGATCCGGACGAGCTACTTTACTAGTGGCTTCACTACATCCTCACCACCATGTAAACTGAGAACTAGAGGTCCATATCAAGCAGGCCCATATCATTAATCCACAATTGAAATTGAGCACAGTGGCCAGCAGTGGAAGAGCTAATTCTTGTAGTTTTAGTCAACGCAGCAAAAGTGTTAAAATCCCCAGCTAACATCCATGTTCTATCACACCCATATGGAACATGAGACAAAGCTCGTAATTGTTCATAAGGACTACCGTACATAGTCGTGAAAAACCACTCCCCACCATCCTAATTTGCACAAGGCAATAAAGAAATTGAGAATGTGAATGAACCACCTATATAGACACACAGCTAAATTGCCAAAACATCCAAATGCCACCACTAAAACCCACTGCCTCGATCCGAGACCAAACATTGAAACCCATACCCATCGAGAGAACATCAGCTCATTGCCCACTAACCTTAGTCTCAACCAGCACCAAAACATGGGTTTATAGCACTTACAGAGATCTTGGAGAGCACACAAACTTCTTACTGGCTGCTCCTTGAATATTCCAAACAATAATAGACATTAAAAAAGGATAGCAGAATGTGAAAAGAAAACAAGAATCACAACGATAAAAATAAATTGATAGCATGTCAATAACATCATTGTTGAGGACCATATACGATCTCCTCGGCATTCACTTCACTCATAGAAGTGTCTGTATCCATCACTGGAACCGAGTGACATGAATCAAGAAGCATATCACTCTGTCCACTACCCTTCCATATAAGTAATGGATTTTCCTCACATTGAACCATCTCATCACTTACAACTCTAGAATCACGAGTACCTACTCCGACCCTTCCCATGACCATAGTATGCGCTCCAACAACCCCCACCTGGCAAACCCATGACACCGAAACGAGTACAAGTGATCATGTTTCATCCTTCCCAGGAGTACCCACTGCACTCGATTTAACTAGTGTGGGCATTTTGTTAATAGCATGATTTTGTAAACAGTCTCGCTCGACAGGGATATGTTTGGTTTGAAAGGAGCTGTGTGAGTGTATTGGGAGAGGTACATTCTGCATAGACAGGAGGATAACTCGCTTAGGTGAACGAACCTCTTTGCCAATAAAAGTCTGCCCATGCAAATCCTTATTCCCCTCTTCCTCATGCAACATACCCTCAGTTGTCAAAGTATCAAGCATAGAAAACTGTGTCCCAGAAGGTTTATCCAGAATAGGACCACTATTCAAAACACCAGTTTTATCCTAACTCAAATCAGGAAGTTTCATGCTCGTAGAAACCATCTTCCCACAAAACTTGCCAAGACGTCTTATCGATTTCTTTGCTATCATCTAGGGACCATACCGATCTACGACCTCCAGCTGGAAAACTATCGAATCCCTGTACATTGCTGTAGCAAGATCTTCCTGATGCTTATTCCCAACATTGCAATTCATGTCCTCCACACCTTCTGAATCACATTTATTAGCCATTGTAGAATGTCTAAATCTTGGTCATAAACCTCTGTTCGATGTCCATAACACCTGCACTTAATACAAATCTTGTGTATACCCTCATATTCTATCCTAAGAATCTTGCGACGCAGATGGAATTTTGATAAAAGAGGAGCGTTCATATCAATCTCCACACATAAGTGAGCATATTTACCTCTACTAGCACCAATCATGGCATCATCAATATGTACCAATTGATCAATGTTGTTATCAATCTGCTCTAGGAAGCTACATGCATAGTACTCAATTGGTAGATTTAGAATATGCACCCAGACCATAGCCCTATCAATAACTGTCATCTTAGGGTCAAAGTTAGAGCGCCATTAACGGACTCTAAGGTAGTGATCAGTAACCATCCACGAGCCACCTAAGAGAACATGATTATACTCATCTAAATTCGTGAACTTGACCATAAAGAAACCGTTTATTAAATCAATAATCATCACAGCAGATTGAGAGCCCATTATTGCTTCAATCTGCGATAAAGGTAGTTAAAACCAACCGACCTAAAACTTTAACAATGAGTGTATATCGCTTGGGGTCTCGCAACACCCTTTTTTCCTCTAGAGAGATACAGATTGTGGGACACTTTGAATCATCCTTATTGTCCCTTGAGGCAACCCACGAGGGGTGAATTGGGTTTATAAAAAATATTTAAAAGGTAAAAACACAAATTAAAAAGGAATAAGAAAGGGAAAGAATAATCAATACAATGATTTATAGAGGTTCAGCTATCTCAAACTTACGTCCTTTCCTTAAGGCCCTCCTTGAGAGTTCAACTCCACTATCAAATCTTCTTTAGATGAAGATTAAAACCCTTTACAATTCTAGAGCAAAACCCTTGCTCTTTACAATTCTCTTTTTCTCAAAATAGCAATCCTTTGCTCAAAATCACACCCACTATAATAAATTCAATCAACAACCTTTACTCAATCTTTAAACACAAACCAATTACAACTCAAGGAAAACTTTCAAGAAATTAATGCTATGACTAAAGGTTTTGAGAGAGAGTGAGTGAAAAAGGCTTTAATCTTAATAATTGTATGCTTAGATAGTTGTTGTAACTTCTTCCAGATCAAAAACATATTATATTTATATTTCTGACATAAATATGGCCGTTGGGGATGCATAAATGCAATTAGAGCCGTTTGTGTATAGAAATAACCATTATATCGTGTTCAGAAAAACTTAGGTTTGGCGGCCTAAGGTTAAAGTCCAACGGCCGAATTTTTAAAGGTGAAAAACAACTTCTTGAAAATAGACTTTTGGCGGCCTAAATTCCATGTTAGGCGGCTAAATGTTTTGGACTTTTGCCTATGTCCCTTCTCTTTCGAAAGCCAAAAGTTTCACTTTAAGGGGCATATTGAAAACAGATTTTCGGCAGCCTAAAGTCCATGTTCGGCGGCCGAACATTTTGGACTTTTGCCTCTGTTCCTTCTCTTTTGAAAACTGAAAGTTTTACTTTAAGGGGCATATATTGAAAACAGACTTTCGACGGTCTAAAATCCATGTTCGGCGGCCGAACATTTGAGATTTTTGTCTCTGTCCTTCACTTTCGGAAACCGAATATTTGACTTTAGGGGGCACAAAAATATTTTAATCGTAGCTTAAGTTATGAAACTTCATTTTTCAATCCATTTAAATTTCTGCAACCTATATTTTGAGATCTTTTATTTTGATAAAAAAATAATTTCAAAATCACTCATTTTAGAAAATTTCATTTTAGTCCCTCAAAGTCAGTTACTTAAAACTTGGCCATATTTATAAGTTTTTAGGATTAAAAGAAAACTCGAGTGATCACAATTAATTAATTGAAATTGACAATGCATAAAGTAAAAATTACATTTTAATCCTTTTCTTGTAGTAAGCTTCCAAATTTGACACTTTTCATTCTTGAAACTGAAGCGATTTCATTCTTGAAACTGAAGCGATTTCATTTATTTTAATAAGAGACCTACAAGCTCACACAAATACTTTTGAAAATAATTAGTAATACACCAATTATTTATTAGTTATCAAAATAAAGATTAGAACACTTAAGTCCAACAATCCTTATATTTATCAAGCTTCACATTAGAGTCGTCATTCGAGTCAACATCAAAGGAAGCAATCCCAAAAGTTAAAGGAACCCCACCAGCTGAGACACCCATCATTGCATCCCTAAAAGCGGAATTTTTTTTTTCTTACTCTTAGAATCATCACCCACAGAAGAGCATTCAGCCAACTCACCAAGGAGAACATCACTCCCTTGACTTTCTTAGAACTTCCACGAAGTTGATCTTGCTTTTTAGAAGACGATGGGACAGAGAAAAACTATTATTAATGTGCTTCAAAATTTAACTCATTCCTAAAATATCAATCTTTCAACAACATTTTAATAGCAAAACTTTATTTAAAAGGTGTTTTATCAGTAGAAAATATACAAGTTGTCTAATTTAAGATGATTGTTGAAAGTTATGTCTTTTCAGCCAATTTTATAATGTAATTTTATTCTAAGTGAAAAAAAAAAAAAAAGTTGCAAGCAAAACGCTAGGTCACTAACAATAAACATGACCAAGAAAAGAGAAGTGGTAAAGAAAATCTGTCGTAGTCACATGCATTAGTCAATTATGATTATGTAATAATTATAACTAAAATCAAAGTTGATGGAGGCCTTGGGAACATGGACGTGGTTTGACTCTTGTTAATTTGTACATATGTGGAAATTAATGATGGTTTTTTTTTTTTTTTAGTTAAGTAATTGAGTGGCTCGAAGCATTTGCATGAAGAACTGTGTCTCGGATACTATGCTTGCTTTGCTTGTTTTTGACTTTTGAAACGTCTCTTAGACCTCCATATTGCAAATCATTGCCATTTCAAAATTTATAGAAATTTGGGAGTTTGAGAAACATCAACCTCATCTAATTTTCATGCTCGTCTCTCCAAAGATTTTTGTCTATAATCTACTCTCTCTCATTTTATTTATATTTGTTATTTTTTAGTTTCCTTACGGCTTATAATAATACCTCAAAATCTTAAGCTTTTTAATTTGAATAAAACATATATATAATTATTTATTATTTTTTAAAAAATTAAAAGTATGCACTCACATATTTAATCTGATTATAAGTGTATCTGATAAATCTCAGAAATCTCAGGTTCTGCTTTCTCAATTTTCAATTCTCATTTTTTTTAAAAAAAAAATTAAAAATATCAATTTATTTTTATAATTTTAGCCTTATATCTATTAGATACAAATAATTGTTTTTATAATTTCATTAAACATATCTTATCATTTCTTCTTCTAACTATCTCTAAATTATTCCACTTTTTAATGGTAGATTAATGAAAAAATAATTGTAATTTGAGTAATTAGATGAAATTTTTGATAATTTAATCAAATTAATGGATATTTTACTATAACGTAAGTAATTTAATTACTTTCTTAATCGTTACTAAAGTAAATTTTAATGAGAAATAATAATTTATGGAAGGATTATATATTCTTTAATTTTTGAAATTAAATGTTATATTCTTGTTATTTTAATTATAACAAGACAAAAATTCTTCCATTGTTTTTTATTTTTATTTTAATAAATTTAAAATAAGTAACTAAATAATTATATTTATATATATATATTAACTTCAACATAATAAAAATGAAAAAAAACCATATATTTATAAAGAGTGCTTTAGTAATTTCTCAACCAAATAAAAAATTGAATAAAAATTAAAAGGACCACTATATGGAAAAAATAAAACATTTATTTATAGAAATCAAAAGAGATATATATTAATTTTAAGATAAAAAAAATATTAACATATCCTTTTAATTTTGCAATTTACGCTACTGCTGTAACCGAAATGCCGCTTATGCCACAGTCAAATATTGCACAAATACATTCGACCAATCACTACCCATCACTAAATAATCCAAATTTTGATATAATACAAAACGGCAAATCATGGGAAGGTTGTCTCGTCTTCATTCTTTTAATTTTAATTTTAATTTTAATTTTTAATCATTCATACCAGTCAATGCAACCATATCTTGGCTGTGACAGTGAGACCCAATTCACCAATCATTTAAAACAATGTGGTACACAGAAAATAATGTGATTTTCCTAAATCTGTAGTTGGTTGGATACAAGAAATTGAGTCTCCTTTCTTTTCTATATTATTTTCTGTCCAATAAAAAATTGATAATCCCCTGTTATTTTCTTTTCACACTTTGATTTTCCTTCACTCTTCTATTTTCCAGGTTCCCAAACAGAATATTATTGACCCCAGAGAACAGAATAAAACAAGCTGTTGAACATAAGTGTACCTACCAAATTAGCTTAATTCACCATATGCACATAACAAATTTAGAACATCCAACTTCCTTGAGTTTGAGATCCTTTTATTCTCCTAACTTCACTCATCTTCATTTCCATTAATGCCGGTTTCATAATAATGTTAATCTTTATGTACGAATTCGTTAAAATTAAATCACATTAAATTTTTTATTATTTATAAATTTTTTTGTCAATCAATTATCGTACAAAATTTCTAATAATAAACAATGTATGTTGTATTACTATAAGTAATGGATGCCATACTTAATGAATTTATAAAATATGTTTAAAAATTCTCCGAATTCAATTTTCTTTGTCTCTATCTAAACACTAAAGTAATAAAAAATCGTAAAGTTATATATATATTTTGAAAATAGTTGAAGTTTATATTTTTATTGCATTACACAATTGTTCAAATAAAACCCTAAAAATTAGAGAATAAAAGTTAACTTTAGAGAATAACTACAATCTAATCTAAAAGAAAAATGTTTTTCAAATAAAATTGTGTTGAAATTATATTTTTAGAGAATAAAAATATTTTTATTATTTTGTTGATGCATGAATTCAAATAAAAAATTAAACGGTTGAAATTATAAAATTATAATAACAGCAATAATAATTTTTTAAATGAAAAATCAAATTCAATCAACACTAAGTGGAGAATTTAAGCGTCTATGGAACAAATAGTTGCAACTTGAGACAGCCGATATAAGCTGTAAACTGAAAAGATTTGAATTGTAAAAAAAAAAAAAAAAAAAAAAAGACAAGGGTATAGTAGAAGGAGCAAGTTGTCCATATAAGTCTGCTAAATTTGTTGCACCTTGTGGAAGGTAGCATGGGTATACGCACTCTCTTAACTTATTTAATATTTATTATCATATTATTACCTTAAAACTACACCATATTCTATTGTCTGCTCAAAATTATTTTATTTAATTGGACAAAGCCAACCAGAGAAAAGAAACAAACAGGGGCGGCTTCTTTGTTTTCCCAGGCCCAGTTTTTGCATTTTATTTTAACCAATTAAAAACAATAAAACTAATCCAAATTTCAATTTTTAAATAAATATATATATTTGTATTTTGAGGAGATAAAAGTCCACAATCCTTCTCTAATAATTATATTCGCCAAAGGGTTTCAACTTCAAATGTTGAATGATCATCAAAGCAAAATTATTCATTAAAACACAACGTTTTATTACAAATAATCAAGGCCCTTTAAAACTCATAATTAACTCTACCATTAACCATTCGCCCATTCATTTAATGCCACGTTTCAGCCTCAACCAGTGAAGAAAACACAACTTTTCTACATCTCCTTTTAGATGATTTTTTTTTTCGTATACAATTGATAAACTTTTTTTTTTTTTTTTTTTTTTGCTTTCAAATTCAAAAATTATTAGCTTTTTAAATAAAAAATTAAGTTAAAATTCATTAATGTTGATAAACTTTGTTATTTATATATACATGACGCCAAATCCTAGGTAAATCACGTTACTTCTAGCTGTAAAATTGCTGGACGATAAACCTCTGTTTTAGATATCTGTTAACTGTAGTATTTAAAAGATAAAAAGATATATATATGTTTTTTCTGTTTGGAAATAAAAATAACTTTATTTTGATTTCAATTTTTATTTCATTTATATAAACTAAAAAAAATAAAGACAATATTTTTGTTTAAAAAATAATACTGAAACTTAACAGTGTAACTACCACTAGAACTTGAAATGACGAATAAATCCCTTTAAACGTGAAATTACTAAGATTAAGCACCTGTAACCGTTGTTTAACTAGTAATTAACAGGCATTTAATTGCATATTAAAGCATTCTTTTTAATTTTTTAAGCATATAAAAAAAAAAAAGTTTTAATATTCTTAGTCAAATGGAAGGCTGAACCAAACTGTCCGGTCTCACGTGACCTGAACCCCTAATTTCAAGAAGAAAAATCACTTGCCCAGTCAGCTTTGGTCCACTCCCTAATTGGATCAATTGCCACGTGTAGGACTCACACGTGCCCTTTTATGCGGCGCCTCGCTATATTATCTCCATTCTCCATCCCGTCGCCGGAATCTTGTACTCTCTCCTTTTACACTTTACATCATACGGCACGTCGTTTACTTGAAAAAAAAAAACCCAAGAAAACAAAAACCTTCAAAAATAATTATTAAAATATTAATCATATTAAACCGGGTTTAGCTATTACGCCTATTTGGGATCCTATAAAATAGCATCCCAACTGTAGTGTGCCTCTTATCTCTCAGGAGTCCAGTGTCTCTCTTCAACTGAATCCTCTCATTTTCATTTTCAGTTTCCTGGATTTTTGCCCATCTTCTCAAGAAAATACTTTGTGGGTTTTAGGTTTCTAGCTCTCTTTTTAAACCACTGGTTGTAGCTAGTGGCTGAGAAATTAAAGCAGTCTCTCCAACGGTGGTGGTGGTGGTGATTCGAGACATTTATTCCATTATTCCCCTTCTTTTTCCGGTAAAGCAATTGGGTCACAGCCTTCCTTTTCTTTTCTTTTCTTTTAACCTCTGCAACTTTCCTAGAAAATTTCTTACTTTTGCTTTGTATCACTACCAGTCCATCGTTACTCTTTCATTCACTCTCCATATCTCTGTGTCTGCTTTCCATACTGTTGTTTAATCTTTACCCAGTTTGGGTTCCTTCAGAATAGTTAATATTTTCCCATTTCTCTCTTTTTTAGAGCAACTTTCCTTGAAATTTCTCGTCCTTTGAGCATTCAGTCATCGTTTCAAGCTTCTCTTTAACGTTGTCTTCTTTCTCTCTCAACTTTCTTTATATCCTCTGTCTCTCTTTCTTTATTCTCCCTCGTGTCCGGTCTCAAGAAGAATCTCCTCCCTTTTCTTCCCTCTATTTCTCGCTCTCCTCCTCACTCTCCCCACGCTCACTTCACTTTCAATGCGAATCTGAAAGTACCCAAAACCCCAGAAAAGAAAAGAGTGAACAAAAAACCATTGAAATGGATCGAGACAGTCTTATGCCTATGAATTCAATCAAGTTCAGTGAGCACCGAAATCTTACCAAACTTGTAAGGCCATTACCAAATCCGACGCCGGAGATCAAACCACCAAGAGTTGTTAGGATATCAGTAACAGACGCAGATGCCACCGACTCGTCCAGTGACGATGAAGGTGAGGTCTATAGGCGACAGAGAGTGAAGAAATTTGTTAACGAGATTACAATAGAGTCGTGTTCGGGTGAAAGCGATGCTATTTGGAGAAGCAGGTCATCGAGGAGTAGCCGGAGAAAGTGTTTCGCCGGAAAATCGAGCAGTGGGCCGGCGAGTCTGCTGCCTGTGAAGGGTACAACATCGGGAGCAGGGAAGAAGTTCCGAGGTGTGAGACAGAGACCTTGGGGAAAATGGGCGGCTGAGATCAGAGATCCTCTGAGACGTGTACGGTTGTGGCTGGGTACCTACGACACGGCTGAAGAAGCTGCAATGGTTTATGACAACGCGGCTATCCAACTGCGTGGACCCGACGCTCTCACAAATTTTGTTACCCCTCCAGCTAAAAGTTCGGCGCCAACAAAGCCGGAGGTTAGTTCCGGTTACAACTCTGGCGAGGAGTCTCACAACAACAACGCTATCTGCTCTCCAACTTCTGTTCTTAGGTTTCCCTCAACGTCCTCCAACGAAGAAGCCGAATCTCAAGCCGGAATTTCCAGTTCCAGCAAAGAAGCCCGAGAAATCAAAGAAGAGTCGAGCGTATCCGAGAATTTCTCGGAGTTTTCAGGGTATCCTTCGATCGACACTCTGTTTCCCGACGATGTTTTTGACTTCCAGAGTTCCATGCACGACATATTTAACGAAACAAGTATGCAAGACGGATACCTAAAAGACGATTTCGAGGACATGTTTGTGGACTCCACTGCGGATTTTGGATTCGGATTCGGATCCTCCAACTGGAATGTGGAAGACCATTTCCAAGATATTGGGGACTTATTCGGGTCGGATCCTCTCATAGCCATCTGAACGGGCATTGTCGGTTCGGTGGTAAATTTTTGTATGGGCGGGGAGACAAGCATCGGATGTGTTCTTAGTATCACATGTTTGTGGACATGTTTGTGGACTCCACTGCGGATTTTGGATTCGGATTCGGATCCTCCAACTGGAATGTGGAAGACCATTTCCAAGATATTGGGGACTTATTCGGGTCGGATCCTCTCATAGCCATCTGAACGGGCATTGTCGGTTCGGTGGTAAATTTTTGTATGGGCGGGGAGACAAGCATCGGATGTGTTCTTAGTATCACTTTGTTTTTTTTTTTTTGTTTTTTGAAAGCAAAGAATTTGTTTGATGTGCGGAGATAATATTTTAATGAAAAGAAGAAGACCGTCACGGTAACGGTGACGGCAGAGTTTTTGGGTCCAGATTGTTGATTTGATTAATGTATCAAGTGGTGAGAAGGCACGTGTTGGGTGCACGTGAGAAGGTAGAATGTAATTATAGTAATTGAGAGCATGGGACAATGTTACACGTGCAGCGAGCAATTATGCAGGTTAAAAGAAAGAAAATTGTTTGTTTATGTTCTACAAGTTAAGGATTTAACATATACTTTACATAAATTCATTGTATAAACAAACAATAATAAATTTTTTATAAAAATATAAAATTATTTGTAGATAATATAACAAAATATTTATGATAAGTCTAATGTGCATATACTTAAAGATCCAAACATTTTAAATAAAAGGAGCGGATTATTCACATGTTTTAAATTGTTAAAAGCCCATCAAATATTATAAAATTAAAAATAAAATAAAATAATAGAAAAATAACAAAGAATACACTATACCAATAGCCATTCAAAGATGAAATCTAAAAGGGATAAAGGAGGAGAATGAAAAATAATACTGATATAAACCGAGAAAAAATAAAATTTAAGCTCCGTTTGTTTATAAAAAATAATTTTTATAAAAAAATTTTATTAATAAAATAATTTATTATTTAATATTAATTTAAAAATAAATTGTGTTTAAAAACAGAAAAATATAAAAATATTTTTTAAAAAATAAATTTTTCTAAATAAATGGATGGTTAAAGATCCGATAAAATCTTTGTGTCCAAAAATCAAATTAACTTTTATCTATTTACCTCGTAAAATTCATTGTACATTTTAAAAAATATCAAATTATTAAAAAATTAAACTTATTATTATGATGATTTTACATTCTAAAAAATATCAAATTATTAAAAAATGTAAACTTATTATTATGATGATTAATAGATTCCAGACCGTCAGGCATGCCACAATCCAAACTGATGCGATTCAGGCCATTTTAATATAGGTCCATAACGTGTTTTGCATAAGACAAGATTCAGACCAATTAAGGTTTGATTCCACGGCCAAATAAAGGTTTGAAGGAGCTCAGGACAGTTGGGCCTGACTAATCATCAATATTCCTATGAGAATAAAACTCATAATAATAGGGATCGTATTCAAAATGGGCTAAAAAGAATTAAATAGCCCTCTAATAAGAATTAAAATCTCGTACTCACGAACAAATTACCCGCATGAAGGTGGTAAACTGGTAAGGGCGTAGGACGGTGGAAGCACACCTAAAAAAAGGACGGTGGAGGCACACCCGAAGAAATAGAAATAAAAAGAGGGAATGATTAAACAAAGACTAAGCTTACTAAAAACACGCCTAATTCCAAATCCATTTTGGATCTCAATCATCAATTGGCGCTATCTGTGGAAATGAGGGGATCTTAACATCACCGGAGTTTTTATTTAACCACTAAAATTCACATGGCCAACCCTAGACAAAACCACACGGGACTCGCTCAAAATGACCTGAGCTCAACCCTAGAAAGCCTGTTATTCTCATTCTCTAGTTCACCAACCCCATCACCTGCATTACCAAACCACTCACCAAACTTGACCATAGCCACACCTCATACTTCACTATCAGATCAGGAACTCCAAAATATGGCTTTGCAACTTTAAAGCACTGTCAACTAATTAAGCCAAATTTTGCAACAAAGAGGTCTTAATACCCATCGGAGTCGGCTGAGTGCGATGGAAGGGCCTAATAATAGCGAACCCCAACCTACCTTAAACAGGCAAAATCCACAATAAAGCAGCAAGAAGACGGGAGAGGAGGATGAAGAGACAAGAGGAAAAAAAGAACCAGTGGCAAGATCTCAAAATAGAGTAGTAAAGGATCTCATAGAAAATGATGTGGAGGAAAATTTTCATTTGAGCTTTAAGGGGGTCAAAAGGCGAGGAATCGGGAGGAAGTCACCTCTGCAAGGAGAAGAGGCTCAGAAATGATTATGCAGGGGTTGACTAGAAGTTAGAAAAACTAAAAGAGCAGTTGCTACTAGAGCTCGGAGCTAGGGACAACGCTAGTTCAATGTTGCCGACCTCATCACCTTTTACCAAGAGGGTGCAACACGAGACTATACCAAAGAAGTTCATGATGTCGACATTGGCTACATATGATGGAGTAGGAAACCCACAGGATCACATGTTGAATTACAAGACCTTTATGGAATTGCAAATGCATTCTGATACTCTGATGTGCAAAGTCTTCCTCAAGACCTTGACAGGACCAACTCATACGTGGTTTAATAGCCTAAAACCAAAGAGCATGGGGAACTCTATTGATTTAGCCAACATATTTATCAGCAGGTTTATCGCTGGAGTACAGGCCAGAAGGAAGATAAGCTACTTAGAAAAGGTTAAACAAAGGCAGAACAAATCCTTAAGGGAGTACGTGACCAGGTTTAACTCAAAAGCCTTGCACATACCCAAACTAGATGAAGCAAGAGCTGTAGAGGCCATGCAAAGGGGAACAACCTCTCTAGAATTCTTTAGGTCCTTATTTAGAATGCTGCCAAATATCTTATCAGAACTGCTAAAGAGAGCTGAAAAGTACATAAGGCAAGACAATGCCTTGACTACCAATCAATTTGCATGAGAGGATAAGGAGAGGGACAGAGGCATTGATGATAGGAGAAAAGATGTCCTAGAAAGAAGGATGGACAGGGGACTAAAAGCACTAAACAAGCATAGATGGGAAAAGAAAAACCAATGATCTTATCAAGCTCGCATGCCAATGGAGGTTACACTACTGAATGTATCATGAGTCGAAGTGCTCATGGCCGTACAAGATAAAGACTACATATAATGGCCTAAGCCCCTGAAAGCTGACCCGAAAAGGAGGGACCTAGACAAGTACTGCCAATTTCACAAGACTCGTAAGCATAACACAAACAACTATTACCAATTGATACATGAGACTAAAAGATTGATTAAGAGGACTCATTTTCAAAACTTCATAAAAAGGGGAAGGGAACAAAGGCCATACCTAAGAGGGACTGAGGAAGGAACAAGGAGACAAATTAGAGTGCCTATGAATGATGGCTCTAGCGGACGAGTAATATGATAGTGGGAGGAACTGGTGGCCGGATGAGCTGGAGAGAAAAGAAGAGGGGGAGGAATAGAAATGAGAGCGGCATGTGAATTATTCAGATCGTGAAACACACTCCAATGACCATTTCCTTCTCCTTAGAGGACGTATAGAGAATACAGATGTCATATGATGACGCCCTGGTTATTGAAGTAGTGGTCCACAATTTTCTAGTTTGAAAGGTGCTAGTGGATGACAACAATAAAATGAATTTGTTCCTTTATCAGGTCTTCTAGCAGATGAAAATACTGGAGGAACAATTGGTAAAAGACCAAGCCCTAGTCCCGTGGTAGTAGAAGGGAAAGTGAAGGTAGCTCTCACCTTGGGAAAACCTCATGTGTCTCAAACACACTATACTGTGTTCTTGGTGGTAAAATTTCGATTAAGTTACAATATTATTTTGGCAAGGCCAACATTGTATGACTTCAAGGTACATCAGATACCTAACCGTGAAATTCCTAACCCACTGTCAGAACAAGAGAACAATAAGGTTTTTATCATAAGCTAAGGTCTGGAACAGTGCCAAAAGATGACGACGATGGCTTTGATTAGAAAGCATGCATCGATTTTTTCTTGGAAGCCCTCAAACATGCCAGGAATCAAGCCTGAAGTAATGAGTCACAAACGTAACATTTTCCCCAATGCAAAGCCAATAAAGCAGAAGAAAAGGGTCTTCAGCAAGAAGAAACAAGAGGCCATGAAGGAGGAAGTAGCAAAGTTAGGAGAGGCAGGGTTCATTAGACAAGTCATGTATCTACAGTGGTTAGCTAATCCTGTGCTAGCTAAGAAGGCCAATGGAAAATATAGAATGTGTATAAATTTTACTAATCTAAACCAAGCTTGTCTTAAATATTGTTATCCACTTTTAAACATCAATAAATTGGTCGACTCGAAAGCCGGCTTTGATTACTTATCGTCTTTGGATTCCATGTCTGGGTACCACTAAATTCTGATGGATAAAATTGATGAGAAGAAAACTTCTTTCATTATAATAGAAGATATGACGTATTATTATAGAGCCATGCCTTTTGGCCTGAAAAATGCAGGAGCCATGTAAGAACGCCTGATGAATAAAATCTTTAAAAGCCAAATAGGGAGAAGTGTGGATGTATATGTTGATGATATAGTAGTCAAGAGCTGAACCTTTGAACAACACTTAGCCGACCTAGAGGAAGTGTTCTTGGTACTACAACAATATTAGATGAGGTTAGACCCAACAAAATGTGCCCTTTTCATCCAAGGAGGAAAGTTTTTGGATTACGTGATTAGTGAAAAGGGAATAGAGCCAAATCCATAAAAAGTAGAGCCCATCTTGAACATGCCTGAACCAACTTATGTGAGGGATGTGCAAAGGCTTAAGGGACGAGTTGTGGCACTCAATAGTTTCATGTCCAAGTCGGCGGAAAGGTATTTACCTTTCTTTAAAAAGTTAAGGAAAGTTCCTAACTTCGAATAGACAGAGTATTGCTAGGAAGCTTTTAAAGACCTCAAAAAGTACATTAACTCTCCACATGTGCTTAGTAGCCCTTTAGCAGGGGAGGAACTATTAATCTATTTGGTTGCATCAAAGCAGGCAGTAAGCGTCGCGCTAGTGAGAGAGGAAGTAGGGGTTCAAAAATTGATTTTCTATATTAACAGGGTACTCAAAGGTGCTGAAATCAGGTACATGAATATAGAAAGCTGGCATTTTCTTTTCTGTTAGCAGTAAGAAAGTTTAAGATGTATTTGGAGGATCATCAGGGGGATAATGATGACATATTAGCCTTCAAAGAGGATCCTGCAAAGACTAGAGACTTCAAGATGAGTGCTAGCCTGGTCTATAGAAATCAACCTGTATTGTCTCATTTACTAGCCTCGAACAACAATCAGAGCACAGGCCCTAGTAGGTTTTACAGCCGAATGCTCATTCAGTACGATTGAGAAGGAATAGGACAAAGCACTTCCTCCGCTAAAAGAAGGAGAAATTTAGAGTCAGTCTAAACCATGTTTACGTGGAATCTATTTGTGGATGGGGCATCAGGTTCGACAGGCAGTGGCGTAGGAGTCCTATTGAAATAACCTAATGGGTTCAAGGTATGTTATGCCTTACAGTTTGACTTCCCGACATCCAACAATATGGCTGAATATGAAGCATTACTAAATGGCATGCACGAGTGACCGACCTTAGAATAAACACTGAATCGCAGTTAGTGGCAAACAAAATAAAGGGAGTGTACCAGGCAAAGGACCCAATTATTTAGAAGTACCTAGATAGGGTACGAGCATTAGAAAAGGAGTTGAATGGACAAAGGATAGTAGTCCAGTATGAGTAGATACCCTGAGATGAAAATGAAGAGGCAAACCTGCGTAATAAATTTTTGGTAGAAGAATTGGAACAACTCCCAGATAAGGTGTATATACAGTAGATATATACCCCGAACTTCGAAAAATCGGCTTCAATAAAATAGATAGATGAAGCATAAAGCTGGATGAACTCATATATTGAATACCTTGGGGCAAGAAAGTTGCCAAAAGACAAAATGGAAGCTCAGAAAATCACGGCTAAAGCAACTAACTATCAGGTGGTAAGGGGAACCTTATACTGAAGAGGGAAGTCTAGCCCATGGTTAAGGTTTGTAGGGCCAGAAGAGGCATCGATAATAATTAAAGAAATACACCAGGGAATTTATGGGGTTCATGAAGGAGCTAGTACACTGGCAAGTAAAAATTTTTTCAATAAGGATATTACTGGCCGACGGTGGAGAAGCAAGTAGGAGATTTTATAAGAAGATGTGACATTTGCCAGAGGTTTGTAAATGCAATCAAGGCATCGATGACACCACAGTCAAGTATATCTAGCCCATGACCATTCTCACAATGGGGAATAGATATACTAGGACCATTCCCATAAATCGTAGGATAGAAGAATTTGTGATAGTAGCCGTGGAGTATTTTTTCCAAATGGTCAGAAGCATAGGCAGTTCCTAATGTCACGACAAGGAAAATGATAGACTTCGTATGACAAAACATGATCTATCGATTTGAGTATCTAGGATGCTCATCTCAGACAATGGAAAGCAGTTTGATTGCAATTCCTTCAAAGATTTTATCCAAAATATGGGGGATATAGAATAAGTTCGCCTTAGTGGCTCATCCATAGACAAATGGTCAAACCGAGGTAACAAATAGAGTTATTCTCCAGGGCCTGAAGAAGCGGTTAGATGGGGCCAAAAAGAATTAGGCATTTAAACTATCAAGCATTTTGTGAGCATTTTAGACCACACCCCGGACTACCATAGGAAAGACTCCATTCACGCTGGCTTATGGGATAGAAGCAGTAGTTCTTGTGAAATTGCAGGTCCCCAACACATCGGGTATAGTTCAGTGATGCAGACCTCAATAGCGAAAAGCTGAGAAGCAAACTGAATGCCCTTGAAGATATTAGAGATGAAGCGCAGATACGGATAACAGCATACTAACAAAGAGCAGCTAGGTATTATAACCAAAAAGTTCGCAAGAGATATTTGAAGGTAGGTGACATGGCCTTGAAAAGACTAGAAGCAACAGGTTAAAGGGCTACTGTAGGCAAACTTGCACCTACCAGGGAGGGCCCTTTTAGAGTCACAAAGGTCATTAAGCCAAGGGTATACACAATTAAATATCTGTAAGGAAATTTGGAAACCCACACTTGGAACATCCAACATCTGAAATGGTACTTCTAATAGAAAGATTGATGTAATATTGATATGAAAGAAATAAAATTCCTTTCCCAAGTTTATTTTCTTTCTAAAAGCTCTTGACTATAAAAATTTGGGCATAAAATCCCATTCACGATAGGTGCCGACCTTGAAAATTGACCCTTAGCACCAAATAAGCCTAGTTGAGGAACAAAACGAAGGAAAAACCAAACCACGACATGCTTTGGCCTCATAAATTGACCCTTGGCAATAAAGAAGCTGCGTTG
This sequence comes from Manihot esculenta, assembly GCF_001659605.2. Taxonomy (NCBI): domain Eukaryota; kingdom Viridiplantae; phylum Streptophyta; class Magnoliopsida; order Malpighiales; family Euphorbiaceae; genus Manihot; species Manihot esculenta. The sequence goes on from NC_035161.2 coordinate 12,041,084, forward strand.
CGGAATAAAATAAAGGAAAAACCTAACTATAGAAGGTTTCAATCTCGAAAATTGACTCTTGGCACTAAATAGGCTGGGTTGAGGAACAAAAAGAAGGAAAAACCCAACCACGATGGGTGCCAGCCTCGAAAATTGACCTTGGCACCAAATTAGCGGAGTTAAAGAACAAAACAAAGGAAAACCCAACCATGGTGGTTTTCGGCCTTAAAAATTGAACCCTAACACCAAATAAGCCTAGTTTAGGAACAAAACAAAGGAAAAATCCAACCGCGGAAGGTGTCAGCCTTGAAAATTAACCCCTGGCATCAAATAAGCCAAGTTGAGGAATAAAACAAAAGAAAAGCCCAACTATGATGGGTGTCAGCCTCAAAAATTGACTACTGGCACCAAATAAGCCGAGTTGAGGAATAAAATGAAGGAAAAAACCAATCACGATAGGTGCCAGCTTCGAAAATTGACCCTTGGCACTAAATAAGCCGAGTTAAGGAACAAAACGAAGGAAAAATCCAACCATGGTGGCTGGCGGCCTCATAAATTGACTCTTAGCACCAAATAAGCTGAGTTGAAAAATAAAACGAAGGAAAAATCCAATCTTGGCAGTGTCGATATAGAAAATTGACCCCTAACACTAAATAAGTTAAGTAAAGGAACAAAATGAACATAGAAACTTTCAAACTTAGCAAACACCAGCCTTGAAAAGCGGTTTCGATGTCAAGCAAACAGAACAACTGCCTAAGTCACAGGGTCAAAATAATCCCCGACTCAGAAATTAGTTATATTAGTAAATTGTATTCCTGTTAGTAAAAGGCAGATATTGAATACTTGAAAAATTAACTTAAGTTAGTTAGTTATAAAATATTGATGGACAATGGCCAAGTGGGCTTAAGGCCACAATAAAGTATCAAAGCACATTAATCCAAAATAAAACAAAACTCAAACAATACCAAAGACACTAAGATTATGTAAATAGCCAAGAAAATTAAAATATTATTCATTGTTTAGCTACACCGTTAGAGTTTGTAATAGAAGCTACAAGAGAAGGGGCAACAGAGCTAATTAAGGTGTCATTTCTAAGAGATTGGGAGGGCTTAATTGTTGGCTAAGTAGGGGGCAAGAGAGGAGGATCCTTCGGAGGGGGTTTTTGTCCTTTCCATAATGGACCTCCTCACCATTAGAATTGAATTCAGGAATTTGCAGATCGGCCAATGGAACAGATGGGGCATCACAGGCAACTTTGAGGCCTTGGTTATAGCCTGTGGAAAACTTTATGAAGGCTTCTTCATAAATCTTCTTTCGCGGCTCCTCTGAATTTTTGAACTCTTGCACTCGCTCCTTGCAGGCCTGTAAACCTTGTCTTCAGTGGCCTTGGCATCCTCAGCAAAGAAGCATGCCTGCCTTCCATAGTGGAGATTTCGTGGTAGAGTTTTTATTGTTGAAGTTGAGAACTCCACCACAAGAGTTAGGCTTTTCAGGTCCTTGGCTTGTTTGCTGAGTTCATGCTGGAGCATAATGGGGCGGACCAAAGCCTCATCCCGCTACTGAGTTTCCTCTAAGAGTGATAATTGAGCGAGAGCTTCATCCCATTGGAGTTCCACTGTGGAAGCCCACTGGGAAGATTAGATGACCTTCCCCCTCAACTCCTCAAGCTGTCTAATGAGATCTACAACTTGCCCTTTGAAGTTTATGATGTAATCGCGACACACTGCAGTGGCAACCAGGTTTTCATCTCATCGTGCCTCCTCAATACGGTTGTCCATAGAGCTTTAAATAGACAAATTTCGAGCATCGATCTCCATGAAAGTTCCTAAGAACTGTCATAAAGAAGCACGATGTCAACAAACCATAAATCTAATGTATGGGAAGGAAAGGTGATTAACTTACCATAAGGAGCAACTCTCTTAAATTATCCCCAAGAGTCTCTAAGGAACACGAAATGTAGGCGGATTGTTGCTTAGTGAAGTATACCAGGTTACAGACAACTCCAAGGAAGTTGGGGTTGGAGATGTCTAGCACCCTGCTGAAGACTTTAGTGTATAGCAATTCAGTTATAGAGGTCGGCGTAGATCAACACCGACCTCTGTGAAGTTTAGTGCGTCGTTATCTGGGGCAGAAGACAAGTTCTCCATGAACTTTTTCCCTTATTAGTAGAAGGGGAAAATTTGGCTCTAGTAGGTGCAGAGGTCCTAGCTCGTTTAGTAGGATGGTCCTTAATGAAGATATCTCCAACGATATGAGGAGGAGAAGCGCTTTGAACAAGACATTCAGTACCTTTATATGAAGTATCCTCCCTAATTCGCTAACGATGATAGGATCCTTGAGGACCGTCTTAGAGGCAGTAGGCATCTTAGAGGAGGCTGGCGTCTTAGAGGGAGCTAGCACCCTAGAGGCAGCAAAATAAGAGACTCCTGAAAACTGGCACAAAAGCTAATGAAGGTGCAGGATTGCGAGTAGAAGGCCGGATGGATGACAGTGGAATCGCAGCATGGAAGACCTCCCGGGTGACATCGACGACAAACTTATTAGCTCGGAAGGGTAACAAAGTCTCTTTGAGATTCTATCTAGATAGGGTAAAATTCTTGAAAATTTTGATCTTTTTCATTCGTACAGCAGAAACTACACAGAAAAATAAAAATAAAATTTAGTTAGAACTCTACATAACCAAAAAGGAAAACTCAAAGAAAAACTCAAAGGAAAAACTCAGAAGTACCGGATTGGTGACAGTCTTTCAAGAAGGACATGAATAAGCACTTTTCGACATCATATTTTTTCTCTATACTTGTTATTCGGAGAAGGTAGATCTGATCTATAAGTTCAACCTAGGGAACTCGCTGCAGCCTTGAGGTATATCCCCCAAGATAAGTCGACATCCCACTCGACCCTTGAACTCTCTTTTAGCTCATCAACAGTAAACTGCTTTATCCAACTCTTGATTGAATCTTTATAACCAGTAAAAAATGGACAACAAGGCTCGGAAACCAAAATAATAAAACTCATGAACGGATCTGAACAGATGAAAGAAGGTAGAAAATAGGTCAACAGAGGGAGCGAAACCCCAACACAAATAAATAGATTCAAAATAGCACATGAATAAAATGGAGTTGGGTGTCAATATTCTAGGAGTTACTTCGTAGTGCTAAAAAACATCAATTAAAAAAGGATAAAAGAGAAAGTTAACCCAAACTCATGTTGCTCAAGGAAAAATACCAAATTACGCCACTGTTGGGCTTCTATCAAACCCTAAGGGATGGGTCGAATAGAACTATTCTCTCATTACTTAAGGGTGCGCTAATCTTAAAAATTTCAGTATCTATTAGGTCGCGGAGAAGATGTTAAAGTAAAGGAGATGGAGTGACGTAAGAGACCAAATTATCCACTGCCGATATTTCAATAATAGCCATGAGAAGAGTAATAAAGTACCTCTGACCGAAGAATTGAGATTACAGAAGATGGGAAGACAAAATGGCAGAGACGAGGCAGGAAAAGTGAAATTTGAAATTGGAGAAGACGAAATAAATGAAACTTATTAGAACTCCTTTCTTGAGCCAAGCAAAATTAATTAGAGTATCAAAATTTACTCCCTCACTAATCATGAAATAATTAGTAAGAGAGTAAATGAACACTCGATGACTAATGAACTCTGGTTGAGTGGAACCCTAGTTTCTTTATGTGATATTTTCTCACTGAACACTTCTATGTCGAGTATAAGCGGATGACCTACTAGTCTTAGATTAATTTGGATTTAATATTTTAAATTTTTCATGGATTCTATTAATAAAAGCTTTAATTTCTATAAAAAGAAACTTTTAGCTATAAATTATTAATAAAAGTATATTTTGAATTGTTATAAAAAAAAAAAAAGTTAAATGAGTTTGAGTCATTTTTAACAAGGAGAGGTATACTGTGAGATAAAATTCTAAAGTTTGTGTTGAATAATTATTGTTACAGCCTGCTTATATAAATTATAAATCAAATATAAAATGCATATTGTTATAAATAATTTGTTCTTTAAATTAAAAGCTTTATGATCTATAAGATTATTGAACTTTTAAAATATGATTACTAATAAAAAATATTTTTTTTTCTAATTATAAATAAAGTATATAAAACTAAACATTTTTAGGTAATATTTAAAAAATAATAATCAAATTTAATAATTTAAACAGTTTATAATAAATTAATCTAATTTGAATTTAGATATAGTAATTTTTAACTATTCAATGTCATTTTTTTAGGATATTAGAAGGGTGGAAATTTATACACGAATATGTCATATGAGTTATATACTTTAGGCCACTTTGACTAAATTAAATTAGTTCGGTCTAATGCCATTTTAACGAATTTTAGCGAATATTAATATAGTGTATTTAATAAATAAATGTGGGTATATATTTATTTTAAGGGTGATTTTGATTTGTTCTGAACTAAAATGTAATATTTTTTTAAGATGTCATTTAAATAAAAAAAATTTTAAAATATTAGAGGGTAAAAATTTATACCTGAATATGCCATATGAGTTATATACTTTAACCATTTGATCAAATTAAATTTAGTCTAATGTCATTTTAGTGAATGATAGTATATTTAGTAGATAAATACAAAGTATAAATTTATTTTTAGGGTGATTTTGATTTGCTTTGAAATAAAACATGACTTTTTTTGAGATATTATTTAAAAAAGAAAATTATCATGATAATTTTTTTTCCCTCAAAATTTATATGTAATTTTTTTTTCTTCCAAAGTTAAAAAAAAAAAAATCAGGAATTAAGATAAGTTAAATTTGATACCTCCCAAATCTATTCCAATGCACTTATTACTAAGTTCTAGGAGTATATGACATGTAATCAGAGGTTGGATATTAGGATGTTCAGGAGTAAGATTAAAAATATAATATTTCATAAGCCTATTATATAAAATAATTTAAATATTTTCACCAAATTATAATTATATCCTAATTTTTCAATTTTAAACAATTAAACTGAACTATGATAGTAGTCATAATGTTAACCATAAACTCATTTCATCACAACCTGAATATTCCACTTGGTTTTTTTAATTGACTATATTTTAGTTCTATTAAATAAAATAATTTAAAATTTTTTGCAAAATCATATTTTTATGTCTCTAATCTTCTAATCTTGGACCAGTGACAAAGCCAAAAGGATCAAAGGGGTTATGAGCATTTTGAAAAATTTTAAATTATATAGAGATATTTAAGTAGTTTTACATGGCAGAAAAAAATTAACATTAAATCTCTATATATTTAAAAATTTATTAATTAGATCTTATTCTAAAATTACCCAATTAAAATATTTTATACTTTATAAAATTAAATTTTTTAATTTTTTTATACCATAAAAATTTATCGAATTAGTAACAGAAAATTTCTATTACTGATTAGTAACAGATTAATAATGGAACGGATTAATAATGGATATTATATAAAGAATAACAATAGTAACGGATTAACTAATCCGTTATAAATTCGTTACTAAATTCTATAACGGATTTCTATTCTTTACAGAATTGGTTCAATTTGCCCAAAATTAATAACGGACGTTTATCCGTTACTAAATGGTTTTGTATTCAGGCATTTAGTAACGGATATATTATCCGTTAAAGAAGTTAAATTTAGTAACGGATGTGTTCCTTATTAAATTTAAAATCCCTAACATAAAAATTCACGAAATTTTCTTTTCTTAATTGCACGAAATTAATTCCTCTTTCCCGCCATTTACACGAAATTCCCCAAAATCCCTCTTTCCTTCACCATTGCTACTGTCCTCCACTAGTTTCAGTTGCCATTGTTGTTGTCCCTGTGATCCTTCGCGTCTATTGAAGCTATCGTCATCTTTACCGTTACTGGCTTCTCGACTACTCCTGCCTTCACAGACTATCAATTGCTGTCGCTAGAGTGAAAAAAGGGGAGCTCAAAGATCAGCCAGTTGCTGTGAAGATCATATCCAAAGTCAAGGTATCAAGTTATCAATCTGCCATTTTTTATCATATTTCACTCACTATATTATGTCCCTGTGTCACCCTTTTCTCAATTCGTTTGATATGTGAGGCTCCGCTTAGCAGAATTTATCTCATGCATAAATTAGAGAAATTTTGAATCTTATAACAATGAACTCCTTATACAACTGTCTTGGTTATCTATATAAAATACTATGTGATTGTGGAAGCTAGGTATTTCTTCTTTTTTTTTTTCTTAAATTTGTAGATTTTAATTTGAAAAAAGGGAGGTAGTGGTCTCTGTGAGAATGGATTTTCTATCTTGATTTTGTGGGATTGATTCTAATCCATTTGAATTCTGTTTACTGAGAGATTTTCATCATCAGCACAAATACCATTATGTGTTTTAGGTGTTTACAAATTAATAGGATAATGAATTAAAAGGATAAGGTCTCTTTTGTGTCAATGAAATCAAATTTGCAAGTTACTATTGTATTAAGCATTTTTCTATTTAATAAAAGAATTTATGAACAGAAATATGCCCATTTATTGGTCCTAGATTTTGCACATGAAAACGGTTCAGGGCACTCTTACACTCCTAAATTATGTCCATGAATACATTGATAAAACCAAGATGCTGAAGCAAAAATAAGCATCTAGGAAAGTGTACTATGGTGCAGATGTGACGATAAAAAAAGTGTACAAATCATATTTGGTTGATGAAAAAATTTGTTGAAGAGGCTAGAATTTCTGAACTTCACTCTAAAAATTGAGTCTCTAAGAATTTTAGAGATCATATTTCAATCAATTAACAAGGATACCTTATCTTTGGAGTAGGATTTTTAAGCTGCATTTACGATGTTCCTAATGACCTAGTATAATGCTATGGATTTTAATTTGTATATGATTTCTTTGTTATTTACTTTTTCATTGATTTTGGGTGAATGTAATAAAGGCACATATGTCAATTAAGTGAAAGGCAAAATGATGGAATTTTGATGTCCTTATTTAGTTAAATAGTTGTTGAGTTTACTGATTATTACTATGAAATCCTGGATACAGATAATAGATGCACAGGAATAAATTCTTGTTATTGGGAATAACTGTAGCCAAAACTATCACTTACCTTTGGATATACTCTACAACTAGGATAACCTGGTTATGCTAAAAGAAATTGACTTTTGAGTTCTTTAAAAGTCACAGGGTCTAGCTCCCAAGAAAAAATGATTATGATGAAGGTAATGATTGAATAAATCTAACTATGCTTTACGAGCATTGCCAATTCCTTTTCTCTTCTCAATTCTCATGAAATCACTTACCTTCTCACTTAAAAGGCCTTTGGTGACTTCTGCCTTGTTGCTCTCCTTTTATATAAATTACATAAAGTATATGTAATGTAATATTTTGCAATAAAATTTGTCATGACATGCTGTAGTTAAAACTGTACATACCACCATAATAAAGAAAAGAAAGAATGGGAATGGTTTAAGTTTACTAATATATATATATATATATATATTAGAAAGATAGATATTCGTGTTGTCCTTTGAAGCAACCCAAAAGGGGTAAATTGGGTTTATAAAAAAGATTAAAAGGTAAAAATACAAATTAATTGAGAATAAGGAAGGAAGAGAATAATCAACACAATGATTTATAGAGGTTCAACTATCTCATATCTCAAACCTACGTCCTCTCCTCAAGAACCTTCTTAAGAGTTCAATTCCATTATCAAATATTCTTTGAGTAAAGATTAAAACCACTTACAATTCTAGAGCAAAACTCTTGCTCTTTACAATTTTTTTTTCTCACAATAGCAATCATTTGCTCAAAATTACACCCGCTATAATAAATTCACTCAACAACCTTTTCTCAATCCTAAAACACAAACCAATTACAACTCAAGGCAAACTTTCAAGAAATTAATGCTATAGCTCAAGGTTTTAAGAGAGAGAGTGAAAAAGGCTTTAATCTCAATAATTGTATGCTTAGATGGTTATAGTAACTTCTTCCAGATCAAAAACACATTATATTTATAGTTCTGACATAAATATGGTCGTTGGAGATGCATTAAATGTAAATAGAGTCATTTGTGTACAGAAATAACCATTACGCCGTGCTCAGAAAAACTCAGGTTTGGCGACCTAAGGTTAAAATCTGGCGGCTGAACCATTGAAGGTGAAAAACAACTTCTTGAAAATAGACTTTCGACAGCCTAAAGTTTATTTTCGGCGGCCGAACATTTTGGACTTTTACCTTTGTCCCTTCACTTTCAGAAGCCAAAAGTTTCACTTTAGGAGACATACTGAAAACAGACTTTCGGCGGCCTAAAGTTTATTTTCGGCAGCCGAATATTTGGGACTTTTGCCTCTATCCATTCACTTTCGGAAGCCGAAGGTTTCACCTTAGGGGGAATATTGAAAACAAACTTTCGACGGCCTAAAGTTTATGTTTGGCGGCCGAACATTTGGGACTTTCGCCTATGTCCTTCATTTTCGGAAGCCAAACATTTGACTTTAGGGGACACAAAAATATTTCATTAAATCTTTGAAAAATCGTAACTTAGGCTATGAAATTCTATTTTTCAATCTGTTTGAATTTTTTGCAACCTATATTTTGAGATCTTTTATTTTCATAAAAAGTAATTTTAAAATCACTCCTCTTGAAAAATTTCATTTTGGTCCCTCAAAGTCATGGAGCGAAAAACTTAAGTTATAAAATTCTAATTTTGATTCTATTTAAATTTTTGTAACTTATAATTTGAAATCTCTTATTTGGTAGAAAAATATCTCTACAAAGGCTCCACACATCGAATTCCATTTTGGTTCCCAAAAATAATTACTTAAAATTTGGTCATTTTTATAAGTTTTTAGGATTAAAAGAAAACTTAAGCCATCACAATTAATTAATTGAAATTGAAAATGTATAAAGTACAAATTATATTTTGATCCCTTTCTTGTGATATGCTTCCAAATTTGGCACTTTTCATTCTTGAAACTGAAGCTGTTTCATTTATTTTAATAGGGACCTACAAGCTCACACAAACACTTTTGAAGATAATTAATAGCACACCAATTATTTATTATTCATCAAAACAATGATTAGAACACTTAGGTTCAATAATCTCACCATTTTTTATGATGACAAACAATTGGTGGATGATAAGATAATGATCACAAGTGTAGTGTGTGGATTTTAAGAATTACTCCCCCTTAATGTGCTCCCCTTTCAAAAATATTTTATACCATATTTAAAATTTGAGAACATACATAAGGGAGGTTTTGACTCAATGAGATGAGATGCAATAAATCCTATATGAATGAATGGGCCTATGAAAAAGATAAAAAAAGGCATATCAAGAAGAACTATAATCATATAAAATATTCACAATCCAAGAGAGTCAAAATATGTTTAATTCAAAAGAGTCAAACAGTCATCAATGTATCATCAAGGTACTCTATAAATATCATTTAACATATACATATCTCCCCCTTTTGACATCATAAAAAAAAACAATAAAAGCACCAAAGGGGAAAAACAAGGCGAGACAAGCAAAATAAAAAGAAAATAAAAAAAAACATAGAACATCACTGAGGTGGCTGAGGAGGTGGCACTCTAGACGACTGCTGAAAGAAGTATAGAATCTGCCTCTACTGCTGATCAGTAAGTCATCCTACCTGTTACTCCATCTGAGTGTGGCGACCAAACATATGAGCAACCTGTAGCTCCAGGCGATCCATAGCATCAAAAAGATCAGATGTAGTCCGGGAAGATATAGCCCGCTTGGTAGACCTGCCTGTACTAGCATCTCCTCTAGGAACCTACTTTGTCACTGAATCAACAAGAGAAACATCTTTTCACTCCTCCTCATCGTCAGTATCATCGTCCCTCTATGTTGATGCTCGTGCTACTCGTTGAGCTGCAAAGTCTCTCCTAGAATTATAGAACTCATTGCCTCTCTTGGTTAGACCCATATGGAGGAGAGTAGCCTCAGTGTAAGGGTAGTACTCACTGGATAGGAGTAAGGCAGACTCGGTGTTTGGGTCAACCTTTAGGGCTAGGAGAATGATGGTGAAATGACGACCAAAAGGGAGATAACCCTTACTTAACCTAAAAGTTTGCTATGGTATGAAGCATAATGTGTGGTAGGTTTAGAGCTCGACCCTCTAGGAGCAAGACATCACAAACATGTCAGAATAGGAAAGAGCAATCCTATGACCTGCTCAGGGGAGAACCTCGACAATAGTGAGGTCACATGTCATAAGCCTAGATGGCTGCTCACGCTTAAGGTCACCTGAAATAACATGAGTCTGGTGAAGGGAAGAAATCTCACCAGAGATCCACTTATGATTGGTGGATACTACCGCTCCATAATTATGAATACCCAGGTGCTGAGCAATAATGTTAGGAGTGAGATAAATTCGCTGACCATTAACAAAGCTAACAAGTGAGGAGGAGAGTGATGAGTGAATGTGTGCAAGTTGGTATAGAACTCCCTAACAATCCTAGGGTGAGTATCAGAGGGAGTGACCAAGAGATGCTCCCAACCCTGAGCTATAAAAGGCTGAAGGAAGCCATGAGTATGAAACAACTCAACACTATTAGCATGAATGGTTCTCCCATAATGAACAAATCTCAAAGAGAAAAGCTGAAAAGAAGGATCCTCCTCTCTAACTATAGACTATAGGGTACTAAAAAAGGTGGAGGTGCAGGAGGGTCTGAGGAAGGAGATCTAGGAACCTCTGCTCGCCTACTGGATTGACCTCTAAAATAGGAAAGTTTACGGGCTAATTGTTTTCTTCCCATTTAAAAAAAAAACTACAGAGGCACATGGTATAAACAAAAAAAAAAAAAAGACAATGACATAAAAAATCAACCCCTAAGTAATACAATACTATATAATAGGCAAATTTATATAACATAGCACCATACTCATAAACAATATCAAAAAGAGTAAACAAAAAAAATAAACCAAGTTTTGATCAATCTATAATTTGCATTCAAAAATAAAATTATAAAACAAAATAAAAGAAATAAGACACCCAAATATATATATATATATATAAAGAGAGAAAAATATACCCAAGAGATTATATAAGCCAATATCAATAATTTCTACAAAAATATAATTATAGGCATATTAGGAAAAAAAATAAAATTAAATCAAAAGAAAGCTATTAAAAACAAGAGAAATAAAGCAAAAAAGCACAAAAAAAGTAGAGAGAGAGTTCACATACCCAAAAACTAAAAACCTCCAAATGGATTCATTGAGAGGAAAAGATAGTATTTTTATGCATTTTAATGAAGGAAAATAAGAAAAACGGAAGATTTTAGGAGAAAAATGGCCCAAGGTAGCTGATTTTTGAGAGGGAGACGGAGAAGGTTCGGAAAGAGAGAGAGAAGATGCATGAAGGAGATGAAGAAGATGATGAGCTGTCGCGGGGGGATTTAAATCGTACAGCTTTGGCGGCCGAAGTTGGAAAAAATTAGGCAGCCGAAAAAAAAAGGTTAGGCAACAAAAAAAAAATCCTGCTATTTATGTTGCCCTTGAAACTTAAGGTTAGGTGGCCGAATATGCCTCCAAATCTAGAATTTTGGGCATTTTTAAAAAAAAATTAATTAAATAAAATTCCATTGAGAAAGTATTTAAAGTGTTTTGAAAAGGGAATTAAATCATTGAAGAGAATAGACAATTTAAAAACGTCATTTGCATTACTATTCATTTTAGGTATGTAAATCATGATGAACTTACATTTCATAGCAATCAAAAGGATATCAAATACATTTGATAAACTTTCAAATAAAAAGGTAGAACAAGTAAAGGTATTAAAAAAAATTAAAAATCATATAATCAACAAACAATACCATCTAACATTCCCAATTCCCTTTTAATGAAGTTAAATCTTTCTTCATTTAAAGGTTTAGTAAAAATATTAGCTAATTGGTTATTTGTATCCACAAACTCAAGAACAATATCACCATTTAGCACATTATCGCGAATGAAATGATATCTAATGTCAATATGCTTAGTTCTAGAATGTTGAATGGGTTTTTGGTCAGATTGATTGTACTTGTATTATCACATTTAATAGAAATGTGATCAAGAGATACTTCAAAGTCTCTCAATTGTTACTTAATCTAAATGATTTGACTACAATAAAGATTCGCCGCCACATATTTAGCTTCGGCGGTTGAAGGTGCAATCAAATTTTATTTCTTGTTACACCAAGAAATAAGAGATTGTCCTAGAAGTTGACAAGTATCTGAGGTATTTTTCCTATTAAGGATGCTTCCGGCAAAGTCGACATCCGAGTAGGAACACAAGCTAAAAGATGTATTTCTAGGATACCATAACCCCAAATGCAATGTACCATTCAAATATTTAAGATTAACAGCATGCAAATTTGACTATTTAGGACATGATTGAAAACATGCACATAAGTATACGAAAAATATAATATCCGGTCTAGCAGTGAGGCATAAAAGGCTTTCGATCATACATACCTCTATAGAGCTTTTCATCAATCGGTTTACCCTTTTCATCCTTGTCAAGCTTGGTGTTTGTGCTCATTGGAGTTCTACTAGGCTTGCTATTCTCCATTCCAAATCTTTTGATTGGCTCCTTTATGTACTTAGCTTGGTTGATGAAGATACCATCCTTAGCTTGTTTGATTTGAAGCCCAAGGAAAAATTTGAGTTCTCCCATCATGCTCATCTCAAACTCACTTTTCATTACTTTTGAAAACTCTTCACACAAACACACATTAATAGCACCAAATATGATATCATAACATATATTTGTACTACAAGGATGTCATTTCCATGATTTTTGATAAAGAGTGTTGAATCTATTTTGCCTTTTGAAAAGCCATTTTGCAAGAGAAAATTACTTAGTCTTTCATACCAAGCTCTTGGAGCTTTTTTTAAACCATATAAAGCTTTTGACAATTTAAAAACATGATTTGAAAAGTCATGATTTTCAAAGCCCGGAGGTTGCTCAACATAAACCTCCTCCTCAATAAAACCATTTAAAAAGGCACTTTTCACATCCATTTGAAAGAGTTTAAAATTCATATAGGATGCATATGCAAGCAAGATTCTAATAGCTTCTAATCTAGCTATGGGGGCAAACGTCTTATTATAGTTTATGCCCTCCTCTTGGTTATAGCCTTTAGCTACCAACCTAGCTTTATTTCTAGTGATATTTCCATCCTCATCAATCTTATTTCTAAATACCCATTTGATCTTCTTGCATAGCAAGAACCCAACTCTCATCACTAATAACCTCATCTATGGATTTAGTTTCTATATGAGATATGAATGCAATGTTATTACATATATGTCTAATAGAAGATCTATTTGTTACCTCTTGTAATATGTCACCAATTGTTTGGTCTTTAGGGTGATCCTTCTTATAGATCCAATCTTCTGGCAAGTCATGTTAGACTCTTTGACTTTGTGTAATTTGTATTTGTTGCTCTTGGAGTCCAATTTCATCTTCCTTTGCCTCCATTGAATCCTCTTTAGGTTGATTTTGATCTCCATGAGGTTGAGAATCTTCAATGGTCAACTGATTAAGGTTATCTATAAGATCATCATCACAAGCCATCTCCTTTCTAAGAGCAAAGGAATTAGATTCATAAAAAACAATATACATTGACTCTTCAACTATCAAGGTTCTTTTATTGAATACTCTATATAATTTATTAAATGTAGAGTATCCTAAGAAAATACTTTCATCGGTTTTGGAGTCAAATTTACTCAAATTATCCTTGTTATTTAATAATGAAACATTTACAACAAAAAACTTTAAAATAACTAACTCTAGGTTTTCTTCCATTCCAAATCTCATAAGGGGTTTTATTTAAAAGAGATCTAATTAAAACTCTATTTGAAACATAACAAGCCGTATTAATGGCTTCCGCCCAAAAATAGATAGGTAGATTATATTCTCTTAACATAGTCCTCCCCATATCTAAAAGAGTTCTATTTTTTCTTTCAACAACACTATTTTGTTGGGGAGTCCTAGGAGATGAAAAATTATGAGTGATTCCTAACTTATTACAAAAGACTTCAAACTTCTCATTTTCAAATTCTCTATCATGATCACTCGTTATTGAAGAAATTTGAAAACCCTTTTCATTTTGAAATTTCTTTGTAAAACTTTTAAAGGCATCAAAGTAATCATCCTTATGAGCAAGGAACACAACCCAAGTATACCTAGAGTAGTCATCTACTATAACAAACCCATAATGCATACCACCAAGGCTAGCTACTCTAGTTGGACCAAATAAATCCATATGCAAAAGTTGTAAAGGTCTAGAAGTGATTACCTTATTAATGGATTTAAAAGAGCTTTTAACTTGCTTACCCGTTTGACATGCATCACACATTTTGTCCTTTTCATATTTGATCTTTGGAAGGCCATCAACTAGTTCATCCTTGCTCAAATTTTTGAGAAGATCTATGCTAGCATAAGAAAGCCTTCTATGCCAAATCCAAGAATTATCACTAATAGAAACAAAGCACTTTATATCTAGGTTAGTCATAGCTTGTAAATCAATAAGGTAGATATTTTCAACTCTTTCACCAATAAACAATATTTTGTTATCCGACATTATAGAGATAAAGCATGATTTTGGTTCAAAGATAACTTTACAACCTCTATCACATAATTGACTTACACTTAACAAATTATACTTCAAATCATCAACTAAGAGAACTTTATCAAGAATAAAAGAGTTTTCCTTACCGACTTTAACTATTCCAACAATTTTACCTTTTCTATTATCTCCAAAAGTTGCTTGTCCACTTCCGTCCTTCTTTTCAAGAGAGATTAAGTGACTTGAATTTTCAGTCATGCACCTTAAATATCCACTATTTAAATACCATTTACTTTTAATCTTTGAGGATTTCAAGCACACCTAAAAAAAAGCGATTCAAACACTTTTAGATACCCAAATGTACGGGTCCGTGGGGGTTAGTCATTTTATTTTTCGATTTCCATATGCTTCCATATCCAAGATGTACTTTTCTACTAGTACACCTATATTTGGTATGAACAAACTTGCCACAATAGTGACAATGACTATTGAACCTTCTTTTTCTAGGTCAATAGATGAGTGAGTGTGTTTGAGTTCTCATGTAGCCATTTCTCCCTTATCTATTATATGCATGTGAGCAAGAGATATGATGAGTGTGATGATTATGTGAACTAGAAATGTGTGCTCTATAATGATAATTTCTTTTATATGCAAATTGCCTAGGTGTGTGTCTTATACGAGCATTGTGACTATTGGATTGGTGTACATGTGCATTCCCTTTAGGTATATTACTACTAGAAGCTTTAGGTATACTTCCATTAGAGCTAGATATCGTAGGTTCATTTAAGTTAATAGCTTTAACAAAAATAGTTTTAGAAGAATTTGCTTGAGTTGATTTATCATAGCCAAGGCCATACTTGATACTAGGAGACCTTTGAGAGTCTAATATTTCATCAAGTTTATCCTTACCTTTTAAAAATTTTGAAAGAGAATTTTTTAACTCAAGGATTTCATTTTTAAAATTTTTGTTTTCTAATGAGAGCTCATCTAAAGATTTTTGTAAATGATCATTTGAGGGTAATGATTCCTTAGGTGAGTTCTCACTTTCCATTTTTAAGCTAGCTAACTCACTTCTCAAAATTTTATTTTTCTTATGACTCTTTTCAAGTTCATTATTCATCAATTTTAAAGCACTAACAAGTTCATCATATGAAAATTCAACAACATCATCACATAAAGTAGTGTCACCAAGTGTAGTTACCTCATTGGAGCTTTCCTCTAAAGCCATGAAGCACATGTTGGCAACTTCATCACCAACTTCCTCCTCTTCGATGTCACTTGACTCATTCCATGTTGCTTTGAAGGCCTTATTCTTGAACTTTTTGATAGGCTTCTTCAACTTGGGACAATCCACTTTGTATGACCCGGTTTATTGCACTCATAACAAATGACCACTTCCTTTTTGCTTGATTCACCTTTTTCCTTTCTAAAATTCTTCTTTGGGATGAACTTTTTATTTTGAAGGAGCAACTTTCTTATTCTCCTAATCACCAAGACTAATTCTTCTTCACTTATCTCTTCTTCTTCCTCACTAGTGTTTTCAGAGGATACCCTTAGAGCAATGTTCTTTTTCATTTTGCTAGGTTTCTCCACTTTCTCTCTCTTTAGATTCATCTCAATAATCAATGAGGTTTTCCAAAAGTTCATCCAATTGTACCTTACTCAAATCTTTAGCATCCTTAAAGGAGGTTACCTTTGGTAGCCATTCCTTAGGTAGACATCTAAGAATTTTCTTCACCAATTCTTCATTTGTGAATGTCTTCCTAAGAGATTTCATCCCTCAATGATCTCAATGAACTTATCATACATTTGGCTAATAGTTTCATCGGATTTCATTTTGAACAACTCATATTGGTAGATGAGGGATTCCATCTTATTTTCTTTGACTTGATTGGTACCTTCATGAGCGATAACCAAAACATCCCAAATCACCTTGGCGATAGACTTTATACATACTTTGTTGTACTCACTTCTACTAAGAGCACAAAACAAAATGTGAATGGCTTTGTCATTAAGAGCTACCCTTCTCTTCTCTAGTTCACTCCATTCACTCTTAGGTTTTTGCTCTTACTTTCCTTCTGCCACTTTTGTTAGAAAGAAAGGACCATTCTCTACAATGTCCCACAAATCAACTCCTTCTAATTTGAAGAAATAATACATTCTATTTTTCCAATTTAGAAAGTCATTCCCATCAAAGAAGGGTGGCCTCACAACCGATTAACCTTCTTAAGCATTGAGAGTTGTCATCCGATCTTTACTCTAAGATGATTAAATCTTCAAGATAAGGGGACTTAGTTCTGATGCCATTTGTTGTCCCTTGAAACAACCCAAGAGGGGGTAAATTGGGTTTATAAAAAAATACTTAAAGGTAAAAACACAAATTAATTGGGAATAAGAAAGGAAGAGAATAATCAACATAATGATTTATAGAGGTTCAGCTATCTCAAGCCTGCGTCCTCTCCTCAAATCCCTCCTTGAGAGTTCAACTCCACTATCAAATCTTCTTTGGGTGAAGATTAAAACCCTTTACAATTCTAAAGCAAAACCCTTGCTCTTTACAATTCTCTTTTTCTCACAACAGCAATCCTTTGCTCAAAATCACACCCACTATAATAAATTCACTCAACAATCTTCTTTCAATCTTAAAATACAAACCAATTACAACTTAAGGCAAGCTTTCAAGAAATTAATGATATGGCTTAAGATTTTGAGAGAAAGAGAGAAAAAGGCTTTAATCTCAATAATTGTATGCTTAGATGGTTATTGTAACTTCTTTCAGATCAAAAACACATTATATTTATAGTTCTGACATAAATATGGTCGTTGGGGATGCATTATGTAACGACCCAAAAACCGGACCGCTACCGGTGCTAGGGTTCAGATCGACTTAAGATCGCCGGAACCCATAGCAAGCCTATTGTACATCCTTTTACACCTAATAAAATCCCATACATGATCACAAGATATAACAAAAACATAAACATCCCATGAACTAAGGCTCGACCTGTGCATGCATCAAAACTGAAAACATAAACCCATACTAGAGCCCTCATCAAATGCTCCAGTATGGTAAACATCACATGCCTCAAGCTTAGTTCAAACATAACTCACAATTAAAAACCTTTACATAAGGATCATGTTAGATAACAAGAATAAACACTAGGGCAAAGCACAATTCTAAAACCATAAAATAATACATGTCCACAACTATGCTATTACAAAAGCTATACCAGCAACTCAGCCGACTTCCCCGAGCTAACTCTGATCCTGCAAACCTGGGGTTAGGGGGAAAGGATAAGCTACAAGAGCCTAGTGGGCAGAACATAAAAACAGTTTAATAAACATATGATCGAATGAAATGCGTCACAAAACAAACAATTCACATCAAGATGGATTTGTCACTAATAACCCTCTACAAATTCCAATAATGCTCGGCCCACGACGGGTGCTCCTCAAGACTTCCTCTTAAACATAACATAACATAATAAATCCATAGTGCCAGGGGTGTAGAATGGGCCTCGACCTGGATTTCCATATACATCATAACATATCATACTCGAGGGCTAGTGGGTCATCCAACATCCATCCACAACAACACTAAAGTATGCAATGCATCATATTCGTGAATTCTAATGCAAACAACCTAATACATATATGTAGCATTCGTGATGCATGAACATGCTTAAAAGGCTTAATTACTTTTAAAATAATAGATTAGTTTAGTTCTACTCACCTCTGGCCAACGCTTGCCTCACACTGACCCAGCTATCTCATTGTAGGCCTCTACGGTCTTTCAGGTTCGATCCTACACAGATGGACTCAAATGAGGGACCAAACATAACTTTTACAAGACTCTAAACAACTCCCTAAAAACCCCCTTAAGACATACCAAAACATGCATATAAAACAAGCAGGGGAAGGCTGTGCAAGGGACTTTCAGTGGCAGGTTCAGCGGCCGAAGGTCCCTCACAGATCCGAAAGTCAGTGACTTTCGACGGCAGGTTTGGCGGCCTAAACCCTTCACAGATCCGAAAGTCAGCAACTTTCGGAGGTAGGTTCGGCGGCCTAAACTCCTTCACAGATCCGAAAGTCCATAGTTCCGAGGGCAGTTTAGGCGGCCAAAAGGCTACCTCTACCAGCATGTTCGACGGCCGAACTTGGATTCTCCAGCAAGGCAGAACCCGGTTCTGCCCTAGCACTCAGCCTCCTAACAGCCTCCAAACAGGCACAAAATGCACATGCAAGGCCCTAGAAGCTACCAAAAAATCTAACATACTTATGGGACATCAAAGCTTGCCTCAACTCAACATGCATCACAGATTTCTAAGAGAAAAACATTTTTCATTAAACTTGACCATAAAGCCTTAGAATAAATAATCATGCATGAACAACCCATTAAACTCTCAAAACACATATTAAAAACCTTTCAAAACATATGAAGAGCTGGGTTTGAACTTACCTCTTGCAGTCACAAAGGTGATAGAAACCCGAAGTTGGAGAAGAGGGAAAAATTTCAAGCTCCAGTGGTCTCCAAGGTTTAAAACTCTAGATTTGAACTCAAAACTTCAAAAGCCTCAGAGTAAAAAATGAATTCTTTGGGGATTTGGAGAAAAACAGCAAAAGGGATCAAAGATGAGCATGAATACACCTCTGCCCAAAAATGGAGAAGGAAACCTCTCACTTTCGGGCTGGTGGCTATTTATAGGTGGCTGAAGGAACCACGTTCGGTGGCCAAACTTGAAGGTTCGGCAGCCGAACCTTATGATTCCTCAACCACTCACTTCTCTCCTTTCATTAAAACGTTTTTCAAAAGAAATTTTAAATTCATTTAGAAAAACCTTATTTTACCCTTCTAAAGATTCCAGCTTCGAGATTCCGAATTCCGATGGAGATTCCGCCGGAAAGTGGGAATTCCGACGCTGGAGTTTAGCCGGAAAGTGGGAATTCGTTACAGAGTCGTATCAGAGCCTTAGGTTCATATGGTCGGACCTAGAGAGTGTCGGACTCATAGATGTTATAGAAGGGCAAGCACAATAGGAAAAATCATGTCCACTAGGATAGGATGTAGAGTCCTGTCTTGATGATGATGTGTAATGCCATGATGTTATGCATGCACATTAATGATATGTGATGCGGGTTCATGTGTTTCCATATGAACCATATGATGTTAATGTTTATATGTATATGTTGTTTTTAGATGCAGGATGAGAGGCTCACGTCGATCCGCTAGATTGACAGGAGCTCCACCGGATAATGAGGGCATGGATGCCCGTCCCCCTGCATTGCCAAGGGAAATTTCTTGCAGATCAAGTAGAGAAGGAACGTCAAGGGACCCTAGAAGGTCTTTTGATGTAAGCAGGAGGGGAATAGTTCAGGGTGGAATGTCAGCTGATATGAGGGGATCAGAGGAGGATGAACAGAGAAGAGATGGTAGTCTGGGCATGAGTATGTCAGAAGAGGGTATAGGAGAGTCTTAAGGAGGCGCTCAGGCCCCGGGTTATGCTCACCCACCCCAATACCAACCCTTTCCACAGGGCCCAGGGTATCCGATGGGGGGTACATCGGATTACTCCAGCTTTAACCCATATCCCTCCTTCATGCCTTACCCTCCTTTTTACCCACCATATCCCCAGTACCCTATGTATCCACCCTCACCCTTCTATCCAAATACAACAAACCCTAACCTGAGGAATGCTGCACCTCCTACCCCACCAGCAGAACCAGTAGCCCCTGAAATCCAAACACCTAAACCTAGCTCATCTGTGGAGAGCACAGTAAAGATGACAGACTACCTGAAACTGGATGCTCCCAAGTTCAAGACAGGTGATGATCCGTTTGAGTACCTCAAAACGGTTAAAATGATAACAGATGAGTTGGTGGCAAATGATAGTAGGGCCATTTAGATGGCGGGGTTCACGCTAAAATGCAAAAAAGCGAGAGAATGGTTCAAAAATTATGTGGACCCAAGGTCGGACAGCTTATCCTGGGAGCAGTTTGCAAATGAGTTTGCAGGATGGGCGTTTCCAGACAGTTCCAGAGAGCTGAAAGTTGTGGAGTTTGAGCAGCTAAGGCAAACAGAGGATATGAGTGTCGACGAGTACACCGACAAGTTTCTGGAGTTGCTGCAGTATGTGGGTCAGGCTTATGACACAGATCAGAAGAAGGCCAAGAGGTATACCATGAGGCTCCACCCTAGGTATTCCTCCTTAATTCTAGCAGCAGAGAGAGAAGACTTCCACACCATAGTGGATGCAGCACGGAAGATGGAGGCTAGTGCCATTATTCAGGGGACAGTTAAGCAGCAAGTGGCACAGCCCTCAGGTTCCATGACCCCAGGTAAGGGAAAGTTAGATCCCTCTTCTCTGAGTGCAGCAGCTTCAGGCAGTAAATAGTGGGGCAGCACCACTAAAAAGCCAAAGAAGAATAAGTTCTGGAACCGTTTGAAGTCAGGTCTGGGATTAGGTGGTGGCTCGAGCTCAGGTTTAGATGGTTCAGAATGCTTGAGGTGTGGTAAGCCACACAAGGGAGTATGTCGGTTTGGGACAACAGCCTGCTTCAGGTGTGTGCAGGAGGGACACATGGCTCGAGAGTGTCCTAGGGCAGCTTTTATGTCACCATCCCAGCAGACGGCTTCGAGTAGTGTGGCTCAGCCAGTAGCTCCAGCCATGACACAAGGCAGTGGCAGAGGCATAGGGAGAGGGGCAGCCTCTTCATCAGCAGGTTCCCGGGGTGAAGGTCCATCAGCTCCAGCTCGGATCTTCACTATGACACAGCAGGAGGCAAACACGTCAAACACTGTGGTGTCAGGTAATCTCATCATTGGTTGTTCAGATGTGTATGCTTTAATGGACCCTGGTGCATCTCATTCTTTTATTGCTCCGAGAGCCGTAGAGAGGTTGGGTTTGATAGTCTCTAGGTTAGAGTGTCCCCTCTGGGTCAGTGGACCCAAGTGTGATCCATCAGTGGCAAAGTTAGTCAGCCGGTATAGTCTAGTGTTTGTTGAGGGTAGATGCCTTCCAGCCGACCATGTGGTTCTAGACTTAACGGATTTTGACGTCATTCTAGGGATGGATTGACTATCCGCTCATGGTGCTACCTTGGACTGCAGAGACAAGGTAGTCAGGTTCAAAGGACAGGATGGGTCAGAGGTTGTCTTCAGAGGAGATAGGAGGGGTATGCCTAGAGGTCTGATATTAGCCCTGCAGGCTCGTAGGTTGCTCAGGAGGGGTTGTCAGGGGTTTCTAGCTCATGTGAGAGAGCTTGAAAGTTAGGTTAGGGAGCCCACCTCAGTGCCCATAGTCAGAGAGTTTCCAGATGTCTTCCCAGACGAGCTTTCAGGACTACCACCTGCTAGGGAGATGGATTTCGAAATAGAATTGATGCATGGAACCAGACCAATCTCTATCCCTCCCTACAGGATGGCACCAGCAGAGTTGAAGGAGCTAAAGGAACAGTTGTAAGAGTTGGTAGATAAGGGTTTCATCTGACCGAGTACCTCACCTTGGGGTGCTCCAGTGCCGTTTGTAAAGAAGAAGGATGGATCCTTGAGACTTTGTATCGACTACAGGCAGTTGAAATAAGTCACTACCAAGAATAAGTATCTGTTACCCAGGATCGACGACATATTTGACCAGCTAGCAGGAGCAGGTTGTTTTTCCAAGATAGATGTAACGACCCGAAAACCGGACCGCTACCGGCGCTAGGATCCAGATCGGCATAAGGCCGCCGGGACCCGTAGCAAGCCTAACATACATCCTGTATACCTGTTAAATCCTATACATGATCATACATATACATAAAACTTTAAACTTTTTCTTTCATTTACCAAGCTTAATCTGTGCATGCACAAACTCATAAACATAAAACCCCACACTGGAGCCCTCATCAAATGCTCCAATGGGGCAACATATCATACATTAAGCTTGGCTTACATAAACATCAATAAAACATTTCATTAAAAGATCATGTACCAAAAAGGGATTAACATACACTAGGGCCAAGCACAATTCTATTCTCAATACAATTCTTTACATTACATCACATAATAACATTTTACAATACATGTCCACATCTAACTATTACATAAAACATGACTCCTTTACTCTTGTTGACTTCCTGGTCTATCCCGTACCTGCAAACCTGGGGGTTAAATGAATGGGGGGAGCTACTAGGGCCCAGTGAGCAGAACAGTAAAAACATTATATTAAAATTCATGCTTTCATGAAATGCATCACATCACAAACAAATCACATCAAGGATGGACTTGTCACCAATAGCCCTCTACACATTCCAATAGTGCCAGGGGCGTAGAATGGGCCTCACTGGTCTTTCTCTTACATAACATAACATAACATTCCAATGTGCCAGGGGCGTAGAATGGGCCTCACTAGTCTTTCTCTTACATCGTACGAGGGGCGTAGAATGGGCCTCACTAGTCTTACATACCATACCATATCATATCATATCATGTCATCATACGAGGGCTAATGGATCATTCAACACCCATCCACATCAACATTATATTATGCAATGCAACATATTCGTGAATTCTAATGCAAACAACCTAATATATCACATGGCATTCGTGATGCATGAACATGCTCGAAATTTATTTGCTTTGAAACGTAAAGATCCATTCTACTCACCTCAGGCTAGCTCTGAAAAGAAACTGAAGCAGCTATCTCACTGCTGGGATCCTCGGTTCCTCGGGTCCGAACCTACACAGGTGGACTCAAATGAGGGACCAAACATACATGAATATGACTCTAAACTATTCCCCAAAAACCCCCTAAAATACCTTAAAACAATCATAGAAAACATGCAAAGGAAGGCTAAACAGGGCACCTTCGGTGGCACCTTCGGCGGCCGAACCCTCCTCCAGATCCGAAAGTCATGCACTTTCGACGGCACCTTCGGCGGCTGAAAGTTCTCTCCAGATCCGAAACTCATGCATGTTCGACGGCAGGTTCGGCGGTCGAAACTCCCATCCAGAGCCGAAAGTCCAACTTTCGGGGGCAGGGTTCGGCGGCCAAAGCATGTTACCATAGGCAGGTTCGGCGGCCGAAAGTGTCTTCGGCTGCCGAACCTGAGTTCTTCCAAAGTGGCAGAACTCAGCCTCTACAATGCATTTGTGCCTCCCAAACTTTCCAAACATGCATTTAGCTATTCTACAACATGCATACACATACCACCAAGCATATAGGGGTCTCAAACTATCCTAAACCCCAACATAAACACATATAGCAACTCAAACAACATACATTATCCATAAACTCAACATAAATTCTAACACTAAACAACTAACTTAAACGTGCATTTCTACCCCATAAACCTTCATAGAACTTATTTAAAACATACAAGAAGGGTAGGATCTAAGCTTACCTCTTGAAGATCGAGAGGAAAAACGATCCTTAACTTGGAGATAGGAGAAATCTAGCTCATTGGGTCTCCAAGCTCCACAACTTGATCTTACCTCCAAAAACTTCAAAAACCAAGTAAACACTTGTTAAAACATGAAAGATTTGAGGAAAATCATCAAAACCAACCATGGAAGGGCATGGACTCACCGTTGATCGAAAATAGGGGAGAAAGCTCACCCATTTTCGGCCATGGGGCCTTTTATAGGTGGCTGGCCAGGCCACCTTCGGAAGCCGAAGGTGACTGCAAAACTCATGCATGTTCGGCGGCCGAACCTGGATTTCCCTCTATGGTCTTTTTCATTCAAAACTCAATTTCTTTCTTACTTAAAACCATAAAATATATGAAAACATTTTATAAAAATATGTTTTTACCCTTCTAGAGGTTTTCGACATCCGAGATTCCACCGGACGGTAGGAATTCCGATACCGGAGTCTAGTCGGGTATTACATTCTCCCCCCTTAAGAACATTTGTCCCCGAATGTTCACCAAACAAGCATACATAGCATAAAACATAAACATACGTACAAAACACATAACACTCACCTTAGAAGAGATAAGGATATTGCTGGAGCATAGACTCCCGTGTCTCCCAGGTACACTCTTCGATGTTGTGGTGATTCCAAAGGACTTTCACCATCGGGATTTCCTTGTTCCTTAGCTTTCTGATCTAGATGTCTAGGATCCATACTGGCTGCTCAACATAGGTGAGATCTCCAAGGATCTCCACATTAGGCTCACTAAGAACCTTGCCCGAATCCGACACGAACTTCCGTAACATGGAAACATGGAAAACCGGATGGATTCTCTCCATTGAAGTAGGTAAGTCCAACTTGTACGATACATTCCCAACCTTTTGCAAGATTTCAAAGGGTCCAATGTACCGTGGAGCTAACATACCCTTCTTCCCAAACCGAATCACCCCTTTCATAGGAGACACCTTTAGCAATACTAAATCTCCCTCCTGAAACTCCACATGCTTCCTGCGGACATCTGCATAGCTCTTTTGCCTGCTCACAGCAGTTTTGATCCTTTCTCTGATTATGGGCACTACTCTGCTGGTGATCTCCACTAGCTCAGGCCCCGCTAAGGCCCTTTCTCCAACTTCCTCCCAACAGACAGGTGACCTGCACTTCCTTCAATACAAAGCTTCATATGGAGCCATCCCTATGCTAGCATGATAGCTGTTATAGTAGGCAAACTCCACCAAAGGTAGATGCTGCCTCCAAGAACCGCCAAAATCTAGCACACACATTCTGAGCATATCTTCTATCGTCTGGATGGTCCTCTCTGACTGTCCGTTCGTCTGAGGATGGAAAGCAGTGCTGAAATCTAATCTGGTGCCCATAGCATTCTGCAGACTCCGCCAAAACCTGGAGGTGAACTGGGATCCTCTATCAGACACTATTAAAACAGGAGCCCCATGCAACTTGACCACCTCATCAACAAACACCTGCGCCAATTTGTCCACAGAATAGCCACTCTTGACAGGGATGAAGTGAGCAGATTTGGTCAATCTGTCCACAATCACCCATATGGAGTCTAATCTGTTGGACGTCGCCGGTAACCCCACCACGAAGTCCATAGCTATATTCTCCCATTTCCACTCTGGAATCGGCAGTGGGTTAAGCATTCCAGCCGGCTTCTGATGTTCCAGTTTCACCCTCTAACACACTTCGCAGGCGAACACAAACTGTGCCACTTCTCTCTTCATAGCTGGCCACCAATAAACTCTCTTCAGATCTTGATACATCTTAGTGGCTCCAGGGTGAACACTGTATCTGGCATTATGAGCCTTTCTCATAATGTCTCCCTTCAGACCCACGTCATCTGGTACACACAATCTGTTCCCATAGCGGAGGATCCCCTTGCTGTCAAATCTGAACTCATCATTCATGCCTGACTGAACAGTCCTAGCAATCTTCACTAACTCTGGGTCCTCGTGCTGTTTCTGAGCCATCTGCTCTAGAAACACGGGTGTCACTCTCATCTGGGCTATCAAAGCACCTGTACCAGACAACTCTAACTGTAGACCTTCATTAATGAGCTTGTGAAACTCTTTCACTACCGGTCTCCTTTCCGCTGTGATATGGGATAGACTGCCAAGTTATTTCCGGCTTAAGGCGTCTGCCACAATATTCGCCTTACCCGGATGGTACTGAATCTTGCAATCATAGTCACTAAGCAGTTCTACCCATCTTCTTTGTCTCAAGTTCAACTCTCTCTGACTCAGGATGTACTGCAGGCTTTTATGATCTGTGAAGATCTCACATTTAACCCCATAAAGGTAATGCCTCCACATCTTGAGTGCAAAGATCACAGCTGCCATCTCTAGGTCATGTGTAGGATAATTCAACTCAGCTGGTGCCATCCTGTAGGGAGGGATAGAGATTGGCCTGGTTCCAGGCATCAATTCTATTTCAAACTCTATCTCCCTAGTAGGTGGTAAACCTGGCAGCTCGTCTGGGAAAATATCTAAAAACTCTCTGACCACGGGCACTGAGGCGAGCTCTCTAACATGACTATTCAGCTCTCTCACATGAGCTAGAAAACCCTGACAACCCCTCCTGAGCAACCTACGAGCCTGTAGGGCTGATATCAAACCTCTAGGTGTACCCCTCCTGTCTCCTCTGAAGACAACCTCTGACCCATCCTGACCTCTGAACCTGACTATCTTGTCTCTGCAGTCCAAGGTAGCACCATGGGTAGATAGCCAATCCATCCCTAGAATGACATCAAAATCCGTCAAATCTAGAACCACAAGGTCGGCTGGAAGGCATCTACTCTCCATAAACACTGGACTAAACCGGCAGACTGACTCTGCCACTGACCGGTCACACTTGGGTCCACTGACCCATAGGGGACACTCTAACCCAGAGACCATTAAACCCAACCTCTCAACGGCTCTCGGAGCAACAAAAGAATGAGATGCACCAGGGTCCATTAAGGCATAAACATCCGAACAACCAATGATGAGATTACCTGACACCACGATGTTTGATGCATTTGCCTCCTGCTGTGTCATAGTGAAGATCCGCGCTGGAGCTGATGGACCTTCACCCCTGAAACCCACTGAAGAAGAGGCTGCCCCTCTCCCTCTGCCTCTGCCACTGGCCTGAGTCGCGGCTGGAGCTACTGGCTAAGCCACACTACCAGAAGCTGTCTGCTGGGACTGCGCCATATAAGCTGCTCTAGGACACTCCCGTGCCATGTGTCCCTCCTGCCCACATCTAAAGCAGGCTGTTGTCCCAAACCGACATACTCCCTTGTGCGGCTTCCCACACTTCATACATACTGCACTGTCTGCACCTGAGCTTGAGCCACCTCCTAATCCCATACCTGACTTTATCTTGTTCCAGAACTTATTCTTCTTTGACTTTTTGGTGGTACTGCCCCACCTCTTACTGCCTGAAGCTACTGAACTCAAAGAAGAAGGGTCTAACTTTCCCCTACCTGGGGTCTGGGAACCAGAAGACTGTGCCACAGACTGTTTCACTTTCCCTTCAATTATTGCACTAGCCTCCATTCTCCGGGCCATATCCACTATGACATGGAAACTCTCCCTCTCTGCTGACTGGATCAAGGAGGAATACCTGAAATGAAGCCTCATGATATACTTCCTACCCTTCTTCTGATCTGTGTCAAGATTTTGCCCGGCAAACGACAACAGCTCTAAGAACCTATCTGTGTACTCATCTACACTAATCTCCTCCGTCTGCCTTAGTTGTTCGAACTCAATCATCTTCAACTCCCTTGAGCTATCAGGGAAAGCCCATCCTGCAAACTCGTTAGCAAACTCCTCCCATGATAGGCTATCCAACCTTGGGTTCACATAGTTTTTAAACCACTCTCGGGCCTTCTTGCACTTCAGTGTGAACCCAGCCATCTGAATGGCTCTACTGTCATCTGCTCCTAACTCATTTGTTATCATCTTGACTGTCCTGAGGTACTCAAATAAATCATCACCTGTTTCATACTTAGGAGCATCCAACTTCAAATAGTCAGTCATCTTGACCTTGCTCCCTCCAGATGAGCTAGGTTTAGGTGCTTGGGCTTCTGAGACCATAGTTTCTGCTGGGGGTGGAGGAGGTGCAACATCCCCTGGATTAGGGTTTACTGTACCTAGATAAACGGATGGGGGTGGGTACATAGGGTACTGTGAGTATGGTAGGTAGAAAGGTCGGTATGGCATGTAAGAAGGATAAGGGTTAAAGCTAGGGTAATCCGATGTACCTCCCATCGAATACCCGGGATTCTGTGAAAAGGGTGGGTATTGGGGTGGTTGAACAAACCCTGAGGCCTGAGTGCCTCCTTGAGACTCTCTCATGCCCTCTTCAGACATGCTCACACCAAGACTGCCATCCCTCCTCTAATCCACATCCATATCATCCCCCACATCTTCTGACACTCCACCTTGAACTGTTCCTCTTCTGCTCATATCAAAAGACCTTCTAGGGTCCCTTGACACTCTCTCCCTACTAGACCTGCAGGACATTGCCCTAGGCAATGCAGGAGGACGGGCATCCGTGCCCTCACTTTCCGGTTGGACTCCAATCAATCATGCAGATCGACGAGTTCCTCTCATGTTGCTTACTGAAAAACAGCACACATCACATAAAACATTAGCATCATATGGTTCATGTGGAAACACATGAACCTGCAACACCTACATCACATACACAGCATATCATCAATGCACATGCATAAAATCATGGCATTTCACATCATTATTCAAGACAGGACTCTACATCCTATCCTAATGGACATGATTTTCCTATTGTGCTTGCCCTTCTAGAACATCTATGAGCCCGACACTCTCTAGGTCCGACCATATGAACCTAGGGCTTTGATACCAATCTGTAACGACCCGAAAACTGAACCGCTACCGGCGCTAGGATTCAGATCGGCATAAGGCCGCCGGGACCCGTAGCAAGCCTAACATACATCCTGTATACCTGTTAAATCCCATACATGATCATAAATATACATAAAACATTAAACTTTTTCTTTCATTTACCAAGCTTAATCTGTGCATGCACAAACTCATAAACATAAAACCCCACACTGGAGCCCTCATCAAAAGCTCCAATGGGGCAACATATCATACATTAAGCTTGACTTACATAAACATCAATAAAACATTTCATTAAAAGATCATGTACCAAAAAGGGATTAACATACACTAGGGCCAAGCACAATTCTATCCTCAATACAATTCTTTACATTACATCACATTATAACATTTTACAATACATGTCCACATCTAACTATTACATAAAACATGACTCGTTTACTCTTATTGACTTCCTGGTCTATCCCGTACCTGCAAACCTGGGGGTTAAGTGAATGGGGGGAGCTACTAGAGCCCAGTGAGAAGAACAGTAAAAACATTATATGAAAATTCATGCTTTCATGAAATGCATCACATCACAAACAAATCACATCAAGGATGGACTTGTCACCAATAGCCCTCTACACATTCCAATAGTGCCAGGGGCGTAGAATGGGCCTCACTGGTCTTTCTCTTACATAACATAACATAACATTCCAATGTGCCAGGGGCGTAGAATGGGCCTCACTGGTCTTACATACCATACCATATCATATCATATCATGTCATCATACGAGGGCTAATGGATCATTCAACACCCATCCACATCAACATTATATTATGCAATGCAACATATTCGTGAATTCTAATGCAAACAACTTAATATATCACATGGCATTCGTGATGCATGAACATGCTCGAAATTTATTTGCTTTGAAATGTAAAGATCCATTCTACTTACCTCAAGCTAGCTCTGAAAAGACACAGAAGCAGCTATCTCACTGCTGGGGTCCTCGGCTCCTCGGGTCCGAACCTATACTGGTGGACTCAAATGAGGGACCAAACATACATGAACATGACTCTAAACTATTCCCCAAAAACCCCCCAAAACACCTTAAAACAATCATAGAAAACATGCAAAGGAAGGCTGAACAGGGCACCTTCGGCGGCCGAACCCTCCTCCAGATCCAAAAGTCATGCTCTTTCGGCAGCACCTTCGGCGGCCGAAAGTTCTCTCCAGATTCAAAACTCATGCATGTTCAGCGGCAGGTTCGGCAGCTGAAACTACCATCCAGAGCCGAAAGTCCAACTTTCGAGGGCGGGGTTCGGCGGCCAAAGCATGTTACCACAGGCAGGTTCGGCGGCCAAAAGTGCCTTCGGCTGCCGAACCTGAGTTCTTCCAAAGTGGCAGAACTCAGCCTCTACAATGCATTTGTGCCTCCCAAACTTTCCAAACATGCATTTAGCTATTCTACAACATGCATACACATACCACCAAGCATATAGGGGTCTCAAACTATCCTAAACCCCAACACAAACACATATAGCAACTCAAACAACATACATTATCCATAAACTCAACATAAACCCTAACACTAAACAACTAACTTAAACATTCATTTCTACCCCATAAACCTTCATAGAACTTGTTTAAAACATACAAGAAGGGTAGGATCTAAGCTTACCTCTTGAAGATCGAGAGGAGAAATGATCCTTAACTTGGAGATAGGAGAAATCTAGCTCCTTGGGTCTCCAAGCTCCATAACTTGATCTTAGCTCCAAAAACTTCAAAAACCAAGTAAACACTTGTTAAAACTTGAAAGATTTGAGGAAAATCATCAAAACCAACCATGGAAGGGCATGGACTCACCGTTGATCGAAAATTGGGGAGAAAGCTCGCCTATTTTCGGCTATGGGGCCTTTTATAGGTGGCTGGCCAAGCCATCTTTGGAAGCCGAAGGTGACTCCAAAACTCATGCATGTTCGGCGGCCGAACATGAGGTTCGGCGGCCGAACCTGGATTTCCCTCTATGGTCTTTTTCATTCAAAACTCAATTTCTTTCTTACTTAAAACCATAAAATACATGAAAGCATTTTATGAAAACATGTTTTTACCCTTCTAGAGGTTTCCGACATCCGAGATTCCACCGGATGGTAGGAATTCTGATACCGGAGTCTAGCCGGGTATTACAATAGATCTGAGATCCGGGTACCACCAGCTGAGATCAGGGAAGAAGATGTGCCGAAGACGGCATTCAGGACCAGATATGGGCATTATGAGTTCCTAGTGATCCCATTCAGGCTAACCAATGCCCCTGCAGCATTCATGGATCTCATGAACAGAGTTTTCAGTCAGTATCTGGATCTCTTTGTTATTGTCTTCATTGATGATATCTTAGTGTATTCCAGAAACGCAGAGGAGCATGCCCATCATCTGATGATAGTTTTGCAGACCCTGAGGGAGCATGGCTTGTATGCCAAGTTCTCCAAATGTGAGTTCTGGTTGAGGAGCATTTCCTTCTTGAGACATGTTGTGTCAGTAGAGGGAATTGAAGTGGACCCCAAGAAGGTGGAAGCTGTAGCTAACTGGCCTAGACCCACTATAGTTACAAAGAATAAGAGTTTTCTAGGCTTGACAGGTTACTACACGAGGTTCGTGCAGGACTTCTCCAAAATTGCCACTCCTATTGTAATGCCCGGCTAGACTCCGGTATCGAAATTCCTACCGTCCGGTGGAATCTCGGATGTCGGAAACCTCTAGAAGGGTAAAAATATGTTTTTATGAAATGTTTTCATGTATTTTATGGTTTTAAGTAAGAAAGAAATTTAGTTTTGAATGAAAAAGACCATAGAGGGAAATCCAGGTTCGGCCGTCGAACCTCATGTTTGGGCGTCGAAAATGCATGAGTTTTGGAGTCACTTTCAGCTTCCGAAGGTGGCCTGGCCAGCCACCTATAAAAGGCCCCATGGCCGAAAATGGGCGAGCTTTCTCCCCTATTTTCGGCCAACGGTGAGTCCATGCCCTCCCATGGTTAGTTTCAATGATTTCCTTTAAATATTTCAAGTTTTGACAAGCCTTCATCTTATTTTTGAAGATTTTTGAGTTAAAAACGGTTTTTTGGAGCTTGGAGACCCAAGGAGCTAGATTTCTCCCATCTCCAAGTTAGGATCGTCTCTCCTCTCGATCTTCAAGAGGTAAGCTTAGATCCTACCTTTCTTGTATGTTTTAAGCAAGTTTTGAGGGGTTATGGGGTAGAAATGCATGTTTAGGTTAATGTTGAGTTTATGGACAATGTGTGTTGTATGAGTTGCTATTTGTGTTTGTGTTGGGGTTTAGGTTAGTTTGAGACCCCTATATGATTATTTGCTTGTGTATGCATGTTGTAGAATAGCTAAATGCATGTTTGAATGGTTTGGGAGGCAAAATTTGCATGAAGAGTCTGAGTTTTGCCCTTTGGAAGAACTCAGGTTCGGCAGCCGAAGGACTTTCGGCCGCCGAACCTGCCTGTGGAGACAAGCTTTCGGCTGCCGAACCCTGCCCCCAAAAGTTGGACTTTCGGCTCTGGAAGGGAGTTTCGACCGCCGAAGGTGCCGCCGAACATGCACGAGTTTCGGCTCTGGAACCACTTTCGACCGCCGAAGGTGCCGCCGAAAGTGGTTGAGTTTCAGATTTGGAGGGACTTTCGGCCGCCGAACCTGCCGCCGAAAGTGCCCTGTTCAGCCTTCCTTTGCATGTTTTCCATGATTGTTTTAAGGTGTTTTAGGGGGTTTTTAGGGAGTTGTTTAGAGTCATGTTCATTTTTGTTTGGTCCCTCATTTGAGTCCACCTGTGTAGGTTCGGACCCGAGGAACCGAGGACCCCAGCAGTGAGTTAGCTACTTCAGTGTCTTTTCAGAGCTAGCCTGAGGTGAGTATAATAACTCCTTATGTTTCAAAGTAAATAAATCATTTCTGAGCATGTTCATGCATCACGAATGCCATGAGATATATTAGGTTGTTTGCATTAGAATTCACGAATATGTTGCATTTCATAATATGATGATGATGTGGATGGGTATTGGATGATTCTTTAGTCCTCGTATGATATGACATGATGATGATATGGTATGGTATGGAAGTCCAGGTCGAGGCCCATTCTACGCCCCTGGCACTATGTTAAGAGAAAGACCAAGTAGAGGCCCATTCTACGCCCCTGGCATTATTGGAATGCTATGTAATGTTATGTTAAGAGAAAGACCAGGACGAGGCCCATTCTACGCCTCTGGCACTATTGGGTATGTAGAGGACTACTGGTGACAAGTCCATCCTTGATTGTGATTTGTTTGTGATGTGATGCATTCCATGAGATCATATGTTTTAAATACAATGTTTTATTATTCTGCTCACTGGGCTCTAGTAGCTCACCCCATTCCCTTAATCCCCAGGTCTGCAGGTACGGGATAGACCAGGAAGTCAGCAAGAGTAAAGATGTAATACCCGGCTAGACTCCGGTATCGGAATTCCTACCGTCCGGTGGAATCTCGGATGTCGGAAACCTCTAGAAGGGTAAAACCATGTTTTTATAAAATATTTTAATGTATTTTATGTTTTTAAGTAAAAAGGAAATCGAGTTTTGTATGAAAATGACCAAGGAGGCATTTCCAAGTTCGGCCGCCGAACCTCAAGTTCGGCTGCCGAACGTGGGATGGTTTAGGGGGGCATGTTAGGCTTCCGAAAGTCTCAAAAGGTTCGACCGCCGAACCTCATGTTCGACCGCCGAACTTGCATGAGATGTGGGGGCACGTTCGGCTGCCGAAAGGTGGTCTTCCAGCCCTATATAAGAGCTCCATGGCCGAAACGGGCGAGCTTTCTCCCCATTTTTGGCCACGGTGAGTTCATGCTCTCCTTTGGTTCGTTTTTAATGTTTTTCCTCCGATCTTCCATGTTTTAACAAGCTCTATGTTGATTTGAAGAGATTTGAGCAAAAAGAGTAAGTTTTGGAAACTTGGAGACCAAAGAGCGGATCTCTCCCATCTCCGAGTCGGATCGTCTCTCCTCTCATTCTACAAGAGGTAAGAGTAGATCCATAGTTCCTTTCATGTTTTAAGTAAGTTTTATGAAGTTTCTTGGGGTAGAAATGCATGTGTAGGTTTATGTTGAGTTTTTGGCTAAATGTGTGTTTATGAGCAATGTATGTTGGATATACATGTTTGATGTGTTGTAGATGGGGTCTAGGATAGTTGAAGCCCCTAGGAGCTTGTATGCTTGAGTATGCATGTTGTAGAATAGGAAAATGCATGATTGAATGAGTTGGGAGGCGTTTATGCATGTTGAGCTGAGTTTCTGCCCTTTTGGGAGAAACCAGGTTCGGCAGCCGAAGGTTCTTTCGGCCGCCGAACCTGCCTGTGGTAGCTTGAATCGGCTGCCGAACCCTACCCCCGAAAGATGACTTTCGGCTCTGGAAGGGACTTTCGGCCGCCGAAGGTGCCGCCGAACATGCATGAGTTTCGTCTCTGGAGGGAACCTTCGGCCGCCGAGAGTACCGCCGAAGGTGCATGACTTTCGGCTCTGGAGGGACTTTCGGCCACTGAACCTGCCGCCGAAAGTGCCCTGTTCAGCCTTCTTTTGCATGTTTTCTATGGATGTTTTGAAGAGTTTTAGGGGGTTTTTAGGGAGAATTTTAGAGTTATGTTCATAGATGTTTGGTCCCTCATTTGAGTCCACCTGTGTAGGTTCGGACCCGAGGAACCGAGGACCCCAGCAGTGAGATAGCTGCTTTTGAGTCTTGTCAGAGCTAGCCATAGGTGAGTGGAATAACTCTCTATGTTTTCAAAGTAAATAATGAACGCTTTAGCATGATTCACGCATCATGAATGCCATGAGATATATTAGGGTGCTTGCATTAGAATCCACGAATATGTTGCATTGCATATTATGTTGTTGATGTGGATGAATGTTGGATGATCCATTAGCCCTTATATGGTATGATATGACAGACTATGGAAGTCCGGGTGAGCCTGCACTACGCCCCCGGCATGATTGGATATGTATGTTATGCTATGGAAGTCCAGGTGTGCCTGCACTACGCCCCTGGCATGATTAGACTGTATGGAGGGCTAAGTGGTGACAAGTTCATCCTTGATATGAAATGTTTGTGCTGTGATGCATTCCATGATGTCATATGTTTTAAATGCTATGTTTTATTATTCTGCTCACTGGGCTCTAGAAGCTCACCCCTCTCCCTTAACCCCCCAGGTTTGCAGGTACAGGGTAGACCAGGAGGTCAGCAGGAGTAGAGTTATGTTGTATGTAATAGCTAGATGTGGACATAAATGTGATGTAATGTAAAAGTATAATATAGAAATGAAATGTAATGATGTCTATTGAGGTTTATAGTTGTGCTTGACCCTAGTATGTTGTTAATCCCTTTGAGTACATGATTTTAATGATGCTTATGTAACCAAATTCAATACATGTTATGTCACCCCATTGGGACATTGTTGAGACTCCAAAGAGGGGTTAATGTTTATGATTATGTTTATGTATAATGCATGCACAGGTTGAGTTTGGTGAATGAATGAAAGAATGAATGAATGAATGTAAGGAAAAGTTCAAAATTATTATGTATGTGTTGATCATGTATGGGATTAAACAGGTTTACAGGATGAATGTTAGGCTTACTACGGGTCCCGGCGGCCTTATGCCGACCTGGATCCTAGCGCCTATAGCGGTCCGGATTTTCGGGTCGTTACAAAAGAAGTCATGTTGTATGTAATAGTTAGATGTGGACATGTATTGTAAAATGTTGTAATGTGGTATTATGTAAAGAATTGTGTGGAGAATAGAATTGTGCTTGGCCCTGGTGTATGTTAATCCCTCTTGGGTACATGATCCTTTTTATGAGATGTTTTATTAAGGTTTATGTAAACTAAGCTTAATATATGATATGTTACCCATTGGAGCATTTGATGAGGGCTCCAGTGTGGGGTTTTATGGTTATGAGTTGTCCATGCACAGGTTAAGCTTGGTGAATGAAAGAAAAAGTTTAAAATTTTTATGTAAATGATTGATCATGTATGGGATTAAATAGGTATACAGGATGTATGTTAGGCTTGCAACGGGTCCCGGCGACCTTAAATCGATCTGGACCCTAGCGCTGGTAGCGGTCTGATTTTCGGGTCGTTACAGATTGGTATCAGAGCCCTAGGTTCATATGGTCGGACCTATTGTGTGTCGGGCTCCTAGAAGTTATAGAAGGGCAAGCACAATAGGAAAATCATGTCCACTAGGATAGGATGTAGAGTCCTGTCTTGAATGATGATGTGAAATGCCATGATTTTATGCATGTGCATTGACGATATGTGATGTATGTGATGCAGGTTCATGTGTTTCCACATGAACCATCTGATGCTAATGTTTTATGTGATGTGTGCTGTTTTTCAGTAAGCAAGATGAGAGGAACTCGTCGATCTGCACGATTGACTGGAGTACCACCTCAGGACGAGGGCACGGATGCCCATCCTCCTGCATTGCCTAGGGCAATGTCCTGCAGGTCTAGTAGAGAGAGAACGTCAAGGGACCCTAGAAGGTCTTTTGATGTGAGCAGAAGAGGAACAGTTCAAGGTGGAGTGTCAGAAGCTGTGGGGGATGATATGGATGTGGATCAGCGGAGGGATGGCAGTCTTGGTGTGAGCATATCTGAAGAGGGCATGGGAGAGTCTCAAGGAGGCACTCAGGCCTCGGGATTTGTTCAGCCACCCCAATACCCACCCTTTTCTCAGAATCCCGGGTATTCGATGGGAGGTACATCGGATTACCCCAATTTTAACCCTTATCACTCTCACATGCCATGCCCACCTTTCTACCCACCATACCCACAGTACCCTATGTACCCACCCCCATCTTACTACCCAGGTACAGCAAACCCTAACCCAGGGGATGTTGCACCTCTTTCACCACCAGCAGAACCTATGATCCCAGAAACCCAAGTACCTAAACCTAGCTCATCTGGAGGGAGCAAGGTCAAGATGACTGACTACTTGAAGTTGGATGCTCCTAAGTATGAAACAGGTGATGACCCGTTTGAGTACCTCAGGACAGTCAAAATGATTATAGATGAGTTAGGAGTTGATGATAGTAGAGCCATTCAGATGGCTGGGTTCACACTGAAGTGCAAAAAGGCCCGAGAGTGGTTTAAAAAGTATGTGAACCCGAGGTTGGATAGTCTATCATGGGAGGAGTTTGTTAATGAGTTTGCTGGATGGGCTTTCCCTGATAGTTCAAGGGAGTTGAAGATGATCGAGTTTGAGTAGCTAAGACAGACGGAGGAAATGAGTGTAGAAGTGTTCACAGATAGGTTCTTGGAGCTGTTGCCGTTTGCAGGGCAAACTTTTGATACAGATCAAAAGAAGGCAAGGAGGTATATAATGAAGCTTCATTCCAGGTATTCCTCCTTGATCCAATCAACAGAAACGGAGAGCTTCCATGCCATAGTAGATATGGCCCGGAAAATGGAGGCTAGTGCCATCATTCAGGGGGCAGTTAAGCAATCAATGGCACAACCTTCTCGTTCCAAGACCTCAGGTGGGGGAAGGTTAGACCCTTCTTCTCTGAGTGCAGCAGCTTTAGGAAGTAAAAAGTGGGGTAAAGCCAAGTCCAAGAAGAACAAGTTCTGGAACAAGATAAAGTCAGGTCTGAGATTAGGAGGTGGCTCAAGCTCAGGTGCAGACAATGCAGTTTGTATGAAGTGTGGGAAGCCGCACAAGGGAGTATGTCGGTTTGGGACGACAGCCTGCTTCAGATGTGGGCAGGAGGGACACATGGCACGGGAGTGTCCTAGAGCAGCTTATGTGGCACAGTCCCAGCAGACAGCTTCTGGTAGTGTGGCTCAGCCAGTAGCTCCAGCCGCGACTCAGGCCAGTGGCAGAGGCAAAGGGAGAGGGGCAGCCTCTTCTTCAGCGGGTTTCAGGGGTGAAGGTCCATCAGCTCCAGCACGGATCTTCACCATGATATAGCAGGAGGCAAATGCATCAAACACCATGGTGTCAGGTAATCTCTGTTGGGAAATCCCAAGATTATTGCAACCCAAAGGCGCAGCGGAAAAATAAAATCTCTGTTGATTTCCATTCCCAGAATCCGAGTGCTTCGTTTAATTCAAAAGATGTATATGAGACTAACCTGTTAATCTCGTCAAGAAGATACAATACCGGACTGATGGTGCTGCCTTTTCAAACGAACACCCTCTATGGTATCCACACAAACGTCTTCTATCCTTCTAGAGTGCTAGCTCTCTCAAAGATGGATAGATTATGTGCTCCACAATCTGTAATCTTTTAGACTGAATTTTCTCAAAACCACACGTACCTTCCACAATTTGTAGAAGGGGTATTTATATGTTTCAGTCTTTTGTTTTTCCCACAACTCCTTTTCCTAAAAGGAGTTGTATTCATCCCACAATTCCTTTTCCTAAAAAGAGTTGTGTTTTTCCTAAAAGGAGTTGTGTTCATAACCAACTATCACAATCTTGCAAATACTCAAATATCTTATGTGATAGAATCCTTTATCTGTAACAGTTACAGATAGACTGCAGATCTTTTAAATATTATTATCTCATAATAATAAATGATTAATAATAATAACACTTTATTATTATTAATTATATTAATAATTAATATTAATAATAATAACACTTATTATTATTAATTATATTAATAATTAATAATAATAATAATAACACTTTATTATTATTAAATATATATTAATAATAATAACACTTTATTATTATTAAATATTAATAATAATAACACTTTATTATTATTAAATATATTAATGATTAATAATAATAACACTTATTATTATTAATTATATTAATGGGCTTTGGGCTTTTAGCCCATTAATATGACATAGCACATCAACAACGTTCTTTTGTGTGTGACCCAATAGGCTCATATTAATTGGCAATAGGCCCAGTCCCACAAGGCCCATAAGTCATAAGTGGCCTCTAGCAAGACATTATGACTACCCAACTAATTATGAGGATCAATAGTCCGATAAAGCCTAATAGAACATGAATTAATCCCTTTGTCACACGATATCTAGTTTGAACATAAGTCATGGTCAATGTCAAACTTATAATGTTCAAACTTATGATTTCTCGATCTCTAAGTAGACTGATAAATTCAAATGATATTGATCACACTATCAATTCATTTGAGCACGACCATGCATTTCTCAGTCTCACTTATCAAGGGGCCCAGAAGATATCTCTCTCAAAGAGAGAGACAAATCCTATCTTGATTGTTCATTATCCTCTACATAATTTCTATCATGCTCAATCATAACCTTTATGATTGTCCGATTAAAGACAACATTTGGTTATGTCAAAACATAACAGTCCTTATGTTGGAAACTATGACAATCTCAAGTCAAAGGATTAAGACATAACTACTTTGAGATTCACTTATGACAATGACCCATGTAGTGATCTCAATGCGGGTCCATCCAATACTTTGTTCTCTAACAAGTATTTATGATTATTGAATTATATCAACATATACATAATCATCTCATGATTATCAATCAATAATCATACTAATTATATTTTATTATTATCAACATAATAATAAGTAACTAGGGATGATAATCATTATTATGTAACATGCAAACAAATAATAATGATAAAAACCTCTTTTATTAATAACCAAAACGACATACAAAAAGGCCCAAGATGATGGCCTAGGGCATATACACTAATAATCTCATCATTGGTTGTTCAGATGTTCATTCCTTAATGGACCCTGGTGCATCTCATTATTTATTGCTCCGAGAGCCGTTGAGAGGTTGGGTTTGATGTCTCTAGATTAGAGTGTCCCCTATGGGTCAGTGGACCTAAGTGTGACCTGTCAGTGGCAGAGTCAGTCTGCCAGTGTAGTCCAGTTTTTATTGAGGGGAGATGCCTTTCAGCCGACCTTGTGGTTCTAGATTTGACAGATTTTGACGTCATTATAGGGATGGATTAGCTATCTACCCATGGTGCTACCTAGGACTGCAGAGACAAGGTAGTCAGGTTCAGAGGTCAGGATGGGTCAGAGGTTGTCTTCAGAGGAGATAGGAGGGGTACACCTAGAGGTTTGATATCAGCCCTATAGAGTCGTAGGTTGCTCAGGAGGGTTGTCAGGATTTTCTAGCTCATGTGAGAGAGCTGGATAGTCATGTCAGAGAGCTCGCCTCAGTGCCCGTGGTCAGAGAGTTTTTAGATGTCTTCCCAGACGAGCTGCCAGGTTTACCACCTGCTAGGGAGATAGAGTTTGAAATAGAGTTGATGCCTGGAACCAGACTAATCTCTATCCCTCCCTACAGGATGGCACCAGGTGAGTTGAAAGAATTGAAAGAACAGTTGCAAGAGCTGGTAGATAAGGGCTTCATCCGACCGAGTACCTCACCTTGGGGTGCACCAGTTTTGTTTGTGAAAAAGAAGGATGGATCCCTTAGACTTTGTATCGACTACAGGCAGTTGAACAAAGTCACTACTAAGAACAAGTATCCGTTGCCTAGGTTCGACGATCTTTTCGATCAGCTGGCAGGAGCAGGTTGTTTCTCCAAGATAGATCTGAGATCCGGGTACCATCAACTGAGAATAAGAGAAGAAGATGTGCCAAAGACAGCGTTCAGGACTAGATATGGGCACTATAAGTTCCTTGTAATGCCGTTTGGGTTAACCAATGCCCCTGCAGCATTCATGGACCTCATGAACAGAGTTTTAAGTCAGTATCTGGATCACGTTGTTATTGTCTTCATAGATAATATCTTAGTGTATTCCAGGAATGCAAAGGAGCATGCCCATCATCTGAGGTTAGTCTTGCAGACCTTGAGAGAACACGGCTTGTATGCCAAGTTCTCCAAGTGTGAGTTCTGGTTGAGGAGCATTTCATTCTTGGGGCATGTTGTGTCAGAAAATGGAATCGAAGTGGACCCCAAGAAGGTGAAATCTGTAGCTAACTGGCCTAGACCCACTACAGTGATAGAGATCAATAGCTTCTTGAGTTTGGCAGGTTACTACAGGAGGTTCGTTCAGGACTTCTCTAAGATTGCAGCTCCTATGACCAGATTGACTAAGAAGAACCAGAGGTTTGTGTGGACTGACCAGTGTGAAGAGAGCTTTGAAGAGCTAAAGAAGAGGTTGACGTCGGCACCAGTATTAGCTCTGCCAACTAGTAATGAAGACTTCACAGTGTTTTGTGATGCGACCCGTATGGGAATGGGTTGTGTGTTGATGCAGAATGAAAGGGTAATTGCTTATGCTTCTAGGCAGCTGAAGAAGCATGAGTTGAATTATCCTACACATGACCTAGAAATGGTAGCTGTAATCTTTGCACTCAAGATGTGGAGGCATTACCTTTATGGGGTTAAATGTGAGATCTTTACAGATCATAAAAGCCTGTAGTACATCCTGAGTCAGAGAGAGTTGAACCTGAGACAGAGAAGATGGATAGAGCTGCTTAGTGACTATGATTGCAAGAATCAGTACCATCCGGGTAAGGCGAATGTTGTGGCAGACGCCTTAAGCCAAAAATCACTTGGCAGTCTACCCCATATCACGGCAGAGAGAAGACCAGTGGTGAGGGAGTTCTTCGAGCTCATTAATGAAGGGCTGCAATTACAGTTGTCTGGTATAGGCGCTTTGATAGCCCAGATGAGAGTAGCACCTGTGTTTCTGGAGCAGGTGGCTCAGAAATAGCATGAGGACCTAGAGTTAGTGAAGATTGCCAGGATTGTTCAGTCAAGCAAGAATGAAGAGTTCAGATTTGACAGCAAAGGGATCCTCCGCTATGGGAACAGATTATGTGTACCAGATGACGTGGGTCTGAAGGAAGACATTATGAGAGAGGCTCATAATGCTAAATACAGTGTTCACCCTAGAGCCACCAAAATGTATCAAGATCTAAAGAGAGTTTATTGGTGGCCAGCTATGAAGAGAGAAGTGGCACAATTCGTGTCCGCCTGCGAAGTATGTCAGAGGGTGAAGCTGGAACATCAGAAGCCGGCTGGAATGCTTAACCCACTGCCGATTCCAGAGTGGAAATGGGAGAATATAGCTATGGATTTCGTGGTGGGGTTACCGGCGATGTCCAACAGATTGGACTCCATATGGGTGATTGTGGACAGACTTACCAAATCTGCTCACTTCATCCTTGTCAGGAGTGGCTATTCTGTGGACAAATTGGTGCAGGTATTTGTTGATGAAGTGGTCAGGTTGCATGGGGCTCCTGTTTCAATAGTGTCTGATAGAGGACCCTAGTTCACCTCCAGGTTTGGCAGAGTCTGCAGAGTGCGATGGGTACCAGGCTAGACATCAGCACTGCTTTCCATCCCTAGATGAACGGACAATCAGAGAGGACCATCCAGACAATTGAGGATATGCTCAGAATGTGTGTGCTAGATTTTGGCGGTTCTTGGAGGCAGCATCTACCTTTGGTGGAGTTTGCCTACAATAACAGCTATCATGCTAGCATAGGGATGGCTCCATATGAAGCTTTGTATGGAAGGAAGTGTAGGTCACCTGTCTGCTGGGAGGAAGTTGGAGAAAGGGCCTTGGCAGGCCCTAAGCTAGTAGAGATCACCAGCAGAGTAGTGCCCATAATCAGAGAAAGGATCAAAACGGCTGTGAGCAGGCAAAAGAGTTATGCAGATATCCGCAGAAGGCAAGTAGAGTTTCAGGAGGGGGATTTAGTATTGCTCAAGGTGTCTCCTATGAAAGGGGTGGTTCGTTTTGGGAAGAAGGGTAAGTTAGCTCCGCAGTACATCGGACCCTTTGAAATCTTGCAAAAGATTGGGAATGTATTGTACAAGCTGGACTTACCTACTTCAATGGAGAGAATCCATTCGGTTTTCCATGTTTCCATGTTACGAAAGTTCGTGTCGGATCCGGGCAAGGTTCTTAGTGAGCCTGATGTGGAGATCCTAGAAGATCTCACCTATGTTGAGCAGCCAGTATGGATCCTAGACACCCAGATCAGAAAGCTAAGTAAAAGGAAATCTCGATGGTGAAAGTCCTTTGAAATCACCACAACATGGAAGAGTGTACCTGGGAGACACGGGAGTCCATGCTCCAGCAATATCCTTATCTTTTCTAAGGTGAGTTTTATGTGTTTTCTATGTATGTTTATGTTTTATGCTATGTTATGCTTGTTTGGTGAACATTTGGGGACGAATGTTCTTAAGGGGGGGAGAATGTAATACCCGGCTAGACTCTAGTATCGAAATTCCTACCGTCCGATGGAATCTCGGATGTCGGAAACCTCTAGAAGGGTAAAAACATGTTTTTATGCAATGTGTTTTTATGCAATGTTTTCATGTATTTTGTGGTTTTAAGTAAGTAAGAAATTTAGTTTTGAATGAAAAAGACCATAGAGGGAAATCCAGGTTCGGCCGCCGAACCTCATGTTCAGC
Organism: Manihot esculenta; assembly: GCF_001659605.2. Lineage (NCBI taxonomy): Eukaryota > Viridiplantae > Streptophyta > Magnoliopsida > Malpighiales > Euphorbiaceae > Manihot > Manihot esculenta. Next base: position 12,084,311 of record NC_035161.2, read on the forward strand.
CGCCGAACCTCATGTTCAGCCGCCGAACCTCAAGTTCGGCTGCCGAACATGCATGAGTTTTGGAGTCACTTTCGGCTTCCGAAAGTGGCCTGGCCAGCCACCTATAAAAGGCCCTATGGCCAAAATAGGCAAGCTTTCTCCCCTATTTTCGGCCAACGGTGGGTCCATGCCCTCCCATGGTTAGTTTCAATGATTTCCTTTAAATCTTTCAAGTTTTGACAAGCCTTCATCTTATTTTTGAAGATTTTTGAGTTAAAAACGGAGTTTTGGAGCTTGAAGACCCAAGGAGCTAGATTTCTCCCCAAGTTAGGATTGTCTCTCCTCTCGATCTTCAAGAGGTAAGCTTAGATCCTACCTTTCTTGTATGTTTTAAGCAAGTTTTGAAGGGTTATAGAGTAGAAATGCATGTTTAGATTAATGTTGAGTTTATGGACAATGTGTGTTGTATGAGTTGCTATTTGTGTTTGTGTTGGGGTTTAGGTTAGTTTGAGACCCCTATATGCTTATTTGCTTGTGTATGCATGTTGTAGAATAGCTAAATGCATGTTTGAATGGTTTGGGAGGCAAAATGTGCATGAAAAGTCTGAGTTCTGCCCTTTGGAAGAACTCAGGTTCGGCAGCAGAAGGACTTTCGGCCGCCGAACCTGCCTGTGGAGGCAAGCTTTCGGCTGACGAACCCTGCCCCCGAAAGTTGGACTTTCGACTCTGGAAGGGAGTTTCGGCCGCCGAAGGTGCCGCCGAACATGCACGAGTTTCGGCTCTAGAACCACTTTCGGCCGCCGAAGGTGCCGCCGAAAGTGGCTGAGTTTCAGATTTGGAGGGACTTTCGGCCGCCGAACCTGCCGCCGAAAGTGCCCTGTTCAGCCTTCCTTTGCATGTTTTCCATGATTGTTTTAAGGTATGGTCTGAAAGTCCAGGTCGAGGCCCATTCTATGCCCCTGGCATTATTGGAATGCTATGTTATTTTATGTTAAGAGAAAGACTAAGACGAGGCCCATTCTACTCCCCTGGCACTATTGGGTATGTAGAGGACTACTGGTGACAAGTCCATCCTTGATTGTGATTTGTTTGAGATGTGATGCATTCCATGAGATCATATATTTTAAATACAATGTTTTATTATTCTGCTCACTGGGCTCTAGTAGCTCACCCCATTCCCTTAATCCCCAAGTCTGCAGGTACGGGATAGACCAGGAAGTCAGCAAGAGTAAAGAAGTCATGTTGTATGTAATAGTTAGATGTGGACATGTATTGTAAAATGTTGTAATGTGGTATTATGTAAATAATTGTGTTGAGAATAGAATTGTGCTTGGCCCTGGTGTATGTTAATCCCTCTTGGGTACATGATCCTTTTTATGAGATGTTTTATTGAGGTTTATGTAAACCAAGCTTAATATATGATATGTTACCCCATTGGAGCATTTGATGAGGGCTCCAGTGTGGGGTTTTATGGTTATGAGTTGTGGATGCACAGGTTAAGCTTGGTGAATGAAAGAAAACGTTTAAAATTTTTATGTAAATGATTGATCATGTATGGGATTAAACAAGTATACAGGATGTATCTTAGGCTTGCTACAGGTCCCAGCGACCTTAAGTCGATCTGGACCCTAGCGCCGGTAGCGGTCCGATTTTCAGGTCGTTATAGATGACCAGGTTGACCAAGAAAAATCAGAGGTTTGTGTGGTCTGAACAGTATGAGGAAAGCTTTGAAGAGCTGAAGAAAAGGTTAATGTCAGCATCGGTGTTAGCTCTGCCTACTAGTAATGAAGACTTCACAGTGTTTTGTGATGCGTCCTGTGTGGGACTAGGTTGTGTGTTAATGCAAAATGAGAGGGTAATTACTTATGCTTCTAGACAGTTGAAGAAGCATGAGTTGAATTATCCTACACACGATCTAGAAATGGCAGCCGTGATCTTTGCACTCAAGATGTGGAGGCATTACCTATATGGGGTAAGATGTGAGATCTTTATAGATCATAAAAGCTTGCAGTACATCTTGAGTCAGAGAGAGTTAAACATGAGGCAGAGAAGATGGGTAGAACTGCTTAGTGACTATGATTGCAAAATTCAGTACCATCCGGGTAAGGCAAATGTTGTGGCAGATGCCCTTAGTCGGAAATCACTTGGCAATTTGTCCCATATTACAGCAGAGAGGAGACCGGGGGTGAGGGAATTCTATAAGCTCGTTGATGAAGGGCTGCAGTTGGAGTTGTCTGGTAAAGGTGCTTTGATAGCTCAAATGAGAGTGAAACCCGTGTTTCTGGAGCAAGTAGCTCAGAAACAGCATGAGGACCCAAAGTTAGTGAAAATTGCCAGGACTGTTCAGTCAGGCAAGAATGAAGAGTTCAGATTTGACAGCAAAGGGATCCTCCGCTATGGGAATAGGTTATGTGTACCAGATAATGTGAGTCTGAAGGGAGACATTATTAGAGAAGCTCATAATGCCAGATACAACATTCACCCTGGAGCCACCAAAATGTATCATGATTTGAAAAGAGTCTATTGGTGGCCAGCTATGAAAAGAGAAGTGGCACAGTTCGTGTCCGCCTGCGAAGTATGTCAGAGGGTGAAGCTGGAACATCAGAAGCCGGCTGGAATGCTCAACCCACTATCGATTCCAGAGTGGAAATGGGAAAATATAGCTATGGATTTTGTGGTGGGGTTACCGGCAACGTCCAACAGGTTGGACTCCATATGGGTGGTTGTGGACAGACTGACCAAATCTGCTCACTTCATCCCTGTCAGGAGTGACTATTCTATGGACAAACTGGCATAGGTATATGTGGAAGAGGTTGTCAGGCTGCATGGGGCTCCCGTTTCAATAGTGTCAGATAGGGGACCCCAGTTCACCTCCAGGTTTTGGCAGAGTCTGCAGAACGCTATGGGTACCAGGCTAGATTTTAGCACTGCTTTCCATCCACAGACTGATGGACAGTCAGAGAGGACCATCCAGACAATTGAAGATATGCTCAGAATGTGTGTGCTAGATTTTGGCGGTTCTTGAAGGCAGCATCTACCTTTGGTGGAGTTTGCCTACAATAACAACTATCATACTAGCATAGGGATGGCTCCATATGAAGCTTTGTATGGAAGGAAGTGCAGGTCACCTGTCTACTGGGAAGAAGTTGGAGAAAAGGCCTTACCAGGGCCTGAACTAGTAGAGATCACCAGCAGAGTAGTGCCCATTATCAGAGAAAGGATCAGAACGGCTATGAGTAGGCAAAAGAATTATGTAGATATCCGCAGAAGGCAAGTAGAGTTTCAAGAGGGGGATTTAGTATTGCTCAAGGTGTCTCCTATGAAAGTGGTGGTTCATTTTGGGAAGAAGGGTAAGTTAGCTCCGCGGTACATCGGACCCGTTGAAATCTTGCAAAAGATTAGCAATGTATTGTACATGTAATACCCGCCTAGACTCCGGTATCGAAATTCCTACCGTCCGGTGGAATCTCGGATGTCGGAAGCCTCTAGTAGGGTAGAAACATGTTTTCATAAAATGTTTTAAGGTATTTCATGGTTTTAAGTATGAAATTAAATGACTTTTACATGAAAAGTCTTTGGAGGAAAACCCAGGTTCGGCAGCCGAAAGTCAAGTTCGGCCGCCGAACATGCATGCGTTTTGGAGGCACGTTAGGCCCCCGAAAGCATGAGTGAGGAAAGTTCAGGTTCGGCCGCCGAAACCCAAGTTCGGCCGCCGAACATGGCATACATGCGGAGGCACTTTCGGCCCCCGAACGTGGCCTGGCCAGCCACCTATAAAAGGGTCCCTTAGGTCCGCACGGGCGAGCTTTTTCTCCCCCGTTGTCGGCCAAGGTGAGTCTCCGCCACCCCTCCCTCGATCTTCAGTGTTTTCCTTAGATCTTCCATGATTTTCACGGGTTTTAACTTCTGTTTTGAAGATCTGTGAGTAAAGAGCAAGTTTTGGGTACTTGGAGGTTCAAAGAGCTCAATCTCTCCATCTCCAAGCTAGGATCGCCTTTCCTCTCGTTTCTTCAAGAGGTAAGCTCGGATCCACCCTTATTATGTGTTTTAAACAAGCATTTAGTGGTTTTATGGGTAGAGATGCATGTTTAGGCTTGTTGATGAGTTTATGGGTTTTGATGTTTTGGATGAACAATGTATGTTGATTTTGTGTGTTTGAAGTGTTGTAGTTGGGGTATATGCTAGTTTGAGACCCCTAGGTGTAATGTATGATATGTATGCATGTTTTAGAACAAGTTTATGCATGATTGGTGAGTTTGGAGGCAAAAATGCATAAGGGAACCAAGTTTCTGCCCTTTGGCAGAAACCAGGTTCGGCAGCCAAAGGAACTTTCGGCCGCCGAACATGGCTGGTGAGGCAGGCCTTTCGGCTGCCGAAGTTGCCCCCGAAAGGAGACTTTCGTCTCTGTCTGGGACTTTCGGCCGCCGAAGGTGCCGCCGAACATGCATGAGTTTCGCCTCTGTCTGGGAGTTTCGGCCGCCGAAGGTGCCGCCGAACCTGCCTGACTTTTGGCTCTGGAGGGACTTTCGGCTGCCGAACCTGCCGCCGAAAGTGCCCTGTCCAGCCATTTCTTGCATGTTTTTATGAAGTTGTTTTATGATGTTTTAGGGGGTTTTTGGGGAGTATATTAGAGTTATGTTTATGTATGTTTGCTCCCTCATTGGAGTCCACCCGTGTAGGTTCGGACCCGAGGAACCGAGGACCCCAGCAGTGAGCCAGCTGCTACAGAGTTTGTCAGAGCTAGCCAGAGGTGAGTGGAATAAACCTCAAGTTTTAAATTAAATGAAATATGAATTTTGAGCATGATCCATGCATCATGAATACCATGAGATATAGTAGGTTGTTTGCATTAGTATTCACGAATATGTTGCATTGCATTTATGGATGTTGATGTGGATTGGTTATTGGATGATCCTTTAGTCCTCATATGATATGATGATGTTATGGCATGATATGGTATGGAAGTCCAGGTTGTACCCATTCTACGTCCCTGGCACAGTTGGACTGTATGATATGTTATGTTAAGGGAAAGACCGGTTGTACCCATTCTACGTCCCGGCACAGTTGGACTATGTAGAGGACTATTGGTGACAATACCATCCGAGATGTGATTTGTTGTGATGTGTTGCATTCCATGAAAGCATGAAATTTTAATATATTGTTTTCACTATTCTGCTCACTGGGCTTTATAGCTCACCCCTCTCCCCTAACCCCAGGTGTGCAGGTACAGGGTAGACCAGAAGGTTAGCCAGAGTTTTTGAAGTATGTGGATGTAATAGTTAGATTGTGGACATGACAATTGTATTATGATGTAATGTAAGAGATTACAGTATGCTATGTAATGAGGTATATTGAGGTTATAGATGTGCTTGACCCTATGAGTATTGTTATCCCTTTTGATACATGATCTATAGAAATGTTTTATAATGTTCATGAAAGCCAACTCATCTCATGTTGTATCGCCCGTTGGGGCATTGATGAGATCCCACAGAGGGATCATGATTATGATCATAACTATGTACATGTATGTTCAGGTTGAGTTGGATGTTAAAGGAAAAGTTTAAATTTTTATGTATGATTGTTGATCATGTATGGGATTATACAGGTTTACAGGTTCTATGTCAGGCTTGCTACGGGTCCCGGCGGCCTTAAGTCGATCTGGATCCTAGCGCCGGTAGCGGTCCGATTTTCGGGTCGTTACAGTACAAGCTGGACTTACCTACTTCAATGGAGAGAATCCATTCGGTTTTTCATGTTTCCTTGTTACGAAAGTTCGTGTCGAATCCGGGGAAGGTTCTTAGTGAGCCTGATGTGGAGATCCTAGAAGATCTCACCTATGTTGAGCAGCCAATACGGATCCTAGACACCCAGATCAGAAAGCTAAGGAACAAGGAAATCCCGATGGTGAAAGTCCTTTGGAATCACCACAACATGGAAGAGTGTACCTGGGAGACACGGGAGTCCATGCTCCAGCAATATCCTTATCTTTTCTAAGGTGAGTTTTATGTGTTTTGTATGTATGTTTATGTTTTATGCTATGTTATGCTTGTTTGGTGAACATTTAGGGACGAATGTTCTTAAGGGGGGGAGAATGTAATACACGGTTAGACTCTAGTATCGAAATTCCTACCGTCCGGTGGAATCTCGGATGTCGAAAACCTCTAGAAGGGTAACAACATGTGTTTATGAAATGTTTTCATGTATTTTATGGTTTTAAGTAAGAAAGAAATTTAGTTTTGAATGAAAAAGACCATAGAGGGAAATCCAGGTTCGGCCGCCGAACCTCATGTTCAGCCGCCGAACATGCATGAGTGTTGGAGTCACTTTCGGCTTCCGAAGGTGGCCTGGCTAGCCACCTATAAAAGCCCCCATGGCCGAAAATGGGCGAGCTTTCTCCCCTATTTTCGGCCAACGGTGAGTCCATGCCCTCCCATGGTTAGTTTCAATGATTTCCTTTAAATCTTTCAAGTTTTGACAAGCCTTCATCTTATTTTTGAAGATTTTTTAGTTAAAAACGGAGTTTTGGAGCTTGGAGACCCAAGGAGCTAGATTTCTCCTATCTCCAAGTTAGGATCGTCTCTCCTCTCGATCTTCAAGAGGTAAGCTTAGATTCTACCTTTCTTGTATGTTTTAAGCAAGTTTTGAGGGGTTATGGGGTAGAAATGCATGTTTAGGTTAATGTTGAGTTTATGGACAATGTGTGTTGTATGAGTTGCTATTTGTGTTTGTGTTGGGGTTTAGGTTAGTTTGAGACCCCTATATGCTTATTTGCTTGTGTATGCATGTTGTAAAATAGCTAAATGCATGTTTGAATGGTTTGGGGGGCAAAATGTGCATAAAGAGTCTGAGTTCCGCCCTTTGGAAGAACTCAGGTTCGGCAGCCGAAGGACTTTCGGCCACCGAACCTGCCTGTGGAGGCAAGCTTTCAGCTGCCGAACCCTGCCCCCGAAAGTTGGACTTTCGGCTCTAGAAGGGAGTTTCGGCCGCCGAAGGTGCCGCTGAACATGCACGAGTTTCAGCTCTGGAACCACTTTCGGCCGCCGAAGGTAACGCCGAAAGTGGCTGAGTTTCAGATTTGGAGGGACTTTCGGCCGCCGAACCTGCCGCCGAAAGTGCCCTGTTCAGCCTTCCTTTGCATGTTTTCCATGATTGTTTTAAGGTGTTTTAGGGGGTTTTTGGGGAGTTGTTTAGAGTCATGTTCATGTTTGTTTGGTCCCTCATTTGAGTCCACCTGTGTAGGTTCGAACCCGAGGAACCAAGGACCCCAGTAGTGAGTTAGCTGCTTCAGTGTCTTTTCAGAGCTAGCTTGAGGTGAGTATAATAACTCCTTATGTTTCAAAGTAAATAAATCAGTTCTGAGCATGTTCATGCATCACGAATGCCATCAGATATATTAGGTTGTTTGCATTAGAATTCACGAATATGTTGCATTGCATAATATGATGATGATGTGGATGGGTATTGGATGATCCTTTAGTCCTCGTATGATATGACATGATGATGATATGGTATGGTATGGAAGTCCAGGTCGAGGCCCATTCTACGCCCCTGGCATTATTAGAATGCTATGTTATGTTATGTTAAGAGAAAGACCAAGACGAGGCCCATTCTACTCCCCTGGCACTATTGGGTATGTAGAGGACTACTGGTGACAAGTCCATCCTTGATTGTGATTTTTTTGTGATGTGATGCATTCCATGAGATCATATATTTTAAATATAATGTTTTATTATTCTGCTCACTGGGCTCTAGTAGCTCACCCCATTCCCTTAATCCCCAGGTCTGCAGGTACGGGATAGACCAGGAAGTCAGCAAGAGTAAAGAAGTCATGTTGTATGTAATAGTTAGATGTGGACATGTATTGTAAAATGTTGTAATGTGGTATTATGTAAAGAATTGTGTTGAGAATAGAATTGTGCTTGGCCCTGGTGTATGTTAATCCCTCTTGGGTACATGATCCTTTTTATGAGATGTTTTATTGAGGTTTATGTAAACCAAGCTTAATATATGATATGTTACCCCATTGGAGCATTTGATGAGGGCTCCAGTGTGGGGTTTTATGGTTATGAGTTGTGCATGCACAGGTTAAGCTTGGTGAATGAAAGAAAACGTTTAAAATTTTTATGTAAATGATTGATCATGTATGGGATTAAACAGGTATACAAGATGTATCTTAGGCTTGCTACAGGTCCCAACGACCTTAAGTCGATCTGGACCCTAGCGCCGGTAGCGGTCTGATTTCCGGGTCGTTACAGATGACCAGGTTGACCAAGAAAAATCAGAGGTTTATGTGGTCTGAACAGTGTGAGGAAAGCTTTGAAGAGCTGAAGAAAAGGTTAATGTCTGCATCGGTGTTAGCTCTGCCTACCAGTAATGAAGACTTCACAGTGTTTTGTGATGCGTCTCGTGTGGGACTAGGTTGTGTGTTAATGCAAAATGAGAGGGTAATTGCTTATGCTTCTAGACAGTTGAAGAAGCATGAGTTGAATTATCCTACACACGATCTAGAGATGGCAGCCGTGATCTTTGCACTCAAGATGTGGAGGCATTACCTATATGGGTAAGATGTGAGATCTTTACAGATCATAAAAGCTTGCAGTACATCTTGAGTCAGAGAGAGTTAAACATGAGGCAGAGAAGATGGGTAGAACTGCTTAGTGACTATGATTGCAAAATTCAGTACCATCCGGGTAAGGCAAATGTTGTGGCAGATGCCCTTAGTCGGAAATCACTTGGCAATTTGTCCCATATTACAGCAGAGAGGAGACCGGGGGTGAGGGAATTCTATAAGCTCGTTGATGAAGGGCTGCAGTTGGAGTTGTCTGGTACAGGTGCTTTGATAGCTCAAATGAGAGTGAAACTCATGTTTCTGGAGCAGGTGGCTCAGAAACAGTATGAGGACCCAGAGTTAGTGAAAATTGCCAGGACTGTTCAGTCAGACAAGAATGAAGAGTTCAGATTTGACAGCAAAGGGATCCTCCGCTATGGGAATAGGTTATGTGTACCAGATAACGTGAGTTTGAAGGGAGACATTATTAGAGAAGCTCATAATGCCAGATACAACGTTCACCCTGGAGCCACCAAAATGTATCAAGATCTGAAAAGAGTCTATTGGTGGCCAGCTATGAAAAGAGAAGTGGCACAGTTCGTGTCCGCCTGCGAAGTATGTCAGAGGGTGAAGCTGGAACATCAAAAGCCGGCTGGAATGCTCAACCCACTATCGATTCCAGAGTGGAAATGGGAAAATATAGCTATGGATTTTGTGGTTGGGTTACCAGCAATGTCCAACAGGTTGGACTCCATATGGGTGGTTGTGGACAGACTGACCAAATCTGCTCACTTCATCCCTGTCAGGAGTGGCTATTCTGTGGACAAACTGGCACAGGTGTATGTGGAAGAGGTTGTCAGGCTGCATAGGGCTCCTGTTTCAATAGTGTCAGATAGGGGACCCCAGTTCACCTCCAGGTTTTGGCGGAGTCTGCAGAACGCTATGGGTACCAGGCTAGATTTTAGCACTGCTTTCCATCCACAGACTGATGGACAGTCAAAGAGGACCATCCAGACAATTGAAGATATGCTCAGAATGTGTGCGCTAGATTTTAGCGGTTCTTGGAGGCAGCATCTACCTTTCGTGGAGTTTGCCTACAATAACAGCTATCATACTAGCATAGGGATGGCTCCATATGAAGCTTTGTATGGAAGGAAGTGCAGGTCACCTGTCTGCTGGGAAGAAGTTGGAGAAAGGGCCTTAGCAGGGCCTGAACTAGTAGAGATCACCAGCAGAGTAGTGCCCATTATCAGAGAAAGGATCAAAATTGCTGTGAGTCGGCAGAAAAGCTATGCAGATGTCCACAGGAAGCGTGTAGAGTTTCAGGAGGGAGATATGGTGTTGCTCAAGGTGTCTCCTATGAAAGGGGTGATTCATTTTGGGAAGAAAGGTAAGCTAGCTCCACGGTCATCAAACCCTTTGAAATCTTACAGAAGATTGGGAATGTATCGTACAAGTTGGACTTACCTGCTTCCATGGAGAGAATCCATCCTGTTTTCCATGTTTCCATGTTACGGAAGTTTATGTCAGATCCGGGCAAGGTTCTTTGTGAGCTAGATGTAGAGATCCTAGGAGATCTCACCTATGTTGAGCAGCCAGTGCGGATCCTAGACACGCAGATCAGAAAGCTGAGGAACAAGGAAATCCCGATGGTGAAAGTCCTTTGGAATCACCACAATATAGAAGTATGTACCTGGGAGACACGGGAGTCTATGCTCCAGCAATACCCTTATCTCTTTTAAAGTTAGTATTTATGTGTTTGTTTGTTGAACATTCGGGGACGAATATTCTTAAGGGGGGAAGAATGTAATACCCAGCTAGACCTTGGCATCAGAATTCCTACTTTTCGACGGAATCTCGGATGTCGAAACCCTCTAGAAGGGTAAAATATGTTTTTATAAAATGTTTTTACATGTTTTTATAGTTTTAATGAAGAAAGAAAATGAGTTTTTGAAAGAAAAGACCAAGGAGGAAAAGTCCAGGTTTGGCCGCCGAACCTCATGTTCGGCCGCCGAACATGGTGGACTTGCGGGAGCTCTTTTGGCCTCCGAAGGTGGTCTGGCCAACTACCTATAAAAGGCCCTTTGTCCAAAAATGGGTGAGTTTTCTCTCTCTATTTTCGAGCATAGGTGAGATTTCGCCTTTCTTTGGTCGATTTTATGTTTTCCTTCAAATCTTTCAAGTTTTTTATGAGTTTTACTTTGTTTTGAAGATTTTTGAGCTAAGATCAAAGTTTTGAAGCTTGGAGACCCCCGGAGCTCGATTTCTCCCAATCTCCAAGTTTGGATCACCTATCCTCTCGATCTTTAAGAGGTAAGCATAGATCCTCACCTTCTCTTATGTTTTAAGTAAGTTTTGAGGGGTTTTAAGGGTGTTTGATGCATGTTTAGAGTAGGTGTAAAATGTTAGGGTTTATGTACCCTTTATGTTAAATGTATGCTAAATGTGATGTTTGTTGGGATATAGGTTAGTTTTATGCCCCTATATGCTTGGAAATGTGTTTATGCATGTTTTAATATAGTTTGATGCATGTTGGGTTGTTGTGGATGGCTGGATATTGTAACGACCCCAAAACGGACCGTCACCGGCGCTAGGATTCAGGTCGGCTTAAGGCGGCCACAACCCGTAGCAAGCCTGCTATACTCTCTGTGTACCTGTAAATCTCATACATGCTCATACATTTTCTGTGAAAAAATAAAAACTCTTTTCTGAACCAAGGCTTAACATGTGCATGCATTATCTCTATACTCTGTACTCTGTACTCTGTACTCTGTACTCTGTACTCTGTACTCTGTACTCTGTACTCTGTACTCTGTACTCTATACTCTGTACTCTGTACCCCTGACTAGAGCTTGCTCTAGATGGGTTAACTCATACCTGTTAAGCCTGGTTTTTCACATACTCTGTACAACAGTTATATCAACAAACCATGTATACAAAGATTTACAACACAAACATAGCTAAGTCAAGCACAACTGTAACTGTATACACAACTAGTACATCTCTTTAGTATTACATGTCCATTCTAAGCTATGACAACTCTCGTTCTTCTTTCTGTACTCTGCTGATCTCCCCTGTACACTGTACACTGAACCTGCAAGACTGGAGTTAAGGGAGTGGGATGAGCTCTATAGCCCAGTGAGTAGAACAGTAAAACATATCATTAAAACATGACCTTATGGAATGCATCATAACACAGACAATCCACATCAAGGGTAAACCTGTCACCAAATAGTCCCAGTATCTCATACCAGGGCGTAGTCAAAGGCACCTGGATTTCCTGTCTCATATATGTATATGTGTATATAACACCTGTACTTACCATTGCCAGGGCGTAGTCAAAGGCTCCTGGACTTTACTATACCTGCCAGGGCGTAGTCAAAGGCTCCTGGACTTCTATACCTGCCAGGGCGTAGTCAAAGGCTCCTGGACTTATCTCAGTGACTATTGGATCATTCAGCCTTTACCCACATCAACAAATAACTATGCAATGCAACATATTCGTGAATTCTAATGCAATCAACCTACTGCATACCCATGATGCATGACATATGCTAAAAACATCCATTTCTCAATTAAAAGAATTAAGTTTAGTTCCATTCACCTCTGGCTATCTGGACTGACTTTACAGGCGCTGTACACTCTAGAGCAGTACTCACTGCTGCTCTCTCTGGTTCCTCTGGTCTGTGTAGGCACAGATAAACTCAAATGAGGGACCACACTAGTTTATGAACAACTCTATTAAACTCCCCAAGAATTCCCTTAAACTCACTCAAACATCCATACAAAGCATGCAAAGGAAGGCTGGACAGAACACTTTCGGCGGCAGGTTCGGCGGTCGAAAGTCTTCTCCAGAGCCGAAACTCATGCACCTTCGGCAGCCGAATCTCAACTTTCGGCAGCCGAACCCTTTCGGGGGCAAGTTTCGAGGGCTGAAAGGCATTCCAAAGACGAAAGTCTCTAACCTTCGGCGGCACCTTCGGCGGCCGAAACTCCCCTCCAGAGCCGAAAGTCCAAAAGCTCGGGGGCAAGCTTGGGCAGCCGAAGCCACCTCCTCAGGGGTTCGGCGGCCGAACCATTCTTCGGTGGCCGAACCATTCTTCGGCGGCCGAACCATTCTTCGGCGGCCGAAGCTGGGTTCATCAGCAAGGTAGAAACTTGCTCTGCCTCTCGCCAAAATGCACAAACCTCTCCAAAACTCAACCACCTCAAGTCCTCAACTTGCATACACCAAAGTATATGCTCAAAGGGGTCAGAAACTACCTAAAAACCCCAACAACACAATACATATAACACATAAACATGTTGTTGATCAACAAAACACCAAAACCCTCACTTTTTACCCTATTCATGCAACTCTACCCAAAACCCTTCTAAAACCTTGAGAAAACATGAAAACAAGCTCAGGATCTTCACTTACCTCTTGCCAACAAGAAGATGAACGATCCCAACGTGGAGTTTTGGAGCAACTCTCCTTCAAACTCTCCACACTTCACAACTTTGTATTTTTAGCTCAAAACCTTCAAAAAACCATAAAAATCAATCAACTCTTGGCATGATTTGATGAAAACATGAAGAAAACGTAAAAAGGACAGGGTTTCACCTCAGAAAGTGAAAGAAACGGCAGTACTTATCCGTTCAACTGACTGAGGGCCTTTTATAGGTGGCTGGCCAGACCACCTTCGGCGGCCTATCGTGAAACCGAAAGCCATGCATGTTCGGCGGCCGAACCTGGCTTTTCTGCCTTGGTTCTTTTCTTTCAAAAACTCGGTTCTTGTTAACTTAAAACATGAAAATATCCTACATTACTTTAGCAAAACATCACTCTTACCCTTCTAGAGCATTCCGACATCTTGGAGTCCACCGGACGACAGGAATTCCGATGCCGGACTCTAACCGGGTAGTACAGATATGCAAGACAGAATCGGGTTCTGCCCTTTGGGAGAGCCCAGGTTCGGCCGTCGAAGCCAGTTTCGGCCGTCGAACCTGCCTGTGGAGGCATCTTTAGGCCGCCTAAACTCACCACCGAAAGTTGGACTTTCAGCTCTGGAGGGGAGTTTCGGCCGCCGAACCTGCCACCGAAGGTTGGTGACTTTTGGCTCTGGAAGGACTTTCGGCCGTCGAACCCTGCCCCCGAAAGTGCTTGACTTTCGGCTCTGGAGGGACCTTCGGCCACCAAACCTGCCGCCGAAAGTGCCCTATTCAGCCTTCCTTTGCATGTTTTCTATGAATGTTTTATGATGTTTTAGGGGGTTTTTGGGGAGATGTTTAGAGTCTTGCTAGAGTATGTTTGGTCCCTCATTTGAGTCCACCTGTGTAGGATCGGACCCGAGGAACCGAGGAGGCCAGCAGTGTTAGCTGTTTCAGAGTCAGCCAGAGGTGAGTAGAACACAACTCTTTTATTTTAAAGCAATCAAACTTTTAAGCATGTTCATGCATCATGAATGCCATGTATGTAATAGGTTGTATTGCATTAGAGTTCACGAATATGACGCATTGCATAATATGATGTTGATGTGGATGGATGTTGGATGACCCATTAGCCCTTGATACGATATGATATGTTATGATATGGTATAAAAGTCCAGTGAGGCCCATTCTATGCCCCTGGCACAATGTGAGAGAAAGACCAGTGAGGCCCATTCTATGCCCCTGGCACATTGGATATGTTATGTTACGTCATGTTTAAGAGAAAGTCCAGTGAGGTCCATTCTACGCCTCTGGCACGATTGGATAAGCAGAGGGTCATTGGTGACAAGTCCATCTGTAATGACCCGGAAACCGATACCCTACCGTAACGGCCCGAACCGCCACCGTCGCTAGGATCCAGATCGGCTTAAGGCCGCCGGGACCCATAGCAAGCCAAACATACCTCCTATCACCTGGTCAAATCCCATACATGATCAAAAACTTTAACATAAAAACTGAAACATCTGATGTAACTACCGAGCTTGACCTGTATGCGACATAACTGGAAACATAAAGAACCCCCTACTAGAGCCCTCATCAAAACTCTAGCTGGGTCAACATAACATACATCAAGCTGGGATTACATCCAAAGAACTAGAACCTAACCTGTGTATGCATCAAACCACAAACATAAGACCTCCACTAGGGTCCTCATCAATTACCATAGCGTGGTAAACAACACATGCCACAAGATTAGTTCAACACAACTCAACATTAAAACATAACATACATCATGTATTAAAAAGGGACTAACCAAGTCTTAGGGCCAAGCATAGTGCTAATCCATAAACATAACTCTACTTTACATACATTACAATACATTATCTCAATTTACAATACATGTCTACACAACTCTAATCTATTACATAAGCACAACCTTAACTCTTGAGACTTCCCGGTCGACCTTCTACCTGCAACACTGGGGTTAGGGGAGAGAGGTGAGCTAAAAAGCCCAGTGAGTAGAAACAAAGAAAAACAGTTCATTAATTACATGCTTTCATGAAATGCATCACAGCACAAATAATTCACATCACGGATTGGACCTGACCACCAAACTCCCTCCAGTGTCAGTATGCCAGGCCCGGCCAGGTCTTACAACATCTCAGTATGCCTGGCCCGGCCAGGTCTTACAACATATCTAGGGCGATTGGGGTCGCCTTGGTCCATCCACATCATCATATTCATCGTAATATGCAATGTGCCATATTCGTGAAACTAGTGCAATCAACCTACTATAATCATCATGATGCATGAACATGCTTTAGGCATTTGGTTTCTTAAAATAAAAGATTTAGTTTAGTTCTACTCACCTCTGGCAGACGCTGGACTGACTCTGCAACTGCTAACACTGATGGCCTCCTCGATCCCTCGGGTCCGATCCTACACAGGTGGACTCGAATGAGGTGCCAAACACACTCTAAACAACTCATAAACAACTACCCAAAAACCCCCTAAAACATCACCAAAGCATGCATAGAAATCAACCATGAAAAGGTTGGACAGGGCACTTTCGGCGGCACCTTCGGCGGCCGAACCCTTCCTCCAGAGACAAAACTCGGGCACTTTCGGTGGCACCTTCGGGGGCCGATAGTCCCACTCCAGAGACGAAAGTCAGGCACTTTCGGCGGCCGAACCTTCCTTCGGCGGCCGAAAGTCTGCTTTCAAGCCAAACTCAACTTTCGGGGGCAAGGTTAGGCGGCCAATCCATGCATCCAAAGGCAGGTTCGGCGGCCGAAGCTACTTTCGGCGGCCGAACCTGAGTTCTTCCCAGAAGGGCAGAACTCAGCTTCTCATGCATTCAAGCCTCCCAAACCTTCCAAACACCCCAAAACAAGCACCCAACTTTACCAAAACATGCATAAACCCTTAACCATGCACAAAGGAGCTTAAACAAGCTTAAACTCCAACAAAGAACATCAAAGACATACATAGATAGCTTTTGACCCACATAAGCCAAAACCATCAAAACAACCCAAATCCTCACATACTCTCTCCCCATCATACATACTCACTCCCACATGCATAAACTAGCTTAAACCTTCAACATATCATCACATAAACATATATAAACATACATTTGCATAAAAACCCACATAAAGTCTAACATGCATATCTACCCATACTTAACCATTAAAACCTCTTAAAACTTCATTAAAACATAAAGGAAAGCAAAGATCTACACTTACCTCTTGGAGCTCGAGGGTTGGTGTGATCCCTAACTTGGAGATGGGAGGAAACTACTCCTTGGGTCTCCAAGCTCCCAAAACTTAGATCTAAGCTTGAAAACTCTTCAAAACAACCATGAAACTCATAAAGACATGAAGGAGATGAAGAAAGACATGAAAATGACCAAAGGAGGACATGAACTCACCTGAGCTCGAGAATGGGGAGAAAACTCGCCCATTTCAGATCTGAGGGCTCTTTATAGGTGGCCTGGTCAAAGACCTTCGGCAGCCTAACGTGCCCCCTAAACTCATGCATGTTCGGCGGCCGAACTTGAGGTTCGGCGACCGAATCTTGGCTCGCTCGAACAAAGCTTTCGGAGGCCAAAGGCGCTCTCAAAACCTTTCCATGTTCGGCGGCCGAACTTCAATTTCGGCGGCCGAACCTCACTTTCGGCGGCCGAACCTGGCAAATGCCTCCTTGGTCTTTTCTTTTTAAAACTCAATTCTTTTTCATTTAAAACCATGAAATCAGTAAAAACCTTTTAGAAAACACATTTTACCCCTCTAGAAGCCTCTGGCATCTTCAAAATTCCAGATTCCAACGGAGATTCCGCCGGAAGGTAGGGATTCCGATGCCGAAATCTAGCCGGGTATTACACCATCGTTGATGTGAATTGTTTGTGTTGTGATGCATTTCATGAAAGCATATGTTTAGTAAATTGTTTTATTATTCTGCTCACTGGGCTTTAGAAGCTCACCCCTTTCCCCTAACCCCCAGGTTTGCAGGAGCACAAGTAGCTATGGGAGAGTCAGCAAGATTATGGTATAGTCTATGTAATAGATTAGTAGTGGACATGAAATGATATGTAATGTAATGTAAGGTATTGTACAGCGATGTAATGAGGATTAATATTGTGCTTAGCCCTAATGTATGGTTAATCCCTTTTTGTACATGACCTTTATGAAATGTTTTAAATGATGATATATGTTGAACCAAGCTTGATGTATGAAATGTTGACCCAACTGGAGCATTTGATGAGGGCTCCAGTAAGGGGTTTTATGTTTACAGTTATGGTGCATGCACGGGTCAAGCTTGGTATATGAAAAGTTTAAAGTTTTTATAAAAATGTATGATCATGTATGGGATTTTATCAGATGTACAGAATGTATGTTAAGCTTGCTACAGGTTCCGGCAACCTTAAGTCGATCTGAATCCTAGCGCCGGTAGTGGTCCGATTTTCGGGTCGTTACATATTCATCATAGCCTATCATATTGATACTGCACAACTTACCCCATGGTTGTGCATGAAGGTGAGTATATGTTTCTCGCTATACTTGTCCCAAGGCCTAGAAATCCAAAAGATAAGTTAGATGTGTATTTGCAATCCCTAGTAACTGAGTTGAAAGATTTATGGGAGAATGGAATTGAAATATATGATGCATTTAATAAAGAAAATTTCAACTTGCGAGCTGCTTTAATGTGGATTATAAGTGATTTTTCTGCTTATACAATGTTATCTGAATGGAGCACTGCAGGACAGACTGTTTGTCTTTATTGCATGGAAGATAGTGATGCATTCACATTGACAAGAGGAGGTAAGCAATCATGGTTTGATAATCATCGCAAATTTTTACCTCCTAACTATTCTTTTAGAAGAAACAAAATTGCTTTTAGGAAGAATGTATCCGTTACTAAGTGAGCTAAACCACCAATGTCTGGTGATGAAGTACTGAAACAGATTGATGAATTGGGATTTAAGAGGGTTATAGATGAAGATGCATTTGAAATAAATTTTTGTCTATCAAAGCAATGCGGTTGGCAAAAAAGAAGTATCTTGTGGGATTTACCATATTAGAAAAGTAATTTGATTCGGCACAATCTCGAAATAATGCACATTGAGAAAATTTTCTTTGAAAATATAATCAATACTATAATGAGTGTTGAGGGAAAGACAAAGGACAATGCTAAGTCAAAGGCAAACCTAAATGTGATATGTGTTCGGCCAAAGTTGGAAATGGATCAAGTCACTAGGAGATATCCCAAAACTTGTTATACTCTAGATAAGCAAAGTAAGCAAGTGTTATGTGATTGGATGAAAAATCTTAAGTTTTCCGATGAATATGTTTTCAATATGGAGCGATGTATTAATATGAAGAAGCTGAAGATGTTTGGGATGAAGAGTCATAACTGTCACGTTTTCATGCAGCGGATTATGCCAATTGCATTTCGTGAGTTGCTTCCTTCGAATGTTTGGCAGCCCTTAATAGAGTTGAGCAATTTTTTTAAGGAATTAACATCTACTATTATAAGTGAGAGTGAAATGTTGCAGTTTCATGGTGAAATTTCTTTGATCATATGTAAGGTTGAGCGTGTTTTTCCTCCAAGCTTCTTTGATTATATGGAACATCTCCCCGTTCATCTAGCATATGAAGCATAGCTAGCAGGTCCAGTGCAATATTGGAGGATGTATCCTTTTGGACGGTAAGTTCTTTTAAATTTACTTTAATTAAGTTATTTAATAATATTTACTAATGTTGGTCATATATTTTATAGATATCTGCGATGACTTAAGAATAATTTCAGAAATAAAGTTAGAGTTGAGGGATCAATATGTAATGCATACCTAGTAGAAGAAGCAACTTCATTTTGTGTGCATTACTTTGAGTCGTATATCCAAACTATACATCAGAAAGTGCCAAGGAATGTTGACATTTCAGAAAATACTGAAAATTATAAAGGCAATCTATCAATTTTCATGCAGTCCGGTCGACCAATATGAAAAGGGACAAGTAGGTACCCTGTGGTGGATGAGTATAAAGCAGCACAAATGTACATATTATTAAATTGCCCAGAAGTGAAATCCTACATTGAGTAAGTTATCGTAAATAATTAATTTATATATTATTTTTTTAATTACTTTTTCTAATTAATTTGAGATTTTTTCAGCATTTACATTGATCAATTGTGCTCAAATGATATGTTAGTCAATGATTCTCAAATTGACATCAAATTCGAGAATGAATTCTCTATATGGTTCAATAATTTTCCTCATGATTCGTGTAGTAATATATCCAACAAGTTTATCATATCGCTTGTAAGTGTGACATTATACAATGGATATATGGTGAATGGATATAAGTTCCAATTAAAGTCATACTGTGCAAGTAGAGCAACTATGAACGGTGGAATATGTATTAAGGGGTCAAATTACAGCAGCAAAAAGAGCGATTACTATGGACAATTGCTTAAAGTTATACGTTTAGAGAATTCAGGTCTTTCAATCAAGTGAGTTGTACTTTTTAAATGCAATTGGTTTGACCCCACTCCAAATGTAGGCACAAAGATCTATAGTAAATATAAACTTATTGATGTAAATCATAAACGATCTTTTAATAGATATGAGCCTTTTATGTTGGGAGTACAAGCAATACAAGTGATATATACTCCATATCCTAGCCTAAAGCGAGACAAAATTGAATGGTGGGCTGCTGTAAAAGTCAAAACATGTTCTGTAATTCAACTTCCAATGCAGGAAAATACATAACCTGCTAATGAACCATTTCAACAAGATGAAATGGAACACACTGCCATTATCAGAGAAATTGATGATGGTAAGAAAATGATGAAGATGAAACTATAATAGTAACAGAAATAGAAGAAGAAGAAGAAGAAGAAGAAGATGATGATGATGATGATGATGATGATGATGATGATGATGATGATAATGATGACTTAGATGTAGATAGTGAATAGAAGGTATAACATAATTGATATTTATTTTTACTCTCGGTTATTGAATATGTTTTACCACATATAATTTGTTTATGTGAATTTATACAGGATGAGAGGACGAGGACATGGATCTTCATCACGAGGATGAAGAAACCTTGGTAGGTAGGGGTGAGCATTCGGTCGGTTCGGTTCAAAACCGAACCGAACCGAATAAACCGAAAACCGAAATTTTAGTTTTTATGAAAACCGAACCGAACCGATTTTGGTCAAAAACTGAATCGAACCGAACCGGTCTGATTCGGTTCGATTCGGTTCGGTTTGATCGGTTTCGATTTTTAATATTTTTTTAATTTTTTACACTTTATTTTTAGTATTTTAAAATTTAATTAAAATATTTTAATTTTAATATAATTTAATTTCTCTATATGATTGAAAAAACATATTATTATCTCTAATCGGTTCGGTTCGGTTTTTTCGGTTTTTTTTTATCAAAACCAAACCGAAATAACCAAAATTTCTGAAATTTAAAACCGAACCGAACCGAAATGTATAAAAAACCGAACCAAATTTTCAAATCGGTTCGGTTCGGTCGATTTTTTCGGTTTGAACCGGATTCTGCTCACCCCTATTGGTAGGGGTAGTGTCCACACAAGTGAATCACAAAATGTCAATCAAGATTTGGTACAGCACACTACTTTGGTTCCTAGACCAGACTAGGGTGAGAGATCCACACAGGGTGTTGCATCATCCACTCCTGCTTCAGTTCACACTTCTGTTACTGCCTCAGCTCTCATAGGTTTGCCACCTATTGCATTAATGGTTGCATCTGCATCTGCTTCTGGTAGTTGTAGACCTACAGAACACATACCACATATTTTCTTAGTAAACTCAATGTGAGTAAAATTTATAAGTATTTTTAAATATTGATTTAATTTCTTTACTTATTTCAAAATAATTATTTTATCAATTATTCTTTTAGAGCATGCAGCCTTATAATCCAATTGCTAAGTGGATTATGTTGATCTTCAAGAAAAAGTTAATAGCAAATGGCTTTTGTTGAAAAAATGTACCAGAAGAAGTTAAAGAATTCTATCGGCAAGAATTTAAGGTAATACAAATTTTATTGTGCTTGTGATTAATTTTACTGTTTATTATTTGTCACTAAATGTGAGTAATTATAGAAACACTTCTTATGGGAGGAGGCAATAAAGTAGCTTATGAAGATAGCTTGGAGGAAGAACGTTGCTAAGCGCTACCATAGCCTTATGTGTAGCATAAGGAATGGGAAGGAGAAGAGGCTATCACTGTCAAAAGGAGTAATGGATGCATGGCAATTCGCTTGGGGTGCAGCTGAATATCAAGACAAATGCAAAAAATTTTCAAATAACAGAAAATAAATTCAAAAAATTCTCAAATAACAGAACGAATGAAACAAGTGGGCTAGGCGTTGGCCTATGAAGTCATTGTAGAGGATCCATATCTCAATATAGACATCAACAACAAATGGTATGTAATATTCATTTTCACTTAAATTTTTTCAAATACTTTAAATTTTATCCAATTTGTTGTGAATTTATATTCAAGTATGTTATTACTATTTATATTTAACTTGCAACGCAAAAGACTAGACAGAGATCCTCTACCTCATGAGTTATTTGAGACTACTCATAAGAAGAAGGGTACCTCAAGTTTGTTAATGCACGCTCAAAAGCCATTCATGTGAGAAGTTAAATAAATTTATAATAAATTATTTGATTTATAGTTTATACTGTTATATCACATGGTATTTTTTTTTTTTAAAGACCGCTTTCTGACTTTAAAAGAGCAAGCATCACAGAAAGATAATGACAGTACTGAGGCATCTCACATTGATGAGGCTCAATTATACTTTGAGGCAGTGGGTGGAGAGAAAAAAAGAAGGGTGTACGGTCTTGGATCACAGGCTTCAGTTTTCTTCCCAAACAAGTCTTCTGCTAATACATCCTTCATATCAGCTCAGCAAAATCACGATCTTCATGATGAAATGGCCGATCTCATATGCAAGCTACAGGAGCGGGAGGATAACGAACAAGTATTGCATGAGCAAGATGTACAGATTACCTCTGAGCTCTCACATGTGAAGGATTTACTTATGCAGCTCGTGAGTCAAAGGCAAGGTAGCCAACCTTTCAGCTCCTACTACTGGTGAGGGAACTTTTGCACAACTTCCTGATCAAGCAACTGAAGCTAATGATGAGGACGAGAACACTACACATTTATAGTTTTTTTTTTTTCATTACCCATATATACTAGAATAATAAATAATTTATTAATTTTTTTAATTTAAAATTACTCAACTTGATACTTGGATATATGCTTGATTTGATTTATATTAGGGTAATTTACGATTTAGTCCCTGGGTATTGCCATTATTAACAAGTCAGTCCCTGTATTTTCAGAAACCTATTAAAACGTCCTTATAAAAACGTTAACAAATCAGTCTTTCCATCCACTATTACCCTCTTTTCCGTTAAAAATAAGATGAAAAGGAGAGAGAATATTTTAAAAATCCAATTTTACCTTTTTCAATCCCTATTAAGCAGAAATGTATGGGTGGGTTTGCCATAACAGTCCGATTACAACCCTAGAAGCAACCTCTCATCATCTCTCAGCAGACAATCCTCCCTTTACTCTCTCACCTCCAATTTTACCCTTTTCAGCATACTCCATCATCTCTCGGCAGACTATCTTCAACATTGATCAAGCACTGAAAGGATCCCACCTCCATTTTGTTCATAATAGCCGACGATCAAGCACCTAAAGGATTCATTCTATCTTCGCGAGAATGTCTGGCATCAGCGGATCGATGGGAAGCTGGGATGGTGGTTACATGAATGTGAATTGCTGCT